>NC_136984.1:29734791-29797291 GCF_032717465.1 Coenobita brevimanus
AAGAGAGAAAAACGGCAAGATGTAGTGTCAAAGGTGCGTAAAGCTATGAAGGTGGTGGTGATCCCTAACGCCTTTGGCTCGGGTAATGGTGGCAGCCACGGCCGCCGTCAGCAGCAGTGTGTCGTTGTGTGGCACCAAACGGCCGCTGACATCCTAACTCCCGCCCCCTACACCCATACCGTACTGCCCTCCACCCAGGTAGTGCACGTGTACCGCCTCTTGTGTGTACTGTGTGCAAGGGCTACACTACTAGTATGAGTAGGCTTTAGTAGTAGTATTATTAGTATTATTATTATTATTATTATTATTATTATTATTCTCTGCATCATTCTCATTCTCATCATTATTAGCATCATTATTATTATTAACACTATTATGACATTGTTATTATTATTATTTTTATTATTATTATTATTATTATTATTATTATTATTATTATTATCATCATCATCATCATTATTATGAAGCAGCACAAGGTTATGAAGGAGTACATGGGGGATGTGCGTATGGTATAAGGAATGCGGAAAGGGAAAGGATACTCGAGTTTGGGGAGGCAACGGACATGACTGTGTGCAACATATTTTTAGGAGGGCTGATAGGAGGTTAGTGAGGGATGTTAAAGTTATAGGAAGTGAGGAGTGTGTGCAGCAGCACAAACTACTGATTTGTGATATGGTGCTTAAGGAACGAGTGATGAAAAAGAGGTCTTATGTACCTAGGAGGAAAATATGGAAGCTGAAAAACCAAGTAGTAAGGGATGCCTTCTATAGCGAGATGAGGAGAGTGGTGGCTGAACAGGGAGCTGTAGACAGGAGCGTTAATGAACAGTACAGAGCCCTCAAGAACAATCTCTTGAGAGTTACTGATGTAACATGCGGTTGGACAAGAGGACCACCAAGACATAAAGTAGCTTGGTGATGGAATGAGGGTGTAGAAGCTGGAGTTAAGGAGAAAAGAAGGCTTTTCCGGAAATGGAAGAAGGGTGGTAGCAAAGAGGAATACTTGGCTGCCAAGCGTAGGGCTAGAAGAGAGGTATGCAGGGTGAAGTCTGAGTCACAGAGACTATTACTTGATAACCTAAATCATGGGGAAAGGAAAAATATGATATTTAGGGTGGCAGGTCAGGTGAAGAGGGATAATCGGGATATTATAGGTGAGCAGTGTGTGAGGAATGATGAAGGAAGGGTAGTGGTGAACAGTGAGGATATTAAAGATGCATGGAGAGAGCATTATAACCGGTTGTTGAATGAGGAGTTTGACTGGGACAGGGAAGGTTTGGAGCCAGCAGATCCAGTGTTTGGCCCTTGGCCTTTGATTGATGCTGCTACTGTGAGTAAGGCAATAGGCAGGATGAGGGTGGGGAAGGTAGCAGGTGTGTCTGGGTTGACTGCCGAAATGTTGAAGGCCTCAGGTGATATAGGGGTGAGGTTAGTCACTGACCTGATAAATATGATTATTTATGAGTGTGTTGTCCCAGACGATTGGCTGTAAATATGTATAAAGGGAAGGGTGATGACCTGGAAAGAGGAAATTATAGAGGTATAAAGCTTTTAGATCAGATATTGAAGGTAATGGAGAGAGTTTTAGAAGGTATGATTAGAGAAAGAGTGAATATTGATGAGATGCAGTTTGGGTTTATGCCAGGTAAGGGGACCACTGATGCCATATTCATTGTTCGACAGCTTCAGGAAAAATATATTGGTAGGAGAAAGGATTTTTTTTTTTTTTTTTTTTTTTTTTTTTTTGGAAAAAGCCTTTGACAGAGTCCTTAGAGAGGTGGTGAAGTGGGCAGTGAGAAAGCTTGGCTTGGAGGAGTGGCTGCTTAGGGTGGTTATGGCTATGTATGTGGGTGCTCACACCCAGGTAAGAGTGAATGGAGATTTGAGTGATGAGTTTTCCGTGAATGTTGGTGTGCATCAGGGGTCAGTCTTGAGTCCCATTATTGTTTATCATGGTACTTGAAGCCCTCTCACGTGACTTCAGAAACGGACTCCCGTGGGAGATGTTGTATGCTGATGATTTGGTGTTGATTGCAGAGAACGAAAGGGAGGCAGAGGAAAGATTTAGGAAATGAAGAGATGGTATGGAGAGGTGGAGGAAAGGTTTAGGAAGTATGTGAGGCGGAGGAAAGGTTTAGGAAGTGAAGAGATGGTTTGGGGCACAAGGGCTTAAGAGTAAATGCAGATAAAACAAAAATGATGATATCTAGGGTTGGTGGTGGTACTGTCAAAGACAAGGGAGAGTGGCCATATGCAGTTTGCCACAAGAGCGTGGGAGGTAATTCCATCTTGTGTGGTGTTTGTGATAAATGGGTGCACAAGAGATGTAGTGGTATCAGAGGTAGACTGCTAGATAATGCTGATTTTGTGTGTACGGTGCGGCGTGTCACGGAGAGCAGGTGGAGATTGTCAGGCGTGAAAGGATTGAACGTGTTGGTGAATCTCTCGAGTGTGTGGAAGAGTTTTGTTACTTGGGAGACATGTTGTGTGCTGGAGGTGGGGCTGGAGCTAGCTCTGTGGCTAGGGTGAGACGTGGTTGAAAGAGGTTTAGGGAGCTGTTGCCTCTCCTGACATTGAGAGGACTCTCCCTGCGTGCTAAGGGGTCTTTGTATGCAGCATGTGTTAGGAGTGTAATGCTGTATGGTAGTGAGACCTGGGTAGTAAAGGAGGAGGATATTCGCCACCTCAGACGTACAGAAATGACAATAATTAGGTGGATGTATAGTGCATCCCTGCATGCAAGGTCTGGGGGTGCTGGGTTTACGATGGAAGAGTTGAGAGGTAGGATGGGACTGGAATGTGTGGTGTTGTGATGAGGAGAGGTAGATTGAGATGGTTTGGACATGTGGAGAGGATGGGGGATGATAATTGGGTGAGGAAGGTGAGAAGTGTTAATATTGGGGGTGGAATTATGAGGAGTAGACCAAGAAAGACATGGGACGAGGTCATTAAGTATGACCTCAGGGTCAAGGGACTGTACAGGGAGGCTGCAATGGATCGTGCAGCGTGGAGAGCCGCCATTAGGTGACCAAGGCCGAGACATCCAAGCATGTTGGAGCCTTTAAAAACGAAACGAAATGAAAACGATTATCATTATTATTTTCTGCATCATTATCATTCTCATTATTATTATTATCATCATCATTAGTATTAACACTATTATTATTGTTATTGTTATTATTATTATTATTATTTTTATTATTATCATTATTATTGTTATTATTATTATTATTATTATTATTATTATTATCTTTATTATCATCATTATACTGGTGGTGATAATGAAGACTGATCAGCATTTATAATAAAAGATTCCCTAGAATTTACAATATACAGAGAGAGAGAGAGAGAGAGGGAGGGAGGGAGAGAGAGAGAGAGAGAGAGAGAGAGAGAGAGGGGGGGAGAGAGAGAGAGAGAGATTATAATAATAATAATAATAATAATAATACAGTACTAGAAGTAGTAGTAGTTGTAGTAGTATAGTAGTAGTTGTGGTGGTAGTAGTAGTATTCGGAGTAGTAGTAGTAGTAGTAGTAGTAGTGGTGGTGGTGGTGGTGGTGGTGGTGGTGGTGGTGGTGGTGGTAATAATGATAATAATAATAATAATAATAATAATAATAACAACAACAACAACAACACCACCAGGACACATTGCTAACCTTGTCCTTCACAGGCAAGGCTATTGGTGCGGGACGCAGTGTGGTAATAATAATAATAATAATAATGATAATAATAATAATAATAACACCAGTCCACGGGGCTAACCTTGTCCTTCACAGTGTCACGGGGGATGTGAGTTTATTAATTAAGAATGCTGGATGTTACTTGAAAATTGAAACAAGGGACTGACTTGTGAAAATCAAGTAGTATGTTTTACTTTATGCTGGTTTACTTCGCCAATTCTCTAAAGACGAGAATTTATAAACTTTCTCAACAGTACACAGCAGAGACTAATTATTCACGAGTGCTGGTTGTAGTACTGTTAGCCTCTCGAAAAAGTGGCTCCACCCTTGACAATCAATAAATAATACTAATAATAATAAACAGGTTCTTGCCGGTGTTTAACTCCTGGCTGGCACAACGATTTACGTTTGATACAAAAGAACTGGCCAGTTAAGGATAATGTAAAGCGTCTGTGCAAACTAGGAGCGACAACTAAAATAAGTTTAATGTGGAGAAATAAAACATGAGTCTAATTACATGAAGCTCAAAGAAAAGAACTGTGAATTTATTGATTACAATAAAATAAATTTACGTTATATGTATCTCAAAAATGAATTCAAAATAACAAGAGAATACACTCACTCACTCATTCAAAAGCTAATTAAACTTAAGCCTAGAAAAACGAACAGAAATAGTGGCCAGTGAAGGGGAGCCGAAACGAAAATCTGGGCACCTGTGATGAACATCAAAACGCTGCTATTCGCTGTAAGCCCGCTTCGCCAATTCACCATCTAGGTGGAGATTGAGGAACTCGCTGTCCAACGGAGGCTGCTGTACGCTGGGCACAAACGGTCCTATCCTTGAGGCGACTCAAAGCTGACTGACTTCAAACTCGGAAGAGAGGTACAAGCTGGCCATATTCGTAGGAAGTAGGCGTGGCCTAAGTTCAACGGTCAACGGAAAGAAGGTGAACGATGTAGGCTCACAATAAATCACTCAGTGAAAGCACTAATGTCGTGGATAAGAATGGTCACTTGAGAAACAGTGACAAATGTTCTGAAAACCATCCCGATTGAAGTGAATACGAGGACGGTTGAACTGAGTGATGCCCAATGGGAATTCCACTAGATTCGTGGTTTTCTCATTGAAGTACAATGTCACGAATTTATATAAATACGCTCGCTCGAATTCGTGACACACAGGCGAGGCTAATGGTGCGGGACACAGTGTGGTGGTAGTAGTAATAATAATGATAATAATAATAATAATAATAATAATAATAATAATAATAATAATAACAGCACCAGTCCACGGGGCTAACCTTGTCCTTCACAGGCTAGGCTAATGGTGCGCCACACAGTGTGGTTGAGGGCGGGGGTGGTGGCGGGGTAGAATGGGCTGGTTGGGTCACGCCAACCAGCACACATCATCATTACATCATGTTGCCTACTCAACTCCAGGGCCAGAGCTGCCTGGTGGTGAGGGTGATGATGATGATGATGATGATGATAATGGTGATGATGATGATGGTGATGATGATGATGATGATGATGATGATGATGATGGTGATGATGATGATGATGATGATGATGATGGTGATGGTGATGATGATGACGATGATGATGATAATGGTGGTAATAATGATGATGATGATAATAATAATAATAATAATAATAGTGATAGTAATTATGATGATGATGATGATGATGATGATGATAATAATAATAATAATGATAATAATAATAATAATAATAATTATAATAACAATAATACTAATAATAATAATGATAATAATAATAATAATAATAATAGTGATAGTAATTATGATGATGATGATGATAATAATATTAATAATAATGATAATAATAATAATAATAATAATAATAATATTAATTATAATAACAATAATACTAATAATAATAATGATAATAATAATAATAATAATAATAATAATAATAATAATAATCTATCTATCTATCTATTGCCAGACGCCTCAATCCCGTTTGGGGTGGCCACAAACAAATCGCCTCCAAGTCGCCCTGTCCCCCGCCATTTCACTCCCCTGCTCCCAACTCACACCCCCCTCTCTCATATACCTCTCCACCCCATCTCTCCATCTCATCCTCGGCCTCCCTCCCTCTTTCCCCTCCACCTCACTCACATACACTCTCTTCGTCAGTCTTTCACCCTCCATCCTCTCCACATGGCCAAACCACCTCAGTGTGTTCCTCATAACGCTTCCTATCACATCCACATCAACACCACAACGCTCCTTTATATCCTCATTCGTCAGCCTGTCTCTCCATGTGACTCCACAGGCTCCTCTTAAATAACTCATTTCCACTGCTCTCACTCTTGACTTGTGTCCTTCCAACAACGTCCAAGTTTCACTTCCGTACGTTAGAGTTGGTATCACAATACTGTCATGTAGTAACTTTTTCACTTCCATGCTCACTTCCCTGTTTCTTATCACTGCTTTCAAAGAACCAGCAACCTTTCTTCCCTGCTGTACCCTTTCAAGCACTTCACCCTCCAAACCTCCATCCTTACTCATCACACTACCCAAGTACTTAAACGTACTCACATTTTCCAATTCCTCACCATCCAGCCTCGTTGTACATTCACTGACTTCACCTCTCTCAAAGACCATCACTTTACTCTTCCCTACATTCACCTTTAGATTCCGTTTCTTACACACTCTCCCAAACTCATCCACCAAGCCTTGCAGTTCCCCTTTGTCTTCACTCAACAACACGGTATCATCTGCAAACAACAGTACAGGGAGTTTCCAAACACTATCCTATCTCACCAGGGCCACTCCAACATCCACTACCCTACCTTGTACCTCTTTTATTACCCCATCCATGTACAGATTGAACAACCATGGAGACATGACACATCCCTGTTTCAACCCAACTTTCAAAGAGAAAAATTCACTTAGATCACCATCCACACGCACTGTAGCCTTCGCACCATCGTACATACTCTTCACAGCATTCAACAACTTTCCATCTATTCCATATATTCTTAACACTTTCCACAATCCTTGTCTATCCACCCTGTCATATGCTGTCTCCAAATCCATGAAAGCCGCATATAACTTCTTTCCCTTCTCTAGAAACTTTTCCACTAAAGATCTGAGAATGAATATCTTATCTACACAACCTCTTCCCTTCCTAAAGCCTCCCTGTTCTTCTCCAACTAATTTCTCTATTCTTTCTCTAACTCTGTCAATAAGTATCCTACCATATACTTTTCCTATTATACTAAGAAGACAAATGCCCCTATGATTACCACACACTTCTTTTTCCCCTTTTCCTTTGTACAAGGGAATAATTATACCTGACTTCCAATCCTCCGGGACTCTACCTTCCTCCCAGGCCAATCTGCACATCTTCCACATCCATTCTACTACTATCTCTCCCCCATGCTTCAGCATTTCACCACACACTCCATCAATTCCTGGGGCTTTCCCTGATTTAACATTCTTCATTGCTTCCACAACTTCTATCCTACTGATTTCTTCCTGTCTTCTCACCTCTCTCCTTCTTCCAGCCATTCCCCAGCCACTTATACTCGCATTACTTCCATCCTCCACGTTCAACAATTCCTTAAAGTGTTCTCTCCATCTTCTCACTTTTTCTCCCTTCTCCACTAGTAATCTACCATTTTTATCTTTCACTCCCCTGCTAACTTCACTTCCACCCTGTCTTACTCTTTTCACCTCTTTCCAGAACATTTTCTTACAGTCCCTCCACTTTACACTCAAATTCCTTCCAAATTCCTCATCCACTCTCTTCTTACTCTCTCTTTTCATCTCTCTCTTTCTTTCTACATCTAACTCTCTCTTCCGCCTCTCAACTTCTTCCACGCCCCTATTTCTCATCCATTCATTGTATGCTTTCTTCTTTTGTGCCACAGCCCGTTTCACCTCTTCAGTCCACCACGCTGTTCCTTGCACCCCCCTCCGTCTTCTCTTCCTTCCACACACCACATCACATGCTGCACATATTTCTTCTGTAAATATTCTACACACACCTTCCACGTCCCCCATCTGCTCCAACTCATATTTGCCCAATCGTTCCTCCACTTCTCTCTTATACTCTGCCTTTTTCTCATCCTCTTGTAACCTTTCCACTCTCCTTGCAACTACTCCTTCCTCTCGTCTTTCCCTTCTTCTATTCCTCCATCTTACTTGAACTTTAACTCTGGCCACCACCAAGTAATGGTCAGAAAGTCCACTCCCCCAACCTCTATAAACTCTTGCATCCAATATACATCTTCGCATCCTTTCATCCACACACACATAATCAATCATTGCCTTCCTTTCACTCAATTCACCACCCACCCTTCTCATCACTCGCCATGTATACCTGTGGATCATTTGATGCCTGAAGAGGGTATTGGCTATCACCAACCCCCTCCCAGCACAAATGTCCACTAACGCACTCCCATTCTCATCTATTTCAGCAGGCACACCCCACTCACCAACTATTCCATCCACCTTCACATTCCCAACTTTACCATTCATATCACCAATCAAAAACACTCTATCATTCCTTCCAAACTTTTCCATGCACACTTCTACATTTGTCCAGAACTCTTCTCTCACTCTTCTAGCACGATCTTGCGTTGGCGCATACACACACACAATCGCCCACATTTGTATTCCAACTTTCAACTTTACCCACACAATCCTTGATCCAACTGATCCATACTGTCTTATGCTCCTCTTCCATCTTTTACTCACAACTATACATACTCCTTCCTTTGCCCTCTCATTCTCACCTACTCCTGCACATATACCCCATCCATACTCCCATTCTCTCACACTTTCTCCTCTCCATTTTGTTTCACTTATTCCACATACATCCACTTTCGCATCCTCAAGCACCTGGACAATCTCTCTCTCTTTCACCTCATCATTTGCTCCCCTTACGTTCCACGTTCCAATTGCAATGTCCTTTGTCCGGTCCTTGGTCGTCAACGTTTGGTCAGTCCTTGTCCGAGGCTTATTGTTTGTTTTTTTTAGTTAGTTGTTTTCCGGGGAAGGGCACTAACCCTCCGCCAACCCTTTTAGTCGCCTTTTACGACAAGCAGGGATACTGGGGGAGTATTCTTGACAAACCCCGTACGGGGTGGCCACAAACAAATCCCCTCCACGTCGCCGTGTCCCCCGCCATTTCACTCCCCTGCTCCCAACTCACACACCCCTATCTCATATACCTCTCCACTCCATCCTTCCATCCCATCCTCAGCCTCCCCTTCCCTCTCCCCCTCTCCACCTCACTCACATACACTCTCCTCGTCAGTCTCTCACCCTCCATCCTCTCCACATGGCCAAACCATCTCAGTGTGTTCCTCCTAACGCTTCCTATCACATCCACATCCATACCACAACGCTCCTTTATATCCTCATTTGTCAGCCAGTCTCTCCATGTGACTCTACAGGCTCCTCTTAAATAACTCATTTCCACTACTCTCACTCTTGACTTGTGTCCTTCCAACAACGTCCAAGCTTCACTTCCATACGTTAGAGTTGGTATTACAATACTGTCATGTAGTAACTTTTTCACTTCCATGCTCACTTCCCTGTTTCTTATCACTGCATTCAAGGAACCAGCAACCTTTCTTCCCTGCTGTACCCTTTCAAGCACTTCACCCTCCGAACTTCCATCCTTTCTCATCACACTCCTCAAGTACTTAAACGTACTCACATTTTCCATTTCCTCACCATCCAACTTCGCTGTACATTCACTGACTTCACCTCACTCAAAGACCATCACTTTACTCTTCCCTGCATTCACCTTTAGATTCCGTTTCTTACTCTCCCAAACTCATCCACCAAGCCCTGCAGCTCCCCTTCGTCTTCACTCAACAACACAGTATTATCTGCAAACAACAGTACAGGGAGTTTCCAAACACTATCCTCTCTCACTAGGGCCACTCCAACATCCATTGCCCTACCTTGTATCTCTTTTATTACTCCATCCATGTACAGATAGAACAACCATGGAGACATGACACATCCCTGTTTCAACCCAACCTTCTAAGAGAAAAATTCACCCAGTTCACTATCCACACGCACTGCAGCCTTAGCACCATCATACATACTCTTCACAGCATTCACCAACTTCCCATCTACTCCTTATATTCTTAATACTTTCCACAATCCTTGTCTATCCACCCTGTCATATGCTGTCTCCAAATCCTAATTATGAAGGTAGGTATTTATGTTAGATTGGGTTGGGTTGCTTTTATTCTAACATGCAGTGTGTAATTTTCTGTGATATAACATTTTGCCTGGGAGGGATGCATGGAAATTGTAGTCAGAATTATAACAAAAGGTAAAAAGCCAACCATGTTTAACCCTTTGGCCACGTTAGGTGACTGTGGTGGCCCTACTAATTATTCCACATGACACGTCAGGCAACTGCAGTCCACAGGCGAAAACACATTTACCTCCACACATTTTTTTTTTTTTTTTTTTTTAAATCCAAATACGGTAAGTTTTGATTTGTATTCTGTGACAGCAAACAGCATACATGCGTCTAGTGTACATACACAAGTGAAAAACCTTGCTTGAAGTCAATAATATCGTCATCTTTCTAATGTATACAATAACAAAAATTAATTATTATTGCATTTTTTCTCAGAAAATGAAATTCTCTCATAGAAAGGTGCATTTATGGCCATTATCACAGTATCAAATGGAAACTTCACCGTCATTTCCTATTATAAAAGTAGCAACAAAGTTATAATTAGCACTTTGATATTTTAGGGACTTAGGCCGCGTCCAGGGCAGTGACCGAGAAATGACAGGTGGCGGCCAGAGGGTTAAATAGAAAAGAATTATTGGACAAAGTTTATGCAAATTATCAACTACTGTACCCAAACTAAAAATTACTACAAACCTGAGCATTTATCAGCACAGTATTTAATCCCCTTCAGCTTACCTTATGAATTGGTACTTTTTGTATTTATAGGTTAGGTTGATTTTAGGCCACCAGAGTTTTGGTCATTGTTTTGATCTAACCATATATCTGGGAGAGACCTGGGCAAAGGATAGAATTAGAAGGAAACTTCCAGTGTAAAAATACCCAATTATAGAATGTTAAGTTGCTTTCTGAATGTTTAAAAGAGAAACTGATTAGTTGTAGGTGCTCTAATTGGGAATGTTAGTATTTTTTTTTTCCTTGCCATAAGTGAGACAGAGACTAAATAGGAGAGTACTTGCGAATGAAGTGGGGAGGAGAGGGAGGGGGAGGCCAAGGATGAGATGGAGGGATGGTGTGGAAAGATATGAGAGAGGGGGGTGTGAGCTGGGGGTAGGGCTAGGGCAACATGGAGGCTATATGTTTCTGGTCAGCCCTTACGGTATTACGGCGTCTGGCAATAGACAGATAGACAGATTAGTGTAGGTAACAATGCCTAGTCTGTTAGGCAAGTTGTTAATGTTTTCAGCATCCAAGTTTTGCCAGAATAAGATAAAAATTCCTCTACAGTATTTCATTTAGGTCCATATTCTCTTACCGTACTGTTCCCTTGTTATAGAAATCCTGCCAGTTTTGCCACACTGTGCATGAATAACACAGCCATCCCTATCCCAGACTAAATCAAAGGAAGAGGTGCTAGGGAGCTGCCTTAACTGACAACAATAACACAGCCATCCCTATCCCAGACTAAATCAAAGGAAGAGGTGTTAGGGAGCTGCCTTAACTGACAACAATAACACAGCCATCCCTATCCCAGACTAAATCAAAGGAAGAGGTGTTAGGGAGCTGCCTTAACTGACAACAATAACACAGCCATCCCTATCCCAGACTAAATCAAAGGAAGAGGTGTTAGGGAGCTGCCTTAACTGACAACAATAACACAGGCATCCCTATCCCAGACTAAATCAAAGGAAGAGATGTTAAGGAGCTGCCTTAACTGACGAGAATCAATCTACAGCCAGACACCATAATCCCGTATCTATCTATCTATCTCTAGCCAGACGCCATAATCCCGTATCTATCTATCTATCTCTAGCCAGACGCCACAATCCCGTATCTATCTATCTATCTCTAGCCAGACGCCATAATCCCTTATCTATCTATCTATCTCTAGCCAGACGCCATAATCCCATATCTATCTATCTATCTCTAGCCAGACGCCATAATCCCGTATCTATCTATCTATCTCTAGCCAGACGCCATAATCCCGTATCTATCTATCTATCTCTAGCCAGACGCCATAATCCCGTATCTATCTATCTATCTCTAGCCAGACGCCATAATCCCGTATCTATCTATCTATCTCTAGCCAGACGCCATAATCCCGTATCTATCTATCTATCTCTAGCCAGACGCCATAATCCCGTATCTATCTATCTATCTCTAGCCAGACGCCATAATCCCGTATCTATCTATCTATCTCTAGCCAGACGCCATAATCCCGTATCTATCTATCTTTCTCTAGCCAGACGCCATAATCGGGTAAGGGGTGGCCGTTTGTCTTCAGTTGTTTTATGGGGAGGGGCACTAACCCTCAGCCAACCCACTTGTTGACAGGGAACACGTATGGGTTAGTTATGTGGTTACCACCCAGCGTTGTAAATGGTTTCCTGGCTTACAGGAAGCCACCTGAATAGGGAAGAAGAGTAATAAAAAGTGAGAGGAAAGGTGGGAGAAATAGGAAGAGAGGAGGACCGACATAAAATAATAATGATAAAGGTGAAGGAAGGAGTAGGTAGCAGTACATCAAATACTGTAAGTGGATCACACCTAAAACGTGTTTTTTTTCATTGATAAAAGTGCTGTCATGTAGGCTTTCACTCAGTTTTATTTCACCGTATGCATAATTGGTGGCGGCAAGATTTCCAACATTTCTTCATTGGTCGTGTGGCTGGATTGGCTGTTAGTGTTTTACCATTATGCTGTTTGTACACGTGCCTTGATGTGATAAAAAGCGTTAGCAGAAATACATTGAGCTGGTTTGGCCATGTGGAGAGCATGGAGGGCGAGAGACTAATGAGGAGAGTTTATGTGAGTATGGTGAAGTGGGGGAGAGGGAGGGGGAGGCTGAGAATGACAAGGAGTGAAAAGGTATAAGAGTGAGGGTGGTGTGAGGTGGGGAAGGGCAGTGTAATGGCAGGGGACAGGGTGACATGGAGGCGATTTGTTTGTGGCCACCTCTTACAGGATTAAGGTGTCTGGCAGTAAACTCATGTCTTGAGTGTAAAGATATATATATGAATCCTTCCTCTTACACACTGGGTTTTCTTCCAGGATCAACAGACAAGGTTGAAAAGAATACAGAGTGGAAGAGGCCGGCCTTGAGTGGAAGCCAGAGTGGACTAGACAAGGAACGGGATGTGAGGAGTGGATAGGAATGAACAGCATCAAGAGGAGTGGACAGGAATGGAACTCTAGGAAAATGAAGACAGGATTGAGGATGGAAGGCAGTCTGTGGCATCAGGCAGACTTCACTATATTGCTGGTAAGAAACTGAATGTTGCCTTAGTGTTGTTTGCATGTCAGTATAGCTGCTTGTTGCTGGTCAGAAATTTGCCCTTTTCCTTTGCTTAACCTATTTAGCCACCATCATTGTGGGTGATGGCATGTTTCTACTTCCTGATTTCTACCAGATATTACTACTTCTACTTATGCCTACCTCTTCCATGCTCATTGCTTAATCTCAGTCATTGTGGGTGATGTCTTATTTCCATTTCTTATACTTTAGGAAAGGAGTGTGTAGTTCTTTCACCTTGAGTTGGTCCAGGTTTCTTTAAGTTATGTAATTTATAAGTGGTAGAAATGCAATGTTACAGCTGTACCACCTTTGCCTAGCACCTTTTCACAATTAACCTACTCTGGTGTTAACTTATTGTTGCAACCCAGCATTAGAGATGGAGATGAGTGGGTGTTTGTATGAAATGAGAAAGGCTGTTAGTTTTTATTTACCTTGATCTATTGGAGTATTGCTTGGAGGGGGGGGTTTGGGTGTCATTAAATCAGTCAGTCATTCTGTGGGGTGGTTGGAGTATTGCTTGGAGGGGTGGGTTAGGGTGTCATTAAATCAGTCAGTCATTCTGTGGGGTGGTTGGAGGCAGGAAATCCTGCTTTGGGGCAAGTAACTGGTCCCTCTTGACCTAACTCATTCAGCTTGGTTTGTAATCACTTTTTATTCAGCCTGGGATAAACATTTTAAACAGAGGTTAGGTACAGCTGTAATAAATTGGTTCAGTATCACACCTCTAGCCTGAATACAGGTCTACCCCGCTATACGATACTTAGTAATGGGAAGAAATTAACACCCTTCCCTACCTATCGATAGCCAGTCCCCGGTTATCTGATTTTTTTTATTTTTAACCCATTTTGATGATATTTTTGACTACATATTTGTGATTAGGTTGATTTATAAACTGTGTTTAGACTTAGATTAATGTGTTTTAGTCATCGGTGAGGTGAACAATGTCGTTTTGGGGTACAGTTTGCTGTTTTTTTTTTAAAGACATTTTTAATGATTTTCAGATCTTATTTTTGGGTTTAGGTGAGTTATAAACTGCTTTTTGGCTTAGTTCAGCTTGTTTTAAAGCTACTTGGCAGTGTAGGTGAGCTAGAAACTTGTTTTTGGACTCATTTGGGTGGGTTTAGGACTTGGTTGGGGGGATGCCAAGGCTCCTAAACGCATCCCTATACGTTCCATGTTGTAATGTTCCCATTTAACGATACCCCGGCACAGGGATCAGTTTTCCCAAACACATCTCATCGTTATAACAGTGACGAACTGTAAGTTTGATACTGTGGCAAAAATACTGTTCCAGAATGGACGTCACCCTTTGCTGTGTCGTGTATAAAGACTACAACATGCATGCAACGGCCTTGGTCACCTAATGGCAGCTCTCCATGCTGCTCGATCTCTGGCAGCCTCCCTGTTCTACCATATCCCTGAGGTTGTCACACTCCATGACCTCGTCCCAGGTCTCTTTCAGTCTGCCTCTGTCAACCCTACCTCTGACATTCACACATCACACCTTCCACAGCCAACTGTGGTTAAATGTGTGGGCTGAATAGGATAGCCCAGTGTCCCGGTGCACCCTAACACCATTTTTGTAAGTGATTTATTTTGCTAATTACATCTTATACTCCTATTGTGTTGCTTAAATGCTAACAATGCCATACACTGCATAGGTAACATACAAAGGATATTAACCAGCCATATCCAAAAATAAATCACCAAGGAAGAGGTGTTAGGGAGCCTCCTTACCAGACAAGAATAAGGGTCTTTAAGTTTTGCTTGTATCACCAGACTTGTCATTTATTGCAGCATTTTATTATACCTTATTGCAGTGCTTTGTTTATTGCAGTGCTTTGTTGTTTATTGCAGTGCTTTGTTGTTTATTGCAGTGCTTTGTTGTTTATTGCAGTGCTTTGTTTATTGCAGTGCTTTGTTGTTTATTGCAGTGCTTTGTTTATTGCAGTGCTTTGTTGTTTATTGCAGTGCTTTGTTTATTGCAGTGCTTTGTTGTTTATTGCAGTGCTTTGTTGTTTATTGCAGTGCTTTATTGTTTATTGCAGGGTTTGTCATTTATTGCAATGCTTTGTTGTTTATTGCAATGTTTGTCATTTATTGCAGGGTTTGTCAGTTATTGCAGAGTTTGTCAGTTATTGCAGGGTTTGTCATTTATTTCAGGGTTTGTCATTTATTGCAGGGTTTATTTATTACAATGTCATGATTTATTGCAGTGTTGTGTAGTCATTGGTTGCAGTTGCTCACCTTTGTTACATTCACTCAGCAGTCAAGCCTCAACATCACCAGTTCTTGCCACCGCTTACCTAATTACTCGTGGCCAAAAATTACCACACCTTGCAGCCTCTTGGGTCCAAGTGGGTCAGCTTTCAGGCTGTAGTTAAGATTTGCATTCTGAGAGTAGCAGGTTCCCTAACACATCTTCTTTAGCTGTTTGTGTATTTGGCCATGTGGAGAGCTTGGAGAGTGAGAGACTAACAAGGAGAGTGTATGTGAGTGAGGTGGAGGGGGTGAGGGAGAGGGAGGCCAGGGATGAGATGTGGTAGAAAGGTATATGAATGAGAGGGGTTTGGATTGGGGGGAGGACAGTGAACTGGCAGGGGACAGGGCAACATGGAGGTGATTTGTTTGTGGCCACCCATTACGGAATTAAGGCGTCTGGCAATAGATTAGATAGATGTATATGGTGCATTTTCCAGAACACCTCTACAACAATGTGTGCATATGGATGTAGAGCCATAGTATTCAGTATGGTAGGAAGAGTATGACGAAGGCCGTTATAAAAATCATCTTTATTGTCAAACATTTGCACATCTTCTTCATGCCATCTTCAGTGACCTAAGAGTGGAGCAATGCAAATGATATACAACAGTGAACTGTAAAAAATTACCTGAATATTTATCTAAAAGTTAAATACGTACTTAGCTTACCATATAAGAACCTATGTAGATACACATACATATATACATATATAACGTGTACACACACACACACACACACACACACACACATATATATATATATATATATATATATATATATATATATATATATATATATATATATATATATATATATATATCAGTGGAGTAGCTAGGTATTTATCATTGGGGGGGCACCTGGGGGGGCACAGCTGACTATGGGGGGGCACTTGATGAGCCGAACAAGCCCATTCAGCTGGGGAGTTTGGCGGGGACGTACTTTCACTTACAGTGCCACCCCCCCCCCCCTTGCATATTATGCATTCTGACCAATATCAAGAGTATATCTGATGCCGTATGGACTATGGAAAGTTATTAGATTTTATTCTATGAGTAAGATCAGATGTGTGGTGAGTACTGTAGGGTATTTTCCAGTAGCTGATGGAGAACGAAATAAAAAGTCATGGCCAAAAATGAAATTCATATATTACCACTTAAACAAAATGGAAATAACATAAGTGATACTGGAAATAGGGGAAAAATCCTGAATTTTTGAAGTAGCAGGCAAAGCAATAATCTCTTTGTCACTGAGAACGTGCGAATACCTCATTTTAGCAAAATTCTTCTGTTCTTGTGGTTCTCAGCAAACTTATCAACAAATAATTCTAAATCAAGGCTTTTAACTCGCCCGCTTTCAATCGACAACACAGCAAGACTACCTAATCTCTCATTACCCATTGTATTTCTCAGTGTAGTTTTGATTAATTTCAGAGCAGAAAAGCTTCTCTCTGCTGAAGCTGATGACACAGGTAATACTATAGAGATTTTAGCCAGTCTGTAGAGTTCAGGAAATGCCTCCTCATATGGACCAAGAATTTTCACGAAATCTAACAGTGATTTGGGCTTTTCACTGTCACTTAAATCCTTATAGCGTCTTTCTAACATGAGTTTTGCAGAGTGCAGCTCAGGGCTAATATCTTCCTCATTAGCACGAAATGCATGAGTAAGTCCAGACATTATCTCAAAAGATAAGAACTCAACACTTTGTGGGTTCAGTGCCTGTAATGCTTTCTAAAGTTCACATGCTTCATTACTGAAGCACCTTGTCATTTCTGTTAACATATGATCTAGAATAGGATAGAAGAAGTTAATTCGTGTTGAATCCTTAACACTGAAATCAGAGTCTCAGGTAGTCTGTAACAAAAAGAAGAATAAAATATATGTCAACATCTCGTACGCATCGGCGTTTCGTTTTCACCAACTTTGACGTGACTAGTCAGGCATGATTAACGACCGTGACTTCTGACTTCTGAATGCGACTATATGTTATTGGAAAATATAAACGAGAAATATTAGTTTAATTTTAACATTCAGTACCTGAAAGTAAAAATGATATGAATCAGGGCTGGGTGAGATGTGAGAGCCGGGATGGACGTTACCATACAAGGCCACAAGCGATCGATCACTGACTCTGTCTCTGTATGTCCAGAATACGTACAAGAAGGGAACATGTACACACACAAGGCATAATAGAAAACTTGTAAGGTGGGTAACTAGTGTAATTTGGTTATGTTCGTTGGTGTTAAGAGTGATTAATAGTAAGCATAAGCATTTAACTCGGAGGCATGTTTCTTTCAAACAGAGGAAAAATATTTATTGTATTTGTGGCCGAGGGAAAATCATCAGTAGAAATTATTTTTAATACCGCATGCATGCTCACTCAGTCCTAGTGGGACACGGTTCCCACGCCACACGGAAGCCGTGGCCATTGGGTGGGCACCTGGGGGGGCACTGCCTTCTAGTGGGAGGGCACGTGCCCACACATGCTCCCCCGTAGATACGCCACTGATATATATATATATATATATATATATATATATATATATATATATATATATATATATATATATATATATATATATATATATTGTTATGAAGGGGGATTTGCCAGTTAGGTAGTCTCGTACCTTCGAGACGTTTCTGGTACCGTAAGTTTCGGTACAGTCGGCAAGATTTCCGACTGGACCACCTGGTTGCGGGATTTGGCTAATGTGGCAATAGCGCGCCCGTGTGTGTGTGTGTGTGTGTGTGTGTGTGTGTACATGCCCGACATTTTTTCGGATCGCTAAGCTTCATCCTTCGAATTATATTATGTGGCCATTGTATTATGCTATGATATAGGCTAATAAATATTATGTGATTGAGATAATGGGCTGTGCACTATACTATTTGTAGTCTGAATTATATAAAATAATTCCCTTGCCTTGCAGCGTGAACCACGATACAGGTTGAGTTGTGGTTCAGAAACAGATGGCAAGTTCACCCAGAAATGGCGCGATGTAGGGGGATGGGGGGAGTATGGGAGTAAGCAGCCAACAGTTATATATTCTTAGTCATTACAGTATAGTTATCAACGTGTCAATGATATCCTGTGCCCTGATTGATGATAAACCTATTTACTTTTATTATCTTTACATAGATCCGATTACACACTAGGATACCCCCTCCCTAGTTAGCGGAAAACATGCCCTGCTCCACCGCCTCGACTCTCTCTCTCTCTCTCTCTCTCTCTCTCAACCTCCTCAGCTGGCTATCAGTAGACACACACACACACACACACACACACACACACACACACACACACACACACTTTATCAGTTTGTGCTAATGCGTAATGACGTTGCATTTAGTATGTTTACCTAAAATTTAATACTGTGTCAAAATACAAGTGCAATACATAACCACCTCACATGGCGGATTACGTTAACCAGTAATCAATACTTATTTGCATAGTTTATGTTTCAGTAATAGTCATGGGGTAACCAGACCCACACTGATATTTTCGTTAATGCTAAAGGTAATCGTGTGTTCTGTGGCGGATACCAGTTAGTGGGGAGGTGGCCGCTGACACCTCCAATCCTCATAGCTATGGTGGTGGGTTGTAGTGTCACTGCAGAGGTTCCTGTTCCTCCAGTTAGGTCAATAATTAAACTTAACATACTGATGAACAGCCATTTCTTAAGAAAAATACAAACAACCTATATGGAACTATGAAGCATATTGTGGGAGCTTTCCAGCTCTCACGCACCAGTCACAGTCTTGGTTCTTTGTTTCAGTATTGCCAGCCTGACAGTGTGCAGTGTTAATGAACATGCTATTAATATTAGTTCTACATGCTTATTTACATTTAGAACAACAGAATTCAAAGCAGGATTTCATTCAGTACACAGAATGCCAAATACAGCATGTGTGTGTGCGTGTGGGTGTGGTACAATACGTATGGTGGGGGTGGGAGGAGTGTAGTGAGTATGAAATGTGTGTCATAATGGTAATATGGGTGTGTGCATACTTGGCTAAGGACGTCCAAGACTGATATGTAATCTTTGCCTTTAACACTTGATGACACACACTTCAGTATTTATTTAGGTTCTGTTTATAAATTTGTAGCGTGTTACGTTATTATATTATTATGATTATGTTTTGGGGGTGAAACCTGAAACAGCATATGAAGACAAACACTGAAATGTATATACAAAAAAATGCATTATGTGTGGCAAAATACATGAATAACAATATTTCAGAAAGAAATATTACCGTATTATAACATCTGTTTAAATACGTTGTAGGTGCAGCGATTCTTAAGCTTAGATTATCGGATTTCCTTTGATCAGTATGTTACGTTATACTCTAGCTTTGAGTTATGTTATGTATTGTATTATTAGTGATGTCATGGTGGACGTTCACTTAAAACTACATCGAGCAGACAGCAAGTGCAGTTGTTAGTAGTTTACCCGTATTTGTTATTGATCACACACTGACCAACTTATTCCTGAGTAATTTTTAAAAATCTTTATCACGACTGGAAAACAGCACCTTAGGCATGTGAACAGGTGGCAAGATGTCTAGCGAGTTGGCAAAATGTCTAGAGAGTTGTGGTTGTGCCTGTCAAGAAAGCTTCATATTTTAATGGAAAAAACTGCTATAGTAACAGGAAAGTTGCGTAAAGAAATGCACATAAACGTCACTAATTCCTGTATAAGTGCCCGTAAAAAAATCATGTCTATCTATCTATCTATAGCCCGACGCCCTAATCCCGCAAAGGGTGGCCGCAGACAAAACGCCTCCAAGTCACTCTGTCACCCACCATTTGACTCCCCTCCCCCCAACTCACCCCCCCCTCCCTCACATACCTCTCAACTCCATCCCTCCACCTCATCCTCGGTCTACCCCTCCCTCTCCCTCCCTCCACCTCACCTACATACACCCTCTTAGTCAGTCTTTCATTCTCCATCCTCTCCACATGTCCAAACCACCTCAGTGTATTTCTCCTAATCTTTTCAACCACATCCACATCTACCCCACAACGTTCCTTCACTTCTTCATTCGTCAACCTGTCCCTCCATGTCACTCCACATGCTCCTCTCAAGTAACTCATTTCCACTGCTCTCACTCTTGACTTGTTCCCCTCTTGCAAGGTCCACGCCTCGCTTCCATACGTCAGGGTAGGGATTACAATACCATCATGCAGTGACTTCTTAACTTCCATACTCACCTCCCTATTTCTCATCACTGCTTTCAGTGTGCCAACAGCCTTCCTTCCCTGCTGTACCCTTTCACGTACTTCATCCCCCAAAGTTCCATCCTTACTCATCACACTACCCAAGTACTTGAATGCACTCACATTCTCCATATCCTCACCATCCAACCTCACTGCACACTCTGTGACTTCATTCCTCTCAAACACCATAACTTTACTTTTGTTTACATTAACTTTCAGCTTCCTCCTCCTACACACTGTCCCAAATTCATTCACCAAACCTTGCAACTCCCATTCATCTTCACTCAACAATACTGTATCGTCAGCAAACAGCAACACCGGAAGCTTCCAAATCTCACCCTCATTCATTAGGGCCACCCCCACATCCACTGCCCTACCTTGTACCTCCTTTACGACCCCATCCATATATATATTAAACAGCCATGGAGACATTACACACCCCTGTTTCAGTCCCACATTGAGATCAAAGAACTCACTCAGCTCACCATCCACTCGCACCGTAGCCCTAGCTCCCTCGTACATACTCTTCACAGCACTCAACAATTTCCCCTCCACTCCATATATTCTTAATACCTTCCACATACCTTTCCTATCTATTCTGTCATAAGCTTTCTCCAAGTCCATGAAGGCAGCGTACACTTTCCTTCCCTTCTCTAGATACTTTTCCACTAAACATCTTAGAACAAATATCTGATCTACACACCCTTTTCCCTTCCTAAATCCCCCTTGTTCTTCTCCAACTAGCTCCTCTGTCATATGCCTAACCCTATCAATGAGTATTCTACCATATATTTTACCAGTCACACTAAGAAGGCAAATACCTCTATGGTTACCACATACTTCTCTCTCCCCTTTTCCTTTGTACAGAGGAACAATTATACCTGATTTCCAGTCCTCTGGAACCCTTCCCTCTTCCCAAGCCAATCTACACAACTTCCATATCCACTCCACAACAATCTCACCCCCATACCTAAGCATTTCACCACACACTCCATCAATTCCTGGGGCCTTTCCCAGCTTAATCTTCTTCATCGCTTCCACTACTTCTGACCTACTGATCTCTTCCTCCCTCCTCTCATCTCTTCTTCTCCCAGCCATTCCCCAACCACTTATACTCACACTGCTCTCACTCTCTACATTCAACAAATCCTCAAAGTGCTCCTTCCATCTCCTCAATTTCTCTCTCTTCTCCACCAACAATCTATTATTCCTATCTTTCACTCCCCTACTATTTCCCCTTTCACACTGCCTTACTTTCTTTACCTCCTTCCAAAACAATTTCTTACTCTCCCTCCATTTCACACTCAGATTCCTCCCAAACTCTTCATCCACTTTCTTCTTACTCTCCTTCACCAGTCTCTTAACCTCCCTTCTCCTGCTCACATATACCTCTCTCTTCTCTCTCTCATCTTCTCCCCTACCTCTACTCGCCAACCATTCACCATATGCCTTCTTCTTTTGTTCCACAGCTCGTTTCACCTCATCATTCCACCATGCTGTTCCTTGCACACCCTTGCATCTCCTCCTCACTCCACAAACCGCCTCACACATGTCAGTGAGCAAAATATAAAAGATAGCGTCGTATTAGTTATATTGTCAGGTAAGTTATAGTAAGTTATTAAAGTTACTGTTAGATTGTTATACTGCATGGAATAATGTCCATTATAATCAGAGGATAATAAAAAATAAAAAAAATAAGATTTGCATGGAACTCATTCATTAGTAGGAAGTAACCCACCCTCCTTCTCGATCACCTCTCTCAGTCTGTTTGCATAGAGGCGACATGGTCCGTATGAGCTGTTTCTGGCTTCTGAACTGTTCCCACTTGGCGTGATTGTGGGCCAGTTCACTCTCAGGCTCCCAACAGTTAACCATAATCCCCCATACATTTTCGATGGGGTTCATGTCTGCTTCCTTACTGAGCCAGCCGAGCAGCTGCAAGTCCTCTCGACCTGCAAACCATTCCGAGACTCTTCTCGCCGTGTGGATGGGGCAGCGGTCCTGAACAAAAATTATAGGGCCGGGAGGAAACGGATAGTTCCGCTCCTGAACTGAGGGGAGGAAAAAATCCTGCAAAATTTCAATGTATTTTTTAGCAGTGGAACTCCCTTCTATCCTGGTGACGTCACCCATACCATGGATGCACACTCACCCCCAGACATTGCAGGTGACGTGTCCACTTCTGGCCTTCTCGAAGATGTTCCTACGGTCGTAACTGCACGTGAAAAGAATATTCATACATCGCTCATATAGTTTCATTTCTAATATCTTTGACGCTTTGGGAAAAACCACTGTTTTTCATGTTAAGGTTCATTATCCACTATTTGTTTGGTTTATTTTATGAGGATTGTAAGGCTTAATGAACAGTGGTGCAAGTGTTGGTAATATGCGTTCATCTAGAGTTCTAGACGTATTATTGCTATGAATATCAGTTGATCCCTAAATGTTTTTTTAATAATATTAAAACTGTTTAGTGATACAGTATAAGAATATGGTCGTTAAAAATATCGTCAGTAAATTTATACATATGCATTAGAATACTGTCGCCTGCAGAAATGTTTTCTCTGTCATTAAATTTTATGAATACAAAATTCCTGGTAACAGTCATATGAAGAAGACTATCAACGCATCTCTATACTCTGGCCTTTATCTACCTACTGCTCTTCCACACGCTCCAGTTTTTCCTCAACCTGTCTGTTTACCATAATTCTTACAATTCACCACCAAATATATATATATATATATATATATATATATATATATATATATATATATATATATATATATATATATATATATATATATATTCTGTGTGTGTGTGTGTGTGTGTGTGTGTAAGTTCTCACTTTTACCTGATAACCATACACCCACGTATCACATTAATCAAGAAACTTCATACTGGCTGGGTTATATTCAATAAAAACACGTGGGCTATCGTGTCATTTACTCATATCTGTTCCAAGTGGCCCAACATTAAAAAAAAAATAAAACAAAGATTCTGGGTGTGGTAATTCGGGAGGGTCATACAGTAATCATAAATTATTATCAGTGATCATTTTCAAACTACTATGCTACATAGGGTATTGGTTTTACACTTGACCACTCTCATTTTATAAAAAATTACACTGGCCAGTAAAGGACAGCTGGATTTATAACCACACCAAAAAATGCGTGAATTTCGTATCCTATTAAACACTGAACTTGCTGCCTTTTCGAAGTAGTTTACGTGAACGTCCACTGTGTGAGCCTTCATGACATAGTTAATACAATATATAATGGATATATTGCATAAATCTATGCTCTAGTATAACTTAATAAACTGGTCGCTTGGAATCCGGTAAGCTACCATTAAAAACAGATGCTCCTACAGTGTAATCTTATAATGAACATTAAAATAACATTATTTTCTCCTGCAAGAAATAGTTATTCATGTAATATGGATTCCATATCACAGTTTTATAATACTTCAGTGTTTGTCTTTATATGGTGTTTCAGGTTTCACCCCCAAAATAAAATAATAATAATATAATAATGTAACATGCTACAGACTTATAAATAGAACATTAGTAAATACTAAAGTGTGTGTCATCAAGTGTTAAAGGCAAAGATTACATATCAGTCGTGGACTTCCTTAGCCACGTATGCACACACCCATATTACCATTATGACACACATTTCATACTCACTACACTCCTCCCACCCCCACCATACGTATTGTACCACACCCACCCGCACACGCACACACACATGCTGTATTTGGCATTCTGTGTACTGAATGAAATCCTGCTTTGAATTCTGTTGTTCTAAATGTAAATAAGCATGTAGAACTAATATTAATAGCATGTTCATTAACACTGCACACTGTCAGGCTGGCAATACTGAAACAAAGAACCAAGACTGTGACTGGTGCGTGAGAGCTGGAAAGCTCCCACAATATGCTTCATAGTTCCATATAGGTTGTTTGTATTTTTCATAAGAAATGGCTGTTCATCAGTATGTTAAGTTTAATTATTGACCTAACTGGAGGAACAGGAACCTCTGCAGTGACACTACAACCCACCACCATAGCTATGAGGATTGGAGGTGTCAGCGGCCACCTCCCCACTAACTGGTATCCGCCACAGAACACACGATTACCTTTAGCATTAACGAAAATATCAGTGTGGGTCTGGTTACCCCATGACTATTACTGAAACATAAACTATGCAAATAAGTATTGATTACTGGTTAACGTAATCCGCCATGTGAGGTGGTTATGTATTGCACTTGTATTTTGACACAGTATTAAATTTTAGGTAAACATACTAAATGCAACGTCATTACGCATTAGCACAAACTGATAAAGTGTGTGTGTGTGTGTGTGTGTGTGTGTGTGTGTGTGTGTGTCTACTGATAGCCAGCTGAGGAGGTTGAGAGAGAGAGAGAGAGACGAGGCGGTGGAGCAGGGCATGTTTTCCGCTAACTAGGGAGGGGGTATCCTAGTGTGTAATCGAATCTATATAAAGATAATAAAAGTAAATAGGTTTATCATCAATCAGGGCACAGGATATCATTGACACGTTGATAACTATACTGTAATGACTAAGAATATATAACTGTTGGCTGCTTACTCCCATACTCCCCCCTTCCCCCTACATCGCGCCATTTCTGGGTGAACTTGCCATCTGTTTCTGAACCACAACTCAACCTGTATCGTGGTTCACGCTGCAAGGCAAGGGAATTATTTTATATAATTCAGACTACAAATAGTATAGTGCACAGCCCATTATCTCAATCACATAATATTTATTAGCCTATATCATAGCATAATACAATGGCCACATAATATAATTCGGAGGATGAAGCTTAGCGATCCGAAAAAATGTCGGGCACACACACACACACACACACACACACACACACACACACGGGCGCGCGCTGTTGCCACGTTAGCCAAATCCCGCAACCAAGTGGTCCAGTCGGAAATCTTGCCGACTGTACGAGTCGTCAGAGTTGCCAGTTTGCCTGGTGTTTGTGAGCGTAGTTATTTCGTAAGTTAAACATTCATTTATTTTTGTGTTCTTTTTCTTTATAATGTTTTATTTAAGTAATTGCTTGTTAAATTATGTAATTTAAGTTCGTATGGTTAATGATTTAGAGTGTTATGTAATGTAAGACAACACTAGAATGTTTTGATGTCTCGTAGTTGGTAACTGCTGTTGCTAGGGGCTGATGCAAGACAGTATGTCCTAGAAAGTTGGAGAAGTAGAAGTTTCGAGAGTAATGCAAGCTTATATAAGGATGGGGAAGAGCTTAGTCAGTCAGTTTGGAGTTTAGTCGGGTTTCAGGTCAGTTTGTGTGAAGTGCAGTCAGTTTTGGTGCAGTGTCAGTGTCACTGAAGGTTGTATATTTTTGGTACTTGTGAAAATAGTGGCAAACAGTGACAGGTTATTGAAGTTTGTATATCAGTGGAACTTGAGAAGACAGTGAAGTGTATTAACCCGCCCCATCCCGACCACTTTTCCACCACTGACTCCCCCCAATCCTGATCATTTTAGGAAAAAAAATTTTTTGGCTCAAACCTTCGCTTTTGGTGAGAAACATCGAAAATTCATAGAGAAATCGCTCACTTGAGGTTTAAAGTACTCGATACAGGTAGGAGTACCTCCTTACCTTTCTGGGTTTTCTATCAGGCTGGCACCAAAGAAAACGAGTTCTATGGGAGGATAACTATTTCACACCACTCATAAACAGTATTTATTTATTTACTTGGTACGAATTTATATGTAGTACGAGAATATATTGGTTTTCAAGCAGTAATATAGGCATTATAAGCATTTTTCACTCACTAATACCTGACCTTTTTTTGCCACATTACCTGATCATCATTTCTAACTGTTTCTTCCTCTAATGCTATTTAAAGTTTGCCCTCCACATTGTCATTGATTGGGGAATCACTCTGGCCCTGAATTTCGTACCGTGGCATGACATGGCTATACTGGCCAGGTCACTGATAACAGGTGAATTGCTGAGACAATGGCATGCAGGGGGGGGAGGAGGTCATGCTGGGTAAGGCATTGTCCCTGCCTGGCATCTTGTTGAGGAAGGTGTCACATGTATACGTACCAAAAATCACTCGCGAAAATTGAAAATTGTGCAAATTAGGGACCTTGCAATTTTTTCGCGTTTATGTACGTCGACAGGATTGGCAGTGACAAAACGTGTGGACGTTAAAGAACGTCGACGGGACGCCGCAGGTTAATTGTAATTACTGTCAGTGAAGATTATTTTCAGTACTTGTGTAATAAGTGAAGTGTTAGCAAGCATTAAGTGTACTAACTGTGTTGTTAAACATTAAGTGTAACTGCAATCTATAAAGTGTGTATAGCTCCAGTGCCTGTGAGAACAGTGAAGTTGAATAGCGTTAAGTGGAATTATTTGGAAAATAAAGACAGTGAACTTTAAGAGTTCAGGAACGAAATCAAAGAACTATTTCAGGCAAATAGGGAACCACCAAGAGGCACAATGTGAAGAACAAAAAGAACGATATGAGCAGCTTCGAGAGGCATCAGAGGAGCAACAGAGGGAATTACAACCGAGGATACAAGGACAGCTAGATGCTTTCATGGGGGAAATGAAGGAAGAACAGCAACAGCTTAAAGAGGATGTAGATGCCAAGCTAAAGCAGCAAAAGTATGAGGTAAGCAATAATGTGGTGGAGTGTAAACAGCATGTAGACGAACAGTTGAAGACAATTAGTGAGGAAATAGTGATGGAGTGCAAACAACCTGTAGACAATCAGCTAAATATTAGTGAGGGAATGGTGATAGAGTGCAGACAGCATGTAGATAACCAGTTGAAGCATGCAGTTGATCATGAGAAGTTAATTAGTGAGAATATGGAGGCTGTAGAGAAATATTTCACTGCTGATCCTCAGGTTAGTGTACAGGGAGCGTATGAAGGGAATGGACAGCGTATGGTGAATCTTGACGGATCCCAAGCATATAAAGGTGGCATGGCAGGGTTGAATAATCAGAATGTTGGAGGTTCAAGTCCTGGACATAATTATGATGCCCCAGTTTATAGGCCCCAAACCAGTGAAGTGCATGGCTATAATAGTGATCCAGTTAAGAAGAAACCTCAAGAAAGTGATGGTAGAGTATCTTGTGAAGCTTACCATGCACAGTTTAAGTTACTTGCAGATCAGAATGGTTGGAATGATAAGAAGAGGGCTGCAGAAGAACCACCACCGAAGAAATGCAGGAGAACCTTGATGAATAGCGTGCCAGAAGACAGAGAAACAGACAGCAAGGAGTATAGTAGGAATGGGAATCATAGGAAGAAATGCAGCTGTACTGTAGTAATGGGGCCGGCTTCGGATGGAGAAGACCTGGGGAGGATGAAGATGGAAGGTGCAGATTTGCAACTAGTGCTGGAGTGGCTGCAGCGGAGTGCAGTGCGACCATCATGGGGAGGAGTTTCCAGGTTGGGCCTTGCTACCGGGAGCTGCTGGAGTCAGTGGGACCTTCGTTGCAACGGACTACTGGAGCATCAGTGGGAGATGCCCAGTGGCCTCAGCGAGTGTTGGCAACTGGTGGTTCCGAAGAAGATGAGGTCTGAGATATTGGATAAGTCCCATAACCAGATTACTAGTGGGCACCTGGGAGTGAAGACAATTCTAAGCTGGCTGCAACACAAGTTCTACTGGATTGGCATGCGTCAGGATGTTGAAGAGTGGTGTCGGAACTGTGATGTGTGCTGTGTCAAGAAGAGGACCAAGACCTTCTTGGATGAGTGGACTATGTGGAGGAACAAGGACATCGTTGGAAGCAGCATAGAGGAAGACCTGATAAGTTGAAAGATTATTTTGTGCATAGTTAGATGTTTTTTTAAGATTAGGGTTTATGTTTGTATATACTGTGTAGTTTTGTCGGGACGACAAAAAACTAGGGGGGGGGTAGTGTTATGAAGGGGGATTTGCCAGTTAGGTAGACTCATACCTTCGAGACGTTTCTGGTACCGTAAGTTTCGGTACGAATGGTCAGAGTTGCCAGTTTGCCTGGTGTTTGTGAGCGTAGTTATTTCGTAAGTTAAACATTCATTTATTTTTGTGCTCTTTTTCTTTATAATGTTTTATTTAAGTAATTGCTTGTTAAATTATGTAATTTAAGTTTGTATGGTTAATGATTTAGAGTATACTGTAATGTAAGACAATACTAGAATGTTGTGATGTCTTGTAGTTGGTAACTGTTGTTGCTAGGGGCTGATGCAAGACAGTATGTCCTAGAAAGTTGGAGAAATAGAAGTTTCGAGAGTAATGCAAGCTTATATAAGGATGGGAAAGAGCTCAGTTAGTCAGTCAGTTTGGAGTTTAGTCGGGTTTCAGGTCAGTTTGTGTGAAGTTCAGTCGGTTTTGGTGCAGTGTCAGTGTCACTGAAGGTTGTATATTTTTGGTACTTGTGAAAACAGTGGCAAACAGTGACAGGTTATTGAAGTTTGTATATCAGTGGAACTTGAGAAGACAGTGAATTGTATTAAGTGTAATTACTGTTAGTGAAGATTATTATCAGTACTTGTGTAATAAGTGATGTGTTAGCAAGCATTAATTTTACTGCATCTTAATACATACGCTGGGTTTGATAAACCCATTTTTGGGAAAGTCATACACCTATGTGAAAATCCAAATTTAGTAAAACCAAGTACATATATAAAAAATACAAGCTTTGTACTTTCACTTGAACCTTATATAAATGAGTTTGTATGATATCTTAAAGGTTAAGTGGTAACTTGAAAAAAAAAAAGTATCAAAAATGGGGAAAAATTCTGATGTAACTAAAACAAAATATGTGGAAAATTTGAAACAGGAGCTGTGGACTTCTGCACTTGCACACACACTCCTGGGTCATAGGCGCTGCAGCACATGGCACTCTAATCCTTACAGACTCACCGTGGGCCTTGGTGGAGGTAAACAAAAAATGGGGTATTTTTTTTAGAGTAAAAAAATGGAGTACGAAGATTGGCAATTTTTCATGCAATCCCAGACCCTTGAAATTGAACACTACGTGGAATTTGGACCTCTCTAAGGCTTTACCCAGTGATTTTGACCACCCACCCACCCCCACAACCTTGTTTTAGGGGGTAACTAAGATAGAACTTACAATTATCAGGAAATGTCATTTCTTGAGTAGTGAATGTTATTCTTTTACTACTGAAACCTCATAATTGCAAAACACAGTGGTATGCAATCCAAAATAGTTGCTATTTGTCATTTGTGGTTTATTTATGGCCGTGAGAAAAATAATTTGTTCGAATTTTCCTTGACAATTCTCAAAATCATGAGCACTTACTTGGACTCACAAACAATCACCACAGACAGGGTAATAAAGCCCCTGGCAGACAGCCTTCTGACATTTGGTGCACCGGAAGCATGTCTTCCTGTCAGTCCGAACAGGGCATTCCCGGCACTGGACAGGTGGACTCTGATTCTTAGCACCCAGTGGTGTTCATTATTTAACAAGTTCATCACTCAAAAAATGGTGGGCCATGATTTCACAGTTCACAAAGAAATATCTGTGTTCTAAGAAATATTCACTTCCTGCAAGGAAAAGCACTTTAGAAATCATACTCAAACTACTTGCTGGATATGACAAACTCTGTGTCACATATGTACGGGAGTACATACGATGGGTGTAAGATACCCAAGGTCGCCGATATGGAAATTTTCTTCGGTATATATATATATATATATATATATATATAAAATTATTTATTTAAACTACAATAGTCTACCATAAAGGTTTTCTATGCGTGAATGTAACTTATACAAGGCTTAGGGGATAAGTGGATACTGTGTTATTAAGGCAAGGCTTAAATTTTTTAACATACAGAGATTCTAAAATTCTTAGGTTTTCACTGGGGCAAGAGTCAAGGATACTCAAATGAATTCTGCTGGGTACACTATTACAGGACTTGCAGTGTTCCCGCACTGCTGAATAAGGTGGACGGTGCAGTGGCAGACTGGCCTGGGTACTCGTTGATTTGGATTAAAGTGAGTGAATCGTGCTGCCTACATACCCCGCTTGGCAGCTGGGACAAGTAAATTGATAAACAATTGACCAGCGCATGTTAGCTGGCATACGAACTTTAAAATGAAAGATGCTGCTAATTTTAAAGGAGTTCATAGCTATTGTCTTATCCTGTCGCTGATCAACACTAGAATATGATGCTAGTCACAAAGAAGTGCTTTGGAAGGGATGCAGAGCCATAGTATTGTCTTATCCTGTCACTGATCAACACTAGAATATGATGCTAGTCACAAAGAAGTGCTGTGGAAAGGATGTAGAGCCATAGTATTGTCTTATCCTGTCACTGATCAACACTCGTCTTTGTCTGTCAAATTGTACCTTTCCTTCTTGCTGGAAGTTTGCTCTCATTCAGCCAGTCCCAAAGAAGGGTGACCATTCCCAACCCTCTAACTATTGTCCAATTGCTTTAACATCCTGTATCTCAAAAGATTTCGAGTCAGTTCTTAATAGAAAAATTTTAAAGCATCATCCCTATTACAACATTCTTTCTGATCGTCAGTGTCGGTTCCGTCAGGGACGCTCCACTTGCGATTTTCTCATCTACCTTTCAGACTCCTGGTCATCCTCCTATTGGGACTTTGGCAAAAGCTTTGCCATTGCACTTGACATCTCAAAGGCTTTCGATCGAGTCTGGCATAAATCTTTAATTTCCAAACTCCCCTCTTACAGTTTCTATCCTTCTATCTGTGCCTTCATCTATAGCTTCCTTTCTGGTCATTCTATAGCTGCAGTTGTAGACGGCCATCGTTTTTCTCCTAGATTTATCAACAGTGGTGTTCTTCAGGGCTCTATCCTATCACCAACTCTATTCCTTTTATTCATCAATGACCTTCTAAGATGTACATCTAACCCTATCCACTCTTACGCTGATGACTCAATCCTTCACCTTTCCATTCGGTTCCCGCAATGTCCATCTCAGCAGTTACTTCAGCAAACAAGAGATGAGGCTATGGCACACCTAATGTCTGACTTGGCTCGTATCTCTGACTGGGGTAAAAATAATCTGGTTGTTTTTAATGCATCAAAGACTCAGTTCTTACACCCTTCAACCCAACAAAATCTTCCACAGGCATACCCACTAATGTTTAATAATATTCAGCTTAATCCTGCATCATCCTTGAACATGCTTGGGGTTTCACTCACTCAGGACTTATCTTGGAAAGATCATATTACATCTCTTGTAAAATCTGCTTCCAAGAAATTAGGTGTGCTAAGCCGACTCCGTTCCTTTTTTACCCCTGCACAATTTTTGACTCTATACAGGGGTTTTATCTACGCTTGTGTGGAGTACAACTCGCATGTGTGGGGAGGTTCTCCACATACAGCCCTTCTCAATAGGATGGAGTCAAAGGCTTTTCGTCTCATTAACTCTCCTCCTCTTACTGGCTCCCTTCAACCTCTGTCTCTTTGTCGCACTGTTGCAGCTTTATCTCTTTTCTATCGCTACTTCAATGGTCGCTGCTCCTCTGAACTGTCTGCATGCATTCCTCCACCTCTACGACGGGTGCATAGCACCCGTCAAGAAGCAAACTCTCATCCCTTTTCTGTCCAACTCTCTAATGCAAGAGTTAACAGTTACTCCCAGTCCTTCATTTATGCAACAGGTCAGCTCTGGAACTGTTTCCCTCTGTCTGTATTTCCTGCTTCCATTATCTCCAGTCTTTCAAACTCAGTGTGTCCAGGCATCTCGAAATGATCGGATCTTGAATTTGGCTCTCGCTTGTATTTTATTCTTCTCTTGGAAGGAACAGTTCTTTCGGGCTCATGGCCTTTGGTTCCTTCTTCCTAGCGTTAAAAAAAAAAAAAAAAACAGAATATGATGCTAGTCACAAAGAAGTGCTTTGGAAAGGATGTAGAGCCATAGTATTGTCTTATCCTGTCACTGATCAACACTACAATATGATGCTAGTCACAAAGAAGTGCTTTGGAAAGGATGTAGAGCCATAGTATTGTCTTATCCTGCTAGAGCTATGTGAAATAAGCTGCAACTGGACAAAAATCTGGGCCAAGGTAATGTCAAAGGAGTATAGATAACTGATGTAATAAGCACAGGTCTACAAAATAACTAAAGATGATGTGCTAGGGGTCTCTGAAGCTAGTAAGAATATTACTAGTCGTTTGTTAATGTTTGAATCATCTGTTACATACACACTGTATATATTATAGGGAGAATGAGACAAACAAGGAGAGTGTGTGTGAGTGAGATGCAGGGGGAGACTGAGGATGAGATGGAGGGATGGAGTGGAGAGGTCTATCTATCTATCTATTGCCAGACGCCTCAATTCCGTTCGGGGTGGCCACAAACAAATCGCCTCCAAGTCGCCCTGTCCCCCGCCATTTCACTGCCCTGCTCCCAACTCACACCCCCCTCTCTCATATACCTCTCCACCCCATCCCTCCATCTCATCCTCGGCCTCCGCCTCCCTCTTCCCCTTTCCACCTCACTCACATACACTCTCTTCGTCAGTCTTTCACCCTCCATCCTCTCCACATGGCCAAACCACCTCAGTGTATTCCTCCTAACGCTTCCTATCACATCCACATCCACACCACAACGCTCCTTTATAATCTCATTTGTCAGCCTGTCTCTCCATGTGACTCCACAGGCTCCTCTTAAAAAACTCATTTCCACTGCTCTCACTCTTGACTTGTGTCCTTCCAACAACGTCCAAGCTTCACTTCCATATGTTAGAGTTGGTATCACAATACTGTCATGTAGTAACTTTTTCACTTCCATGCTCACCTCCCTGCCTCTTATCACTGCTTTCAAGGAACCAGCAACCTTTCTTCCCTGCTGTACCCTTTCAAGCACTTCATCCTCCAAACCTCCATCCTTACTCATCACACTACCCAAGTACCTAAACGTACTCACATTTTCCAATTCCTCACCATCCAACCTCGCTGTACATTCACTGACTTCACCTCTCTCAAAGACCATCACTTTACTCTTCCCTACATCCACCTTTAGATTCCGTTTCTTACACACTCTCCCAAACTCATCCACCAAGCCTTGCAGCTCTCCTTCATCTTCACTTAACAACACAGTATCATCTGCAAACAACAGTACAGGGAGTTTCCAAACACTACCCTCTCTCACCAGGGTCACTCCAACATCCACTACCCTACCTTGTACCTCTTTTATTATCCCATCCATGTACAGATTGAACAACCATGGAGACATGACACATCCCTGTTTCAACCCAACCTTCAAAGAGAAAAATTCACTCAGTTCACCATCCACACGCACTGCAGTCTTAGCACCATCATACATACTCTTCACAGCATTCAACAACTTCCCATCTACTCCATATATTCTTAATACTTTCCACAATCCTTGTCTATCCACCCTGTCATATGCTTTCTCCAAATCCATGAAAGCTGCATACAACTTCTTTCCCTTGTCTAGAAACTTTTCCACTAAAGATCTAAGAATAAATATCTGATCTACGCAACCTCCCCCCTTCCTAAAGCCTCCCTGTTCTTCTCCAACTAATTCCTCTGTTCTTTCTCTAACTCTGTCAATAAGTATCCTACCATACACTTTTCCTATTATACTAAGAAGACAAATGCCCCTATGATTACCACACACTTCTTTTTCCCCTTTTCCTTTGTACAAGGGAATAATCCTCCGGGACTCTACCTTCCTCCCAGGCTAATCTGCACATTTTCCACATCCATTCTGCTACTATCTCTCCCCCATACTTCAGCATTTCACCACACACTCCATCAATTCCTGGGGCTTTCCCAAATTTAACTTTCTTCATTGGTTCCACAACTTCTATCCTACTGATTTCTTCCTGTCTTCTCACCTCCCTCCTCCTCCCAGCCATTCCCCAGCCACTTATACTCGCACTACTTCCATCCTCTATGTTCAACAATTCCTTAAAGTGTTCTCTCCATCTGCTCACATTTTCTCCCTTCTCCACTAGTAATCTACCATTTTTATCTTTCACTCCCCTGCTAACTTCACTTCCACCCTGTCTTACTCTTTTCACCTCTTTCCAGAACATTTTCTTACAGTCCCTCCATTTTACACTCAAGTTCCTTCCAAATTCCTCATCCGCTCTCTTCTTACTCTCTCTTACTAATCTTTTCACCTCTCTCTTTCTACATATAACTCTCTCTTCCACCTCTCAACTTCTTCCGTGTCCTTATTTCTCATCCATTCATTGTATGCTTTCTTTTTTTGTGCCACAGCCTGTCTTCCCTCTTCATTCCGCCACGCTGTTCCTTGCATACCCCTCCGTCTTCTCTTCATCCCACACACCAGCGGAGAGGTACCGGTATTTAAAAGAGGAGGTAGTTATTTGGGGGAAGGGTAGAAAAATGGCAGGGGACAGGGAGGCATGGAGGCAATTTATTTGTAGCCACCCCACATGGGATTATGGCATTTGGTTGTAGAAAATAATAATGATAATAATAATAATAATAATAATAATAATAATAATAATGATGATAATAATCCATCCATCCATCCATCATCCAATCCTACATTGCCCCATGAGGATCAGCAGCAAATCTCCATTGTTTGTAGTGCTGCCTGGCACTGAGTTTTGTAAACACACCTTGACAGATGACCATACATCATTACCCCACATTGGCCCTGTGTCCATGTCTGACATGGTTTATTATATCATAAACACATCAGCCCACCTTGGCCCTGTGTCCATGTCTGACATGGTTTATCATCAACACACCCACATGTATTTACTTTGTACATAAAATGGGAATACTGCATTACAGTACCAGTAATTTGCGTCATCAAAACATTTCTTTGCAAGTAGAAATCATGCCATGTGAATGACAACACAGGCGTTGGTAAAAACTGTAAATGGCCCGTGGAAGCACCTGCCAGTGTGCCTGGCCAGAGGACGTGGCAGACAAACAGCTGACAGTTAGCTAGTGGTGCCAGTTCATTTATTTTGGAAGACTTGTGTACCTATGACACATTAACATTTTACTGAGGCACATTTGTGAGTCAAGGGAACGTTCCCATGAGGACATTTTGGTGCATTAATATGTTCCATGCATGAGAGGGTTAACAGATTACAGTAAGTGGTTTAGTATTCTTTGCTACGTAGTTCATCAGATCTCTTGCAGTATCCATCCAGTCCTGTGTTGTCCCACTACAAGTGTACGAGGCCTGGCCTACACTGATTAATCCTGAACATTTAAGTGATTAGTTGAATTTCTATACTGCTCAATCTCTGGCAGCCTTTAGTTGACGCCCACATTGCTCAGTCTCTGGCAGTGTTTAGCTGACTCTCCACACAGCTCAATCTCTGGCAGTCTTTAGTTAACATTCCACACTGCTCAATCTCCGGCAGCCTTTAATTGACACTCCACACTGCTGAATCTCTGGCAGCATCTAGTTGACTCTCCACACTGCTCAGTCTCTGGCACTATTTAATTGATTCTCCACACTGCTCAGTCACTGGCAGCCTTTAGTTAATGCTCCACACTGCTCAATCTCTGGCAGCCTCTAGTTGACTCTCCACACTGCTCAATCTCTGGCAGCCTCTAGTTGACTCTCCACACTGCTCGATCTCTGGGAGCCTCTAGTTGACCCTCCACACTGCAAGATCTCTGGCAGCCTCTAGTTGACACTTCACACTGCTCGATCTCTGGCGGCCTGTAGTTGACACTCGACACTGCCCAATCCCTGGCAGCCTCTAGATGACTCCCTACACTGCTTAATCTCTGGCAGCCTCCCTGATCAGTCATTTACCCGTAAAGTCACACTCTCGTCCTAGGTCTACCTTTGTGCTTAGCTGCCTACCCTTGAATGTACCTCAACACATCTGCCTGACCACCTTAACCCACTACACCACCAGGCTGCCAAACAGTAACATCAATTCCTTCAGCATGCCTTATTCCCCTCCAATTTGCAGGAGTATTTTTTTTTACGCCTATCCAGTGTAACTATAGTTCTGTCACACCAACTTGGCCCAAATTTTCGTCCTTCAGCACACCTCACGTAGCTCAGTGGCAGAGAAAGACAATGGTACAGGCCTGACTCCTTTCCCTAGCACTTCTTCGTGACTAGCATCCTATTGTGCTCCCAGTCTGTTGTTACACTGCAGCATTTAGGCTGGAGAGGTGTCAGTTTTAGGCCAAGTTAGAGTACAAAGAGTATAACTTTGTACTGTTGCTGCCACCACACCATTTTATTCAGCTGTTATCACATCAGTTATGGGGTTATAGTGTCCAGTAATTTCCTTAGCTAGCCTCTCTGTCTATAGCCACACGCCTTAATCCTGTAAGGGGTGGCCACAAACAAATCACCTCCATGTCACCCTGTCCCCTGCCATTTCACTGCAAAAACTGCATCCCCCCCCCCTCATATACCTGTACTCCCTTCATCTCATTCTTGATCTCCCCCTATCCCTTTCACTTCACATACAAACTCTCCTAGTTAGTCTCTCACCTTCGTAACCAAGTGTTTATAATATTCTGTAATTTTTGTTTTCATGCCACAGTTCTTATTGTATCATATTAAGGCTCCAACCTGCTTGCATGCATCGCCCTTGGTCACCTAATGGCGGTTTTCCATGCTGCTCAATCTCTGGCAGCTTCCTTATTCAGTGCCTTAATTCCTGCCAGATTTTTATTCAGGTTTTGACATTCTTGGCCAGCTTAAAGTAAAATAGGAGAGTAACAAAGATCCATCTATCTATTGCCAGATGCCTTAATCCCCTAAGAGGTGGCTGCCAACAAATCACCTCCATGTTGCCCTGTCACCAGCTATTTCACTGCCCTCCCCCCAGCTCACACCCCTCTCTTTCACTTTCTACTCCATCCCTCCATCTCATCTTTAGCCTCCCCTTCCACTTCACTCATACTCTCCTAGTTAGTCTCTCTATCCTCTCTACAGTACATGGCCAAACCACCCCAGTGTGTTTCTGCTAATGCTTTCTATCACATCAGTATGTTAAGTAGCTAAGAAAGATGTGTTAGGAACCTCTTCAGCTAGACTCATTTTTCTCTAACTTGGCCTAAAATTGGCATCTATCCGCCGTGAATATTGAGATGAGAATAGATTAATGGTAGAGCATGATGCTAGTCACAAAGAAGTGCAATGGGAAGGATGTAGAGCCATAGTATTGTCTTTTTATGATGCTAGTCACAAAGAAGTGCTATGGGAAAGATGTAGAGCCATGGTATTGTCTTTTTATGACGCTAGTCACAAAAGAAGTGCTATGGAAAGGATGTAGAGCCATAGCATTGTCTTTTTATGATGCGAGTCACAAAGAAGTGCTATGATGTAGAGCCACAGTAGTCACTGAGTATGATGCTAGTCACAAAGAAGTGCTATGGGAAGGTTGTAGTGCCATAGTATTGTCTTTTTGTGATGCTAGTCACAAAGAAGTGCTATGAAAAGGATGTAGAGCCATAGTATTGTCTTTGAGTATGATGCTAGTCACAAAGAAGTGCTATGGGAAGGATGTAGAGCCATAGTATTTTCTTTTTTTGATGCTAGTCACAAAGAAGTGCTATGAGAAGGATGTAGCGCCATAGTATTGTCTTTTTATGATGCTAGTCACAAAGAAGTGCTATGGGAAGGATGTAGAACCATAGTATTGTCTTTTTATGATGCTAGTCACAAAGAAGTGCTATGGGAAGGATGTAGAGCCATAGTATTGTCTTTTTATGATGCTAGTCACAAAGAAGTGCTATGGGAAGGATGTAGAGCCATAGTATTGTCTTTTTATGATGCTAGTCACAAAGAAGTGCTATGGAAAGGATGTAGAGCCATAGTATTGTCTTTTTATGATGCTAGTCACAAAGAAGTGCTATGGAAAGGATGTAGAGCCATAGTATTGTCTTTTTATGATGCTAGTCACAAAGAAGTGCTATGGAAAGGATGTAGAGCCATAGTATTGTCTTTTTATGATGGTAGTCACAAAGAAGTGCTATGGAAAGGATGTAGAGCCATAGTATTGTCTTTTTATGATGCTAGTCACAAAGAAGTGCTATGGGAAGGATGTAGAGCCATAGTAGTGTTTTTCTGCCACTGAAGTATGAGATATGAGCTACAAAATAAAACTCTGGGCCAGTTAGAGTGGAAAGAGTATAGTACTATTGGCTTACCTATTACCTGCTTATTTCTGTGTATATTTTCAGGGTGTGAGAAGATAGGCAAGAGGAGACAGTGAAGAAGGTTACAGTATATAATGACGTTGAAAGAGATGAAGACATGAACGATAATGAGAAGTTGAACGAGGAGCAAAGGTGTGGACAACGAGTGGCAAACAGCTTGATGTAGCTTGTGTCATCTTTCAAGGTAAGACCCACTTTCTTTGTACCCTAATTGACACGTTGCTTTACAAAGTGATCTTGTCACCTCCAAAGCTAAAATCATTTAAGTGAGAAATAGTTGGCTAATACAAGGCAGGTTTTGTGTGGCCCTAAAGCTTGTTGTCTAAGCTGCTTGGCTGGACTGGTAATATCATTGGTCCTCTCAACATACCCACTGCTGCAAGAATTACTGACAAGTATTTCTCTAATGATTGCATAGTATTGGCACAACTCCCCATATTGAGCTGCTCCAGGCTACAACTGAGGCTTTCTGTACACTGATGGCTTGTTAGTGAACTGGCTGGTGGAGCAGACCCATCAACCACAGCCAAGAAACCCCTGCACGGTTATCCCATGCAGTGTACTGGTATTCCCTTGCGGTTGACAGCACCACACCACAGCACTGGGAAACGTGTGGTTTGCTTTATGGGTGGATGCCACATTTGCATCTCCACTCACTTACTGCACTGTAGTTGGCTCCACTTCTGCCCATGGTGTAGTAACTGGTATATGGTTACCACCCAGCACTGTATAAGTTAATTGGTTATATGGTTACCACCCAGCGTTATATATGTTAATTGGTTATATGGGTAATACCCAGCATTGTATAAGTTAATTGGTTACATGGTTACCACCTCGCAAAGTATATATTAATTGGTTATATGGTTACCACCCAGCGTTGTATATGTTAATCATTTATATGGGTACCACCCAGCACGGTATATGTTAATTGGTTATGTGGTTACCACCCAGCACTGTATATGTCAATTGGCTGTATGGTTCCCACCCAGTATTGTATATGTTAATTGGTTGTATGGTTACCACCCAGTATTGTAAATAGTTGCCTGGGTTATATGGTTACCAGCCAGCATTGTACTGGCTTACAGCAAACCATTAGGCCTGTCACTCAGTGTAGTTATAGGGTTACCAGCCAGCATTGTACTGGCTTACAGCAAACCATTAGGCCTGTCACTCAGTGTAGTTATAGGGTTACCAGCCAGCATTGTACTGGCTTACAGCAAACCATTAGGCCTGTCACTCAGTGTAGTTATATGGTTACCAGCCAGCATTGTACTGGCTTACAGCAAACCATTAGGCCTGTCACTCAGTGTAGTTATAGGGTTACCAGCCAGCATTGTACTGGCTTACAGCAAACCATTAGGCCTGTCACTCAGTGTAGTTATAGGGTTACCAGCCAGCATTGTACTGGCTTACAGCAAACCATTAGGCCTGTCACTCAGTGTAGTTATAGGGTTACCAGCCAGCATTGTACTGGCTTACAGCAAACCATTAGGCCTGTCACTCAGTGTAGTTATAGGGTTACCAGCCAGCATTGTACTGGCTTACAGCAAACCATTAGGCCTGTCACTCAGTGTAGTTATAGGGTTACCAGCCAGCATTGTACTGGCTTACAGCAAACCATTAGGCCTGTCACTCAGTGTAGTTATAGGGTTACCAGCCAGCATTGTACTGGCTTACAGCAAACCATTAGGCCTGTCACTCAGTGTAGTTATAGGGTTACCAGCCAGCATTGTACTGGCTTACAGCAAACCATTAGGCCTGTCACTCAGTGTAGTTATAGGTGTACCAGCCAGCATTGTACTGGCTTACAGCAAACCATTAGGCCTGTCACTCAGTGTAGTTATAGGGTTACCAGCCAGCATTGTACTGGCTTACAGCAAACCATTAGGCCTGTCACTCAGTGTAGTTATAGGGTTACCAGCCAGCATTGTACTGGCTTACAGCAAACCATTAGGCCTGTCACTCAGTGTAGTTATAGGGTTACCAGCCAGCATTGTACTGGCTTACAGCAAACCATTAGGCCTGTCACTCAGTGTAGTTATAGGGTTACCAGCCAGCATTGTACTGGCTTACAGCAAACCATTAGGCCTGTCACTCAGTGTAGGTAGCAGGCAAAGGAAGTTGGTTTTGTTTATAAAGGCTCCAACATACTTGCAGGCATCAGCCTTGGTCACCTAATGGCTGCTGTCCATGCTGCTGGGTTTCTGGCAGCCTTCCTGTTCAGTGCCTTATCTCTCAGGTGAATATTGTATGTAAACACTTACATGATGAACCTGGAGTAGGGTAGACTGTGCAAGTTGTGCAGCCAGGCCAGTGGGTTAATCATTTACCCTAACTCCCCCCCTCCCCCCTAAAACAAAAAAAATGCTCCAGCCCCAAAATAATTGACTAAATAACTTTGAGAAAGCAGTGCCAGTGATGGTATGCTCCATTACTTTATGTAGTGCAGTTACCCCCTTCAGCCTGGAAACACTATATATAATTGTTACTAATGTCGTATCTCATGTAGGCACAAACTGGTACCCTCATAATGTCACCTTTTGTACTGTTGTAGATAATGTAGGGGTGTGGGCTGGGGGGAGGGCAGTGAAATGGCAGGGACAGGGGGACATGGAGGTGATTTGTGGCCACCCCTCACGGGATTGAGGCGTCTGGCAATAGATACTGTGGATAGATATTGTTCATATGGTACAACAGAAAGCAGTTGTCCATTGTACAGATTGTGCAGTGTGTACATGTATTATTCTTCTTGTTCAAAATGGGATTCCAGCCATTTTGGGAAGGTTTATATTAGTACAACACACAGGTGTAGGCTGTACAAGTAATGCCATCAGCAAATGTGTACTTTGTTGATATGGTGTTGTATCAGTTATAAAGGCTCCATCCTGCCTGCATGCCTCAGCCTTGATCACCTACTAATGGTGGCTGTCCATGCTGCTTGATCTCTGGCAGCCTCCCTGTTGTCCCATAAACCTATTTTCATACTTGTATCGTATAGTTTATAAAGGCTTAATCCTGCATGCATGCCTCAGCCTTGATCACCTATTGATGGCTGTCCATGCTGCTTGATCTCTGGCAGCCTCTCTGTTGTGCCATATCCCTGAGGGATAAGTTAATTTCAGGGTTACTTATTAAGCATTACTTTCACCAGCATCAGATCCAGATTATGTGTGGTTAAGGACACACACCAAGCCATACCTAAATAAGACAGCAGTCTGGCTGATCAAGCAGACCCATCAACTGCAAGCAAGCAGCCAGCACTGCAGAGCTGTCCTGTGCAGTGAACCAACAATGCCATGTGACTGACAGTGCCTTGCCACAGTCATTGACTGTGGTTCCTGGGTGGACACCACATTGTCTCCACCCAGTTAACAGGGGCACCATAATAGGCTGCCACACAAGTTACTTGGCTGTTTGGTTACCACTCGTTTCCTAAATCGCAGGAAACCATTTGGCTTGTCACTCAGTGTAAGTCACCTCAAGTGGAAAATGTCTCAACTCAGTTAACAGGGCCATCATATAGACTACACAGTACTGTTACTTGACAATATGGTTACCACCCAGCATTGTAGATTTCCACAATTACAGAAAACCATTTGTATTTGGTGATATGGTTACCACCCAGCATTATAAATTCCAGAATTACAGGAAACCATTTGTATTTAGTGATATGGTTACCACCCAGCATTATAGATTGTCCTGAATTACAGGAAACCGTTTGTGTTTGGCGATATGGTTACCACCCAGCGTTATAAATGTTCGTGAATTAATGCAGAGGCGGGTGAAGTGACAAAAGTGTAGTGAGGCTGAGAAATAGTGCAGCTTGGTTTAGTGTGTTTTATTGTTTGCTGGTGGCAGAGAATACATAGTTAACACACCTGGCAGTATTCAGCCAGTCCTGTTGACCCAGCACAACAGTAGGGGCCCTGGGCTAGGCTGTCCTGAAAATATAGAGTACATAATTAGTCAGGTAGCCTTGAATGGGACACATTTAGTTGGGCCACCTGAACCCACTAGACAACCAGGCAGCCAGTCCATTAATTCCTTCAGTGTAAACCTTGCATTCCTTCCTGCTGCAATCCTGTGTTGCTCCATGAGCAGCGTACCTTCCCCCAGAGAATGATAGAGGCAGGACACAGCCTTCATCTCTCTCTGTATAACTGGTTTGGTATATTATGAACACTGTTTGGTTTGGCTTAGCAAAGATTAGGTAAGGGGGCTTGTAGTGTCCTATTATTATTATTATTATTATTATTATTATTATTATTATTATTATTAATATTATCTCTGTCCTGTCTCCCCTTTGGGGTTAAGATGCGAATGAATGTGTTTGACTGGATGAGTAAATGGGGAGTGTGTCGTCCTGTCTCGGCTAACTCCCTTTCCTTGGGGGAAGCATCCTAGGTATATACATAGATAGATAGATTATTATTATTATTATTATATACAGCTTAGATCACATTATTTAAGGGGCTTGTCTTAATATTAGTGTTATTATCACTTCAGGTTAGAGCATTACTTAGGGGTGTGCAGTGTTCATATTATTATTATTATTTTTATTATTATTATTATTATTTAGCCATCAGCAGTTATATTCAGCTTAGCCTATTCTTAGCCAAGGGTATATAAATCATTAACTATTGTATTTTGAAGCTTGAGCCAGATTTATTCAGCTTTGCTATCCATTGTAGTTGCTTTTGTCCCTGAACTTCCCACTGTATAGCAGACACTGCCAGATTTATTGTACCAAGTGATCCCTTATACCAGTCTTTATTATTATATACGTGTGTACTTTATTACCTACATGTATACTTAGCTTGTACACACACACACACACACACACACACACACACACACACACACACACACACACACACACACACACACACACACATACACACACACACACACCATGTCAATCCTACCCACTTGTATACACACACAGGCACACAGCTTACCCACTTGTATACACACACAGGCACACAGCTTACCCACTGGTATACACACACAGGCACACAGCTTACCCACTGGTATACACACACAGGCACACAGCTTACCCACTTGTATACACACACAGACACACAGCTTACCCACTGGTATACACACACACCTTACCCACTTGTATACACACACAGCCACACAGCTTACCCACAGCAGTGTTAGTAGCATAAATACTAACACTTCAATTTGTGGTGCAGGTGTGGTGTCAGGATTGCCACTGAGCTGGGGTGAGAAGGGACAGTCTTCCGGCTGCCATTGAGACCCCAAAGATGTAGACTTTATCCTGAAGGCATGCAGAGGCCCCCAAGACACTGCTGCCCCTAGCCTGCACATGTCCCCCACGACACTGCCCCTACCCTTCACTTGTCCCCCAAGACACTGCCCCTACCCTGAACATGTCCCCCAAGACACTGCCCCTACCCTGAACATGTCCCCCAAGACACAGCCCCGACCCAGAACATGTCCCCCACGACACTGCCCCTACCCTGAACATGTCCCCCAAGACACTGCCCCTACCCTGAACATGTCCCCCAAGACACTGCCCCTACCCTGAACATGTCCCCCAAGACACTGCCCCTACCCTGAACATGTCCCCCAAGACACTGCCCCTACCCTGAACATGTCCCCCAAGACACTGCCCCTACCCTGAACATGTCCCCCAAGACACTGCCCCTACCCTGAACATGTCCCCCAAGACACTGCCCCTACCCTGAACATGTCCCCCAAGACACTGCCCCTACCCTGAACATGTCCCCCAAGACACTGCCCCTACCCTGAACATGTCCCCCAAGACACTGCCCCTACCCTGAACATGTCCCCCAAGACACTGCCCCTACCCTGAACATGTCCCCCAAGACACTGCCCCTACCCTGAACATGTCCCCCAAGACACTTCCCCTACCCTGAACATGTCCCCCAAGACACTGCCCCTACCCTGAACATGTCCCCCAAGACACTGCCCCTACCCTGAACATGTCCCCCAAGACACTGCCCCTACCCTGAACATGTCCCCCAAGACACTGCCCCTACCCTGAACATGTCCCACAAGACAGCCACCACCCTCAGCACCCACAAGACAGCCACCACCCTCAACACCCACAAGACAGCCACCACCCTGAAGTGACCCCACAGGATGCCATCTCCACCCCTAGACGACCCAAGAGACAGCTGCCACACCAAGATGCTTCCAGAGACTTTGTTACAGTCTCAAGACCCCAAGAGACACTGCTGCCATCCTGAAGGCCTCCTGCAAGATGCCAGTTGCTGCTGCAAGAAGCCCCAAGAGACAACCTGCTACATTGAAATGCCCACGAGATATACCCACTGCCCTGAAGCCCCAAGACACATGCCCCACTTAACACTGCTGCTAGCTCCTTGAAATGTTGCTGCCATTCCACTTCAGAGGCCACACAAGATGGTGTTGTCTTCCCCTTGAGAGGCCCCACAAGACAGTTGTGGTTCCACCTTAGAGGCCCCACAAGACTGTTGTGGTTCCACCTTAGAGGCCCCACGAGACTGTTGTGGTTCCACCTTAGAGGCCCCACAAGACTGTTGTGGTTCCACCTTAGAGGCCCCACAAGACTGTTGTGGTTCCACCTTAGAGGCCCCACAAGACTGTTGTGGGTCCACCTTAGAGGCCCCACAAGACTGTTGTGGTTCCACCTTAGAGGCCCCACAAGACTTGTGGTTCCACCTTAGAAGCCCCACAAGACTGTTGTGGTTCCACCTTAGAGGCCCCACAAGACTATTGTGGGTCCACCTTAGAGGCCCCACAAGACTGTTGTGGGTCCACCTTAGAGGCCCCACAAGACTGATGTGGGTCCACATTAGAAGCCCCACAAGACTCTGCTATCATCCCCTTCAGAGACCCCACCAGACACTGATGCCATTCCCTTCAGAGGCCCTACAAGACTCTGCCGCCATCCCTCCCAAGGAACGTGATGAGATGCTGCCACCATCCCACCAGAGAGGTCTTTTTTTTTTTTTTTTTTTTTTTAACAGAACGGAGGAAGGAAAAACAAATGGGGGAAAAAAAAAATAATCCATACACCAGATTACTGGTGTCCTCTATTCATAAAATATCTGTAACAGTTAGACTTGAACAGTTGTGGGTTGAAATTTGGAGGAAAACAACTCTGGGGAAGCGAGTTCCAGAGAGCTGCAGTTCGGGGAATGAAAGAATTCTGATAGGCAGAAGTTCTGCAATATGACTGAGTGACATTCCAGTCCTGAGCGCTACCAGATGCCCGTGTAGCACGAGGGAATGCATGGAGAGGTGGCACCATGGGCGCAACTTCGTCTGAGCATTTGCCAAAAAAAATCTGTAAAATAATGCAAGGGAGGCAACATTCCTTCTTACTTGCAGGGGAGGTAGTTTATATGTAATGGCAGGGTTGTTAATGATTCTAACAGCTTTATTCTGAATTTTGTCTAGTTGTCTTAATGCAACCTCTCCACAACCATTCCACAAGGGTTAGCAATATTCAAGCTAAGAGCGCACATGACTCTTATAAATTATAGCTAACTGCTCATCAGTGAAGAAGTTACGCACTCTGTACAATAATCCAAGTTTCTTTGAGGCGGTTTTAGCAAGTGATCTGACATGAGAGGTCCAGCTGAGGGCCCTGTTAAGTGAGACACCAAGAATTTCAATACTTTTGGAGATGGGGATATTAGTAGTACTGAAGGTAATGTACGAATCTGGCAATATCTGTCTATTAGTAAACTGTATATATTTAGTTTTACTAGCATTAAAAGAGACAAGGTTGTTTTGTCCTCATTCACTGATTGTAGCTAGATCTTGATTTATGGAGATGGCTGTACTGAGTTGAGAGGTAGAGATATTAGACTTTGTAAATGGATGTCTGAGTGTGAATGAACTATGTAGTGTTGAGTCATCTGCATATGAGTGAACGGGATTGTGAGTGACAGATAAGAGATCATTAATATGAACCAGAAATAGGGTTGGCGCCAGAACTGATCCCTGCGACACACCGGCGTTAATTGAGTGGAAATTCGAATATACATCATCTACTTTTACTCTTATTTTCCTGTCACTAAGATAAGAAGAAATCAAAGGAACAAAAGACGTTAGTCCATAGCAAGGGAGTTTGGACAGCAGGGAACGGGGCCATACTCTGTCGAAAGCTTTAGAGATATCAAGAGCTACTGCATGAGTTTCTCCAAAAAGATCAATTGATTGATGGATGGTATGAGTTAAGAGATTAAGTATGTCAATGGTGGATCTTTCGTGGTGAAAACCGTATTGTCTATCACTAATTAAGTTGTTGGATTCAAGATGTTTAACAATATGCTTATTAATTAAAGTTTCAAATACCTTACCAAGAGAAGATGTGACAGCTATTGGTCTGTAATTGGAGAGGTCAGACGAACTTCCTTTCTTCGGAACTGGGTGGATATTGGCTTCTTTCCATGAATTTGGGAATAAAGAAGTACGTATGCATAGTCTGAATAACTTGGCTAGGACAGAGGCAAGTTCAGGGGAACACTTTTTCAAAACAATTGGCGGAATTCCATCTGGGCCTGGAGCTTTGTTGGTACGTAAATTGTCTAGGATGGATTTTACGAATCTTGTCTGTATTTTAAGTGGGGCAATTTCGGGAGAATCAAGTTCCAGTACTGAGACATTCTGGCTGGTATCATCTATGGTAGAGTTTCTGGCAAAGGTACTAGCAAAGATATCTGCTTTCCCACATGGGTCATTTGTAATATTGCCATCTGAAGATTTTAGTGGGGGAATGGTAGATGACTTGTTAAAGTTATTATTGAAAGAATTAAGAGTTGACCAGAATATTCTATTGTAATTAGGGTTGTTAAATAGTTTTGATGCTTGCTTTTGAAGAAAGTTTGATTTAGATAGATTTAATACAGCTTTTGCATGATTACTAGCAATTTTAAATTGGGAAAGTGATTCAGATGTTTTTGATTTTAAGTAAGAGTTATATGCTAATGACTTTTGGGCTGTTGCTCTGGCACAATTGCCATCAAACCATTTTGGAGAGTTTGATCTTTTAGTGAATTATTGACTTGGTATGAATAAATCCATACCAGCTAGTATTAAGTCGCAAATGTGGGACTGGGTAGAATTGGGATCACTAGAGAAGAAAGACTGCCATGGAACATCAGCAAGATAATTTCTAAATCCATCCCAGTCTGCCCTGTCAAAGTGCCATCGGGTCACCCTGACAGGTTCGGAATGGGGAGGTGTAGGAGGGTTAACTAATGAGGCTTTGATGAGATTGTGGTCAGAGGATCCAATTGGTGACAGTACCTCTATCCTGTATTGATCTGGATTATTTGTCAAGAATAAATCCAAGAGACGGGCATTATGGTCAGGATCATCAGGTATTCTGGTTGGTTCCTTTACCAACTGGGTGAGATTAAACGATTCCACAAACAGCTTGCATTCTAGACCAGCGTCGTCAGTCCGGGCAGAATGCAATAACCATTCAACATTGTGTATGTTAAAATCACCCAAAATAGTAATTTCATTGCCAAGGGCAAGGTCAAGGTTACTCAACTGAGTGGATATGGGATCAAATACACTGGGTTCCGAAGAAGCATTGGGGGAACGATAAACTGCACAGATATATTTGGTAATGTTTTGGCAATTTAATTTATATAATGAGTAATCAAAACTGGATGAAGTGAAGTTTAAAATAGTATCAACTGCATATTGGGATTTGATATAACAACAGGTGCCGCCCTTGTTTCGAAAGTTTGTAAGGAGATGGTAACTGGGAAAACAAAATGGAGATATATCGGTAGAGGGTGAGATTTGTGGTTCTGTGAGGAAAAGGGCCAAAGGGGATATGGACTGAAGGAAAAAATGAACTGAGTTTAAATTTGTGGTAAGGCCGCGGATGTTGGTAAAGAATAAGGCCGCACCGTCACCTCTTCGCCGATGAGCATTCCCGGAAATAGCAACAGTCGCTGCCGGCACAGTCGCTTGATGGCGACCGGGAGGACCCTGTGCCTCCAGCCCTACCCTGCCGGTGGTGGCAATCCGAGGTACCACCTCATTTGATTGTAAGATTGAAGCGGCCATTACTAAAGATGTGAATAGCAGGTGTGACATGTTATGCGCATGTAGTGTGGTGTAGACAATTGAAGGTAGAGGTATTATGAGAGCATGCTGGCCTACTCTCTGTGTAAATGAATGCACTGAAAATGTTCAGAAAAGGGAGATGGTCAGGATCAAGTCCTGAGGGCTGGTGAAACGGGAGCTCCAGCTCTCCCTATCACCAGCTTGCCATCAACCTCGGGAGTACTGCCCTGTTCGACTGGTGCTACAGTCTACTCCTCAGATGAGACTTTGCCATGTTTCCATCCGTGGGGCCTGACAAGACTCTGCCACCATCCCACATGAGGCACCTTAAACCATCCCACCCCAGAGGCCCAACATGATGCTGCTGCCATCCCACCCCAGAGGCCCAACATGATGCTGCTGCCATGCCACCCCAGAGGCCCACCATGATGCTGCTGCCATGCCACCCCAGAGGCCCAACATGATGCTGCTGCCATGCCACCCCAGAGGCCCAACATGATGCTGCTGCCATGCCACCCCAGAGGCCCACCATGATGCTGCTGCCATCCCACCCCAGAGGCCCAACATGATGCTGCTGCCATCCCACCCCAGAGGCCCAACATGATGCTGCTGCCATCCCACCCCAGAGGCCCAACATGATGCTGCTGCCATCCCACCCCAGAGGCCCAACATGATGCTGCTGCCATCCCACCCCAGAGGCCCAACATGATGCTGCTGCCATCCCACCCCAGAGACCCAACTCCCTCGGGTTGGATCGCCGTCAGGGGTGGTCTGCAGCATCCTCTCCTTCAGAAGTCCGGCATCAGGTGGTCTCATCTGGGCACCGGCTGCACTGCTTGTATCCCCGGGGTCACGATGGGGCCTTGCCAGACCTCCTCCAGGCATAGCTCCTGGGGGCTGCCTCTGTGGGGAGAACAGGAGGGGTATCCTGCTCGGCCGCAGGAGGCGTGGGCCAAGCAAGGGACATCCTCTGTAGGGGAAGTCACAGGGGAGGGACGGGTGGTGTTTGTTCCCTTCCTGGCACAGCTAGTGGCTGTCACTGAGGTCCTGAGGACAGTAGAGGTAGAGCAGTTAGTGGCTGTCTCTCTCCTGTCAGTGTGGCTAGTGGCCGTCACCAGCGTCTTATTGGGTGAGGTGCGGCTAGTGGCCATTACCTGCCCTCCAGAGCAGCTAGTGGCCATCACCAGGGCATCGTTCCCCAAGTGGGCTGTGGGCTTGGTGCAGCTAATGGCCATCACTCACTCACGGGTGTGGCTAGTGGCCGTCACCAAGGTCCTGTGAGGGGAGGTGACAGCAGACGAAGTGCGGCTAGTGGCCCATCTCTGGTTTCTGCAGAGGGGGGGATGCATCTATAGAGTGGCTAGTGGCCATCTCTTGCCTAGTGCGGCTAGTGGCCGTCACTTGGGTGCTGTCTGGGACTGAGATATCAGCCCCACCCCAAACCTGATGAGGGCTGGACTGGCTGGAGAGTAGTGCACAAGCACTGTGTAATTCTTGTCAGGTCCGTTGAGGGGAAGAGGGGCACAAGGTAGTAAGGGACATAGGCCCATCCTGCCTGGGCCTTGCAAGCACCCTAAGCGCCTCTCTGTGGTTTCCCCCCTGCGGTGGGTGTCACGACATCCCTCTCGTGGTGTCTCGTTGTGGTGGGCATTTCATCTACCCTTACATGTAATTAATTTTTAGAACTAAATATCATATGCAGCCTTTGACCTGTCTGTGCCCACAGTAATATGATCATTCTCTAGGTGGGCTATACACACCCTCTATACAGTCACCATCATGTCAACCATCTTATGGCATCTCTATATGAAAAGCCTATTGAAAATAATTGTGCATAGAAAGGTAAATAAATCTGATGTCTGTCCGCATGAGTGGATATAATAACGATATTGAAATCCCCACCCCGACAGAACACCATGAGAGGGGTGGCGCAACACCCACCCCACAGAGGGGAAATGGGGATGTGACATCCTCCCCAGAGGGAGACCACCGTGAAGCGCATAAAGGACCAGGGCCTTGCACCCGTCTTACCCTTAGAGGAGCCAACTCCGACCCCGCAGCCCCGACAGGTTACTCTCCAACTGGACTAGCATTCAACAGGTTAAGGGTGGGGCTTGTACAACAGCCCCAGGCAGCACACAAGTGATGGCCACTAGCTGCACTAGGAAAGAGATGGCCACCGACTTCTCTACAGCTGCATCCTCCCCTCTGCATAGCCAAGTGTCGGCCACTAGCCGCACTAGGGAAGACACGGTTGCTGCCCGCTCTTCGTCTGCAGTCCTCTCGGGGAACAGGACCTCAGTGATGGCCACTAGCTACACCTCACCTAACAGGACCTCGGTGATGGCCACTAGCCATACTGGCAGGCAAGTGGCGGCCACTAGCCACACCAGCAGGAAGGAGACAGCCACCAGCCACTCTGTAAATGCTGCCCTAGGGACCTCAGCGACGGCCAACAGCCATGCCAAGGAGGGAATGGTCAACGGCCGTCCCTTGCCCCCTACCCCTGTGACTTCCCCCAAGGAGGACATCCCTCACTTGACCCACCACTCCAGAGGCCGAGTGGGACACCCCTCCCTCTCTCCTGACAGAGGTAGCCCCCAGGAGTTACGCCTGGAGGAGGTCTGGCAAGGCCCCATCGTGAGCCCAGAGATTTATGCAGTACAGCCAGTGGCCAGATGAGACCACCCACTGCCGGACTTCTGGAGGAAGGGATGCCACAGGCAGCACCTGATGCCGAACCGACCCGAGAGACCACAGCTCTCGGACTCCCAGAGCCGCCCCAGGACCCCGGAGCATGACCTCCCCTGCCCCATTGGACGAAGACCTACTTCCCAGAGTGGGTGCAAGCAAGCGCGCCTACTCTCCCTATTCGGTCACAGTCCCGAGGACCAAACTCCCCACCGAGGCCCCACCAGGGAAGGGCCCCTCTCCACGCCACCCAGCAGCTCACTCTGGATGACTCGGCCCATGGCACTAGTCCCGTGCCCCCTTAGGGAAGGCATCCCTGATGGGACCCCTCCCACACCTGGCCGACACCTGTAAGCAGCCCAAGACTTCAGTAGCCTCAGCCGGAGTCCTCCTGTCCTGTTAGTGACTGAAACCTGTATAGTGTATTGTATCAGTGTTGTATTCACATTGTACTCTGTGATGTACGAATTTAAGATAATATACATGTAAGGTTAATTGACCAGAGTTTTTGTGACCTGTTCCTTTAGTTGTGTGCACTAGACCTGGCCTAGAAAACAACCCCACATTAGTTGCACATGATCAAAGGACAAGTAGTTGAACTTTGATCACATCACATAACACTGGTGTCTAGTGGTGGTTCTTGATCCAGTCAGCAACAATGAGGAACTATAGGAAAGTATAGCAAAATGGCGACCAAGTCCCATGTGCAGTTACTCAAATTCGACCCCGAGCAATGTGATATTAACACATACCTATCCATGGTCAAGCCACTCCTGGACATAGGATTCAAAGATGACAGGCAGAAGATTGCAGTTACTCTGCTTCACCTGGACAAAACAGTGGCAAGTATGGCACCCAAGATCATCCTGGAGCTGACATGGCCGAATTTCACCTAAATCATGACCCAAGCAGTCGCGCTATCCTTGGGAAAAGTTGTAGCATTATCACAGCTCGACATCCTAACTTACGATGGCAACCTGGATGATACACCCATCCAGGCCAGGTGGCTCATCACCGCTGCATACCCGGAAACCGATGCAGCAACCCAAGAACAACACATTTTTAACACACTCCTAAGGATCCTCCCCAGCGTCATTAGAGAACACTTGACAATATATGACCAAACAGGAGACCTAAATAAAGATATCCAACTGGTAAGATGTCTCCTAGCTTCCCACTCCACCCCGCAGCACATAGGCACCATGAGTAAATTCCCCACTCTGAAGATGGCACCACACCACAAACCACAGATGCCCCCAGCTCACACAAGTCTTCCACCAATGCCCAACATATCCAGGACACACCCTACCAAAACACACCCCACCCCAAGGAAAATACAAACTTCATTTCCATCAACCCATGGGAATTCTCTGCCTGCAGCCACAGATATCCTATCCACGACATCCGGGAACAGCTAAAGGCTGCCCGACGCAAGGCAACCACCCAAAGGCGGCAAAAGGTCTCATCCCTGGATAACGAGGGTGCCCAGGATGACACCTCATCTGCCAACTGTGTCGACCCTGGGGAAATGGAGCCGGAGGAAGATGACATCCCACAGCAGCTGGATTTTTAGGAAAACCCCCACACCTCCCCACAATGGCAGGGGCCACCTCACAAAAATACCTCCCCCCCCAGTCTATGACAAGATAAGACTGAATGAGGTAAAGGCGAAGCTACTGGTCGACACAGGAACAGCTAGGTCCTGCCACTACAGTCACTTCTACCCCCACCAAAAATTGGCTTTTGGCCCGCTTTTCCCTACCTCAGCTCATCTCGTAGATGCAGGGGACTGCCCCCTGCCAATACGTGGGGAAACCTGGGCCCCGCATCCTGACACCCACTAGCAAGTCTCCATCCAACATAAGTTCATCACCTGCCGTGCATATGATGGTTATTTGGGGCTGGACCTTCTGCAGAAGATACACACAAACAATGACTGTCACAAGCAATATCTCCAGTTCCACGAGCCTCTAGACCTCTCCCCCCAGCCACTCTGCATATGCACACCCCCACCCCCCCTCCTCAGCCCCATGTCCTCCACCCTGTTTCCTACCTCCCCCACCACTCCTCCACATCCTACCTTCCCAGCAACCATTGCCTCCGCCCTGATGATCCCCCCATAGCACGAGGCCTGGCTATACCTGAACAGGCCCACCGGAACCTCCATCCTGTTCTCCCCCCAAACCTACCATCTGGAACCCCCTCATCCTGCCTACTGTCCCTCACCCTCCTCCTCCCCCACCTCGGGGCAGTACACATTGCAAATGTCTCCATCACCACCCTTACAATGCCCAAAGCATTAGCAGTGAGAGAGTTGGAGGAGGCCGAGCATTGTGCACACACCATTCCCCTTCTGCTGCCCTACCCCCTCTACCTGAACACCTCTTACCTTACCAAGCGGACAGCCTCCTGTGCCTCCTCCTGGACTTCCAAGATCTTTTCATCAGGACCAGCAGACATTGGCCGCACCACGTACCTGACACATGAAATCCACACCACCAAACCACCTATTCACCAACCATCATGGCGGAAAAAACCCAGACAACGAGCTGAGGAAGACCGGCACATCCAGGAAATGCTTGATGCCGGTGTCATATCACCCTCCACTAGCCCGTGGTCCTCCCCTGTCATTCTGGTCAAAAAGACGGCACCATGGGTTTCTGTGTAGATTATAGACAACTGAATAACATAACCACCAAGGATGCCACTCCCCTACCAAGGATAGACAACTCTCTTGACTCCCTATACGGAGCATCCTGGTTCTCCACCTTGGACCTGCAATCAGGATACTGGCAAGTCCCTGTACACCCCACGAGCAGGGGGAAAACAGCTTTTTCGACCGGAAACGGAAAATCCTATGAATTCAACATCCTTCCATTTGGACTCTGCAATGCCCCTGCTATGTTTTCCAGACTAATGGAATCAGGGCTCAGTGCCCTCACCTGGAAATCTGCCTGGCATACCTGGATGACATAATCATTTTCAGCCAGACATGGGCAGACCACCTCCAGTACCCCAAAAAGGTCTTCCTGTGCATCCGCCAGGTTGGACTCAAACTCAACCATTGAAATGCGTCCTGGCTGCATGATCTGTTTCCTTCCTGTGGCACATTATTTCGTAGGATGGAATAGCACCTGACCCTGACAAGCTGCGTGCCATTGCAGATCTCCCCCTAACCTGAGATGTCCACAAAGTCTGCACCTTCCTGGGACTCACCTCTTACTACTGGTGCCTTGTAAAAGGGTTTACCAACACTGCCTAGCCCCTCCACGACATGACTAAAAAAGGGTGAGCCTTTCACCTGGACTGATGAGCAGATCAGCATTCCACACCCTAAAAACCAAACTCATCACTGCCCCGATCATCGCATTCCCCAACTACACCTTGCCTTTCCACCTATACACAGATGTGTTTCTACTGGCAATCAGCACCGTTCTCACCCAGGTGCACGAAGGGTGGGAGCACATCATTGCCTGTGCCAGCCACACCCTCAACCAAGCTGAGAAAAACTACACCGCCACCAAACGAGGATGCCTAGGCATCATATGGGCATTGGAGCACTTTTGAGCCTACCTCTTGGGTACACACATCTCCATTATTACCGTCCATCAATCGCTCCAATGGTTATGCCAGTCCAGCACCCACAACGCCCAACTCATCAGGTGGAGGGAAACTCTTGAGGAGTTTAACTGTGAGATATCCTATCACCCTGGCAAACTACACACCAACAATCATGCCCTGTCCCGATTACCGATCAACTCCAACCACGTCGAACCCAGTCTCTTACATCAGTGACACAACAAAGATTGCCCCCACTGGATACCACCACAGGTATTCTCCAAGCTCCACCAACAGGATGATCACCTGTTCACCCAGTCGGGACATATAGTGCTCAATCCCGAAACAGCTCTCGATGCAACAACCCATCTCCACTCAGACAACAGCACTCATCATGGCACTAAGAAACTTTTACAAGTGTTCAACTATACCAATTGGATGCCCGGCCCCTCCAACCTGGCCAAATAAGTTACCCAGGCCTGCTGGGCCTGCCCGCTAGGCAAAGACGTCACCCACACACCTGCCCCGCTGGGAAGCATCACCGCCCACAAACCATGGCAACTGTTGTCTGTGGATGTAATAGGCCCCCTACCACCTGAAGCTGGCTTCAAGTATATCTTCACCTTTGTGGATACATACTCGAACTTCCTAATTGCCTGTCCAGCCAAGGAACATCACGCCATAACCATGGCCGATGCCCTTGTCTGCCACGTCTTCCCATACTTTGATATTCCCCAAGCCCTGCACTCAGACAACACCCTGGAGTTCACCAGCAGAATATGGCAAGAACTCACCACCATCATCGGCTACCAAATCGCTCACTTCTTTCCCTACTGGCCCCAAGGGATTGGAATATGTGTGAGGAGCCAATGCACCCTCCTCAACCAGGTGCAGGCTCAAATAGAGGAGACCAAAAATGAATACTAGCCAGCCCATGTCAAGACTGTGCAGTGGGGGATGAATTCCTGCCCCTGGGACGACGGCATTTCTCCCCACGAATGAGTATTCAGAAAGACCCCCCTCCTCCTCCCCTTGCGATAGCACCTCCAGCCCCCTCCACGTCCCCTAAGTTCGACCCCCTTCACCACCTCGAGAGACAACTACACCACTTGCAGAAGCATCAGGACCTGCAACCAGACATTGCCCCATGCAACCCCTACAAACCAGGGGACTGGTAGCAGTGGCTAAACTACCAACGCCAAACAAAATCTCACCACGGTTCATGGAACCCTACACCATCACCCAGGTCCCCAACCCCTACCAAGTCACCATCAACTACCATAATACCCCACACACTTATTGTAACCGTTACGTCCTCCCATTCCCAACCGACACCTCTCGACGACACCACCCTCGTACCCCAGCCCGCCACACCACTCCACCACCACTCTCCACTCTAGACTCCCCATCTGACTCATACACCTGCTACTTCACACCCTCCTCCTTACCATCCTAATCCACTTCCTCCTCTCAGGTAAACTCCCCTACCTCACCCTCCCCCCCATTTCCCACCCCTCGGCAACCTCACCTCACACCTCAGCTCCTGCCACCACACCACCACCACAACTCCAGCCACCTGACCAGGGGACCCCCAGCCCACCCCCAGCCACCGTGCCATGTCTCCAGCGCCACACACCACCAACCACCACCTCTACACCTACACCATCCTCTCCCCCTTTCCCTCCTCACTCCACGCCCACAACCTGCCCCCGACCACATGTGCACTTCCCGACCACCACCCCCTCCACCCCGCCACCAAACACCCAGACCCCATCAACACGCCCAGCCACCACACCACGTGGCCACAGTCCCCCCTCACCACCCACACCCTTCCTCACCACCACCACAAGCTGATCCGGCCACCTCTCACGCCCACCGGCCATATACACAACCACACCCTCACCAATATCACCCGCATCACCAAGACAACCCACCCCCGCCCCCCACACACTCGACACATCCCACATAATACTGCATTTGCACCGGGCCCAATGGACTCTCCCACCAATCCAACTCCCCAGGGAGAAGATTTGTACCTACCCTTGGCAACTGCATAAAAACCAGACCACCTCACCGGTCACCAGTATTCAACCAGGAGACACCGGCCACTTACCACCATCAGACATAAAGGTACGCCATACCACCTAGGCCCCAGCCCATGGCAAGAAATGGCACGTCTGTGGGATGCTCCACCTCCAACTCCTTCAGAAGACACCACCCTCTACATCACATATGCACGCCACCGAGAACCAGACATAACCACCTCCTACTGAACCACCTTCCTCCATCACCTCACACCAGCCCACCAGACCACCACCATGGACACATACCACCTCCTGCCACGGGGACGTGACTTCTCCCCCAAGACAGTGGTGGAATGCCCACCCTGATGGAACACCATGAGAGGGGTGGCGCAACACCCACCCCACAGAGGGGCAACAGAGATGCAACACCAACACCAGAAGGAGACCACCGGGAGGCACATGAAGGACAAGGGCCTTGCACCCCTCTTACCCTCAGAGGAGCCAACTCCAGCCCCACAGCCCTGGCAGGTTACTCTCCAACCGGACTAATTTTCGACAGGTTCGGGGTGGGGCTTGTACTACACCCAAGTGACAGCCAAGAGCCGCACTAGGAAAGAGATGGCCACTGACCTCTCTATAGCTGCATCCTCCCCTCTGCAGAGCCAAGTGTCGGCCATTAGCCACACTAGGGAAGAGACGATCGCCACCTGCTCTTCGTCTGCAGTCCTTTCGGGGAACAGGACCTCGGCGATGGCCACTAGCTGCACCAGCAGGCAAGCGGCGGCCACTAGCTGCACCTCGTCTGCAGTCCTTTCGGGAAACAGGGCCATGGTGATGGCCACTGGCCACACCAGCAGGAAGGAGACAGCCACCAGCCACTATTTACCTGCTGCCCTAGGGACCTCGGTGACGGCCACCAGCCATGCCAGAAGGGAACAGTCACCGCCTGTCCCTCGCATCCTACCCCTGTGACTTCCCCCAAGGAGGGTGTCCCTTGCTTTGCCCACCACCCTAGGGGCCGAGTGGGACACCTCTCCCTCTCTCCCCACAGAGGCAGCCTGCAGGAGTTACGCCTGGAGGAGGTCTGATGAGGCCCCATCGTGAGCCCAGGGATTGTGCAGTTCAGCCAGTGCCCAGATGAGACCACCCGCTGTCGGACTTCTGGAAGAAGGGACGCCACAGGCAGCACCTGATGCCGACCCGACCCGAGAGACCACAGCTCTCGGATTCCCAGAGCTGCCCCAGGACCCTGGAGCATGACCTCCCCTGCCCCATTGGACGACGACCTACTTCCCAGAGTGGGTGCAAGCAAGCTCACCTACTCTCCCTATTCGGTCACAGTCCCGAGGACCAAACTCCCCACCGAGGCCCCACCAGGGAAGGGCCCCTCTCCACGCCACCCAGCAGCTCACTCTGGATGACTCGGTCCATGGCAGTAGTCCCGTGCCCCCTTAGGGAAGGCATCCCTGATGGGACCCCTCCCACACCTGGCCGACACCTGTAAGCAGCCCAAGACTTCAGTAGCCTCAGCCGGAGTCCTCCTGTCCTGATAGTGACTGAAACCTGTATAGTGTACTGTGTCAGTATTGTATTCACATTGTACTCAGTGTTGTACGAACTTTAAATAATATACATGTAAGGTTAATTGACCAGAGTTTTTGTGACCTGTTCCTTTAGTTGTGTGCACTAGACCTGGCCTAGAAAAGAACCCCACATTAGTTGCACGTGATCAAAGGACAAGTAGTTGAACTTTGAACACGTCGCATAACAGATATCTCTCATAATCTGTTGCTTGGACTCCATGCCGGTCACGTAGTATGTTTCTCTCACCAGCCAACCCTATCTAAAGCTTGTTATCTGACGCTGACGTCTATCTATATACCTAGGCTGCTTCCCCCAAGGAAAGGGAGGTAGCCGAGACAGGATGACAAACTCCCCATTTATTCATCCATTCAAACACATTCATTTGCATCTTAGCCCCAAAGGGGAGAACGAACAGATCCTCACTGCACCACACCGCACAAGGGTCAACTGCACAATGCAATCAGTGACATTCGCAGCAGGGCCCGACAGCAGAGCCAGTTTACCCCTGCCACATCATAACAGACCCATCCCATTAGACGCACCTGAGCTGACTAACTGATCAGACCAAATGCGGGAGAATATCCCCTCAGAGCTGCGTCATCACTTATTCATTCACAATTTCTCTCCATTTATTTCTGTCACGCACAGCCACTCTTCCCTGCTCAACAGACATCCCTCTTGCATCCAGTGCTCTCTTCACACTGTCCATCCATCCTATTCGTGGTCTTCCTCTTAGCCTTACACCTCTCACATCAGATCTAGTTACCTTTTTCACCAATTGCTCATTATCCATTCTCTCTATATGCCCAAACCATCGCAACACCCTCTGCTCAACTCTACCAGCCATCTCCCGAACAACTCCAGTTCTCTCTCACATTTCATCATTTCGCACTCGATCCATACGCGTCACTCCACACATACTCCTCAGACACCTCATCTCCATTACATTCAGACTTTTCCTCTCTGCTACACCCATATTCTTTGTTTCAGCCCCATATAATGCAGTCGGTACCACAACACCCTCATACAGCCTTCTCTTTACATCCATTCTAAGTGAACGACATCTAAACACTTTTTTCATTCCTCCCAGCACCTTTCCTACTTCATTTATTCTAAACTTCACTTCTGCATCTATTCTTCCATCCACAGCAACATGTGACCCTAGATATTTAAAACACTCTACCTCCTCAAGCAACTCGCCATTCAAAACTATATTCATCCCTCTACCATCTACCAACCTCGTACACTTCATCACTTTACTCTTATTCTCATTTACTTTCAATTTCCTCCTTTCACACACCCTTCCAAACTCCTCTGCCAACTATCTCAATCTCTTCTCTGAATCAGCCACCAGTGCAGTATCATCTGCAAACAGCAGCTGCTTCAGATTCCACTCTCCATCATCAACATTCACCAGACTCAGACCTCCACCTAAATCTCTTGCATTCACCTCCCTTACAACACCATCCATGTAAATATTAAACAACCAAGTCGACATCACACATCCCTGGCGCAGCCCCACTCTCGCGGGAAACCAATCACTCACAGCATTTCCCACTCTTACACACGCTTTACCATTTACATAAAAACTTTTCACCCCTTTTAGTAACCTACCATCAAGTCCATACAATCTTAAAACAGTCCACAAAGCCTCCTTATCAATTCTATCATACGCTTTCTCTAAATCCAAGAATGCCCAAAACACATCCTTGTCTTTCGCTAAATACTTTTCACACACTTGTCTCACAGCAAACACCTGATCCACTCATCCTCTCCCTCTCCCAAAGCCACACTGCTCATCACCAATCACTCCCTCTGTACCCTCTCTAACTCTCATAATTAACACTCTACCATAAACCTTACCCTTAACATTCAACAGACATATACCCCTAAAGCTAGTACATTCATACTTATCACCCTTGCCTTTATACAGCGGGACCACACAAGCATTTGCCCAGTCAATTGGCACCATACCTTTCACAAAGCACACATTCAACAATCTTACTAACCAATCAACACTAGTCACTCCACCATCCTTCAGGCATTCCACAGCACACCCATCCATACCTGCAGCTTTCCCTGTTTTCATCACCTTTACTGCCTTCTCCACTTCCTCCTTCGTGATCAAAGAATCATTCAACTCTCCCAACACATTTATTCCTTGCACCCTTCCATCTACCACAATCTCAGCCACCCTTTCCTCCTCTACATTTAACAGTCTTTCAAAATACTCTGCCCATTCTTCCTTACTGCATCCATCTCAATTAACATCCTTCTATCCTCTGCTTTTACTCGTTCTTCCTTCCCAAACTCTCCCTTTCGCACCCTTTTCACCTCCTTCCAAAACATTTTCTTATTCTGTTGAAAATTCTCTGTCACCCACCTACCCCACCTCTCATCTGCTGCCACTTTAGCATCACGCACAGCCCTTCTCGCTCTATTCCTCTTTTCCTTATACCTTTCATATTACATCTCATCCTTCCTCTGCAGCCACACTTCATATGCATGTCTCTCCTCAGCCACAGCCATACTTACTTCCTCGCACCACCATTCACTTCCCTTTCTTACACCACCACCCACACGTCTCACACCACACACTTCTTCTGCATGCCCCACGACAGCACTCTTAAACAACTGCCATTCCTCCTCCACACTGCCATTTTCCAGATCTTTCACTGCGTTCCACTCATCTTTCAATTTCTCCTGATACTCTATCATTTTCTCTCTTTTATCCAACTCACTCACTTTCAAAACCTCCCTGCCACACCTAACCCTCCTAGCTCTCACCCATCTCTTACCTACTCTAACTTTCCCTCCACCAGGTAGTGGTCAGACATACCTCCACCCTCCCCTCTCAGAACTCTCACATCCAACAGTCTTCCTATTACATTCCTAGACACAACCACATAGTCCATCAAAGCTCTATCAACAACCCTTCCACCCTCCTGTATCACCCATGTATAGTTATAAATATCTTTCTTCTCAAACAGCGTATTTCCAATTACCATCTCTCGCTCAACACACATCGCTATCATTCGTTCCCCATTTTCATTTCTTCCAGGCACACCATGTATACCAACTACACCTTCAACTGCTACATTTCCCACTCTAGCATTCATATCTCCCATCAATACCACATTCACATTTGCTCCAAAACTCTGCTAACACTCATCAACATCATTCCAGAAAGACTCCCTCTCTTCTTCATCCCTTTCACTACCAGGCCCATATGTACTCACAAACACCCACAACTCACGTTCATATTTCGCTTTCACCCACATCAGTCTCGATGACACCTCCTTCCATTCAATCACACACTGCTGTACTTCCAGACTCACTAACAAGGCCACACCTTCTCTTGCCCTTCCTCTATCAACACCTGACAATCTTCCATTCACACTTCCAAACATAGACTCACCCTTCCCTTTCATCTTCGTTTCACTCAAAGCTAACACATCCAACTCTCTTCTCACAAACATTCTCCCAATCTCCTCCCTTTTAGCCTCAATTGTACTACATCCACGCACATCCATAGACCCAATCTTCAGGGTACGGGGATAACTCCATCCCCCATTCCTTTCTCTGGCCTGTCTCTTTTTGGGAACTAAAAAACAGAGGAGGGGGTCCCTAGTCCTCTCACCCCGCCCCTTTTAGTCGCCTTTTACGACACGCAGGGAATACGGTGGCAGTATTCTTCCTAACACAACCTGGCCGCAGAGTAGTAGTACCACCCCATATTGCGGCCAGATTGTGTCCC
>NC_136984.1:29804791-30044791 GCF_032717465.1 Coenobita brevimanus
AGGGTAGGGTAGGGCAGGGAAGGCAAGGGTAGGGTAGGGCAGGGAAGGCAAGGGTAGGGTAGGGCAGGGTAGGGCAGAGGGGTAAATCAGGACGGTCTGTCTCCAGTCACTGATAAGGTCAACACTGTCATCGTTATCGCCTCACCTGATAACGTGATCACAACTCTTTGGTAAGGCTGGCACCAAGGTTAGCCAGGGCGTTAGCTTGGCTTTGTTAGATTAGTTAGCTTAGCTTTGTTAGATTAGTTAGCTTACCTTAGCTTTGTTAGATTAGTTAGCTTACCTTAGCTTTGTTAGATTAGTTAGCTTACCTTAGCTTTGTTAGATTAGTTAGCTTACCTTAGCTTTGTTAGATTAGTTAGCTTACCTTATCTTTGTTAGATTAGTTAGCTTACCTTAGCTTTGTTAGATTAGTTAGCTTACCTTAGCTTTGTTAGATTAGTTAGCTTACCTTAGCTTTGTTAGATTAGTTAGCTTATCACACATGTATGTAATTGTATTGGCTGAAGAAGGTGTGTGGCTACACCACCAGTGTATAACACGGTGTGGCTACACCACCAGTGTATAACACGGTGTGGCTACACCACCAGTGTATAACACGGTGTGGCTACACCACCAGTGTATAACACGGTGTGGCTACACCACCAGTGTATAACACGGTGTGGCTACACCACCAGTGTATAACACGGTGTGGCTACACCACCAGTGTATAACACGGTGTGGCTACACCACCAGTGTATAACACGGTGTGGCTACACCACCAGTGTATAACACGGTGTAGCTACACCACCAGTGTATAACACGGTGTGGCTACACCACCAGTGTATAACACGGTGTGGCTACACCACCAGTGTATAACCACTGACTGTATGTAATTGTATTGGCTGAAGAAGGTGTGTGGCTACACCAGCACCTTCTTGTGTTGTATAAGCACTCTGTATACCTTGGACAACACTAAATAGTTCCAACAATTATACACGCCCACACCACACCCCTTGTACTACCACACTGGTAGCTGCAGGTGTCAATGGTAGTAATGGTAGTACCAGTGGACGGCAATGGTAGTGTAGGTGTCAATGGTAGTAATGGTAGTACCAGTGGACGGCAATGGTAGTGTAGGTGTCAATGGTAGTAATGGTAGTACCAGTGGACGGCAATGGTAGTGTAGGTGTCAATGGTAGTAATGGTAGTACCATAGGACGGCAATGGTAGTGTAGGTGTCAATGGTAGTAATGGTAGTACCAGTGGACGGCAATGGTAGTGTAAGTGTCAATGGTAGTAATGGTAGTACCAGTGGACGGCAATGGTAGTGTAGGTGTCAATGGTAGTAATGGTAGTACCAGTGGACGGCAATGGTAGTGTAGGTGTCAATGGTAGTAATGGTATTACCAGTGGACCATCACGCCAGCCAATGGTAGTGAGGCTGGCGGCAGGAAGTGATGCCGTGTTGCCAATGTAGCCAGTTTGGCGCTAGGTTTAACCAACAATAGCGGTACTTTTTGACCGCTTAACTACAGCACATCAAGTAATGTTTTAGTGATTTCAATAAAGTTTTGGCCTTATTCCAAAAATGTTATCCATTTTTATCGCTAATTTCCGGAACTTTATGCGTGAGCAAAATTGTAGCTGTGTGTTAGTTTGTTTAGCGGCCTTAGCATATTTAGCCCTGGCCAGAGAATGATGAGGTGTTAGTGAGTCAATGTTATAGTGGCCGTGTTTATGAGAGCAGGTTTGATCATCTTGGCTACCAACACCATCACGTGAGTTGTTTATTGCTGCAGAGAAGGAGTAATAGTATATGGTGGATCAGTTGGCGGTACACGTGTGTGTGTGTGTGTGTGTGTGTGTGTGTGTGTGTGTGTGTGACAGAGGGGTGGGGCACGGATAGGGTGATAAGTACGTGGCATACCAAACCTCGCAGTCCCTCTTGCTTAGCGATTTACTCATTTTTACACGTGAACAATTGACAGTTGAGAGAATGTTAGAAGTTATGTGTGTAGTGTGAAAGAAAGAGTGTAACTTAAGGGAGATAAGAAGACATGAATAGGGAGGAAGACGGGAAGGCCGTGGCCATTATATTCTACCTTCCTAACGCCTATTCCTAAGCCATTTATTTATTTGGCATATTACTCCTAAACATTCTCATATATTCGGGTAAAATGCCCGCCGTGCCCGCCGCAGGACCTCCCACCTCACCACCCCCCACACCACCACCGAGCCGCCACCCCACCACCACCCCAGGAGGACACACTGGTGTGGCCCCAGGCAAGAGGGTCATCAGGGCATCACGGCCCTGAGCCCCTATTCCCCGCAAGTGCCCCAACCCCAGGTGATCAGGGGAACTGAACTACTGTGCGGGCGGAGCAGTGATCGACAGAATAGGGGTGGGACTGAAGCTAAATCAGTCCCAGGTAACACCGTATTGACGGTCTTGTTACACCCTCTAGGGCAGGAGGCCCAAGGCTATGGCCTAAACAAAAGTAAAAAGAGAGACAAACCTAGGCTACGGCCTAACAGAGTGTGCAAAGGGGAAGGCGACCCCAGGCTCCGGCCTTAACACACCAGGGAGAGAGAGTTGCCCTAGTGCATCCCTCTCCTGCTGTTCTTTGGCTACGGCCAGAATACGGTCCAGGGTAAAGAGCCCCTGCTACCGTACGTGTAGCACTACCCTATTACGGAAGCGGCATCCCGGGGTCGGTACCCAGCCGCAACGGACGGGCGAACCAGTTAGCCCGTTAGTCGTCTTCCGTACGGGCAGACACTCGGCTCCGGCTGGGGCACGTACCAGGGTAGAGAATTCCCTGCAGGTAGGATCAGTCCATATTGGAGAGAGTGCGGCCTCTGTGCCCCTCCCTCCGGCTTGTCTCCTACTACGGGAGGAACACCACGCCGTCGGTACCTTGCCACGGCGAAAGGGCGACACTGATCACCCTATAGGTGTACCCCTTACGCCGGGCAAGTTCACGGCTACAGCCAAGGTGTGCAATAGGGGAAGGAGATCCCCGGCTCAGGCCTCCAGACACACTCGAAAGACCACGGGCAACGTGAGTCCTCCTCTAGTCTCCTTCCCTTCGGGGAGCCCTTCGTCGCCATCCTGGAATATAGTCCTGGATGAGACATTAGAGTCGTGGCAAGGCCCGATATCGGACCTACCGCCCACACCCAGGAGTTCCTTGTTCCTGCCGGAGCCCCGTAGGAGACGCTGCCACAGTCCAGTCCTGACGGCGCCTCTCCCTCTTGGTACCCGCAGTCCCAGGACGCCCAGGCCCAACTCCACAATCCACGACGAAGGCGATCCAGGCTCCTTCACTCCCCGGAGTCGGAGGAAACAGGCCCGACTGCTCCGGTTGTTTGGCCCCAGTCCTGAGGGACACCTGTCAGGTCGAGGCCCCCAGACCATAGGGCCTTCCTGCACCCCACCGGCGCGGCCCTAACACGAGGGCCGCCTCTCAGGTCGAGGCCCCCAGACGGGAGAGCCTCCCTGTATCCTAAGTCCAACAGTGATAGTACTATACCCAGGAAACAAGGGGAAACAGTGACAGTGACAGTGACCAGGAGAACAGTGACAGTGCCTACACAGGAGAATATATTAAACAGTGGCCCACCAGAATCTAGTGCTATCTTGGCAGAAAATGTATTTTTGTAAATTGGTTTAGTCCCTCCCCACATTAAGGAACCAGGGAGTTTTCTGTGAGTCTAGAGGTAGGAGCGCGGGCGAGTCAAAAGATAAGTGTACGTGTCTCCGTGACCAGGTGACAGCGTCGAGTGTCACTATCCGCACCCTACCTCTTTTATAGTAATAGCCTTGAACCAGACTCTCAATCTCGGTATTCTTGCAGTGAACAACCCCATTTATATATTACCCCCCAGTGACATAAGAATCCCATTAAAGAACATAAAGTGAACAACCCCATTTATATATTACCTCCAAGTGACATGAGAACTCTATTAAAGAATACCCACAATCTCCCTGTGTAATAATGATAATGCATATGATCATTCTGTGAAGCCAAGTGTTAATTCTGTATCTCTGTGTCTCTGTATCCTAAATATCATTCTATGTGTACTGTTATGAGTAGGACCTAGGTAATAGATGTGATACGGTATACTGCCTGGTGTTTATGTCCTGTTCCTTTGTTAGTGCTTTACATCCGGTCTAGAAAGAGGACCCCGCTTCAGTAGCTAGTGTTTTTACGACGAGAAGTTGCCTTAAAAACACAGCATTACACTGGTGGCAAGCGGTGGTTCTGGATCCGAGTAAAGCACGGAGGAACGAAGAAAGGAAACTTACAAAATGGCAGCCAAACCACACATCCAATTGCCGAGGTTCAACCCGGACCAGTGCGACATAGAGGTATATTTAGACATGGTCAAACCCCTCCTAGACATAGGGTTCGACTCAGACAGAGAAAAGATCGCAGTCACACTACCTAACCTGGGTAAAATAATCACTACTGTCGCACCAAAAATCGTCCCAGAACTGTCACGGGACCAATTCTCGCAAATATTGAGACAGGCTTTTACGCCATCAATAGGCCGAGTTGTCGCTCTCTCTCAACTCGACGCCCTTACCTACGACGGAAACCTGGACGATACATTCATCCAGGCTCGGCGCCTCGTCAGCGCTGCCTATCCCGAGGCACCTGCAAATGCCCGGGATATAAATACATTTAATGCTCTATTGAGGATCCTCCCCAGCATAGTCAGGGAGCATTTCTCAATCTACAACCCCTCAGGGGACATGGAAAATGACCTGCAACTCGTCCGACGTCTGCTCGCCGCCCGACCCACACCACAGCCACTCCTCGCAGTGACACGTTTTCCAACAAAGCAACACCCCCCATCCAAACCTAAGCTGCCGCCTCACCAGCCAACTACTGAGCCGTCTCCCACAGTCCCTAGAGCTTACCCGCAGAAGAAACGCCCAAACCCCAGGGAGCAAGGAAACCTCATCACAATTAATCCCTGGGAATTCACGGCTTCCAGTCGCACCTGCCCTCTGCACGACATTAGGGAACAGCTTAAAGCTAGCAGGCGCAGAACCTTTCACCAAGGGCGCAAGAAAGTCTCCTCCTTAGACGACGACGCCCCGGAAGACGACGCACCGCCACAACACTACTCGGGAACGGACGACAATGACCAAGACGACACCACTCCACAACAGATGGATTTTTAGGCCCGCCCCCACACCTCCCCACGGTGGCGGGGGCCACCTCACAGAACTACAGACCCCCAGTTTACAACAAGATTTGACTAAACGGGGTCAAGGCACGACTACTAGTGGATACGGGAGCAGCCAGATCGTGCCTCTACTCCCACTTCTACTCCCGCCATATTGGTGCATTCGGCCCTCTTTCCCCCACCTCAGCCAACCTCGTCGACGCGGGGGACGGTCCCCTGCCTATCCGTGGAGAAACTCGGGCCCTTCAAACCCACACCCACCAACAAATATCCACTAGCCACCCATTCATCATATTCGACTCGACATGCAATCAGTATGATGGATATTTAGGGCTGGACCTCCTCCAGAAACTACACGCCACCATTGACTGCCATCAACGCCGCCTCCACTTCAGTCCAGCCCATCCCAACCAAGCAGCAGTCAACAAGAAAGAAAAAAAAAAAAAAAACATCGAAGAAAAATCAGGAACACCTCCCCTCACACACTACACAAACACACACTACCATCAAACACTCACCTGTCCCATATCACCCACACACCTAACCTCAACCCAACCCCTTACACTACCCTACCCCCATCACCACCACCCACCACACATCATCTGCATCCCTCCCCATCTTTCCCTGCCACTATCGCCTTCTCAATCACTATTCCACCCCACCATGAAGCTTGGGTTAAACTAAACAAACCTTCTCATACCTTCGTCCTCTTCTCACCATCCATCCCCACCGGACCACTCTCTTCCTGTTTAGTAAGCCCCACCTTCCTCCCCCCACATGCCCATGAAATCCGTATCGCCAACCTCGCCACAACCCCACTAACCCTACCAAGAGGACTCATCATCAGCGACACAGATGAAGCCGAACCATGCCAAACACCACCTCCAGACCATCCCACTCTCCCCGCCCTACCATCACACCTATCCCCTACCCAAACCAACAGCCTACAACAACTCCTCCTGGATTTTCAAGACCTATTCTCCTCCGGCCCAACCGACCTTGGCCATACCACCTATCTCAGCCATGAGATACACACGACCGGACCTCCAATTCGCCAACCATCACGACGAAAGAATCCAAAGCAACGGGCAGAAGAAGACCGGCAGGTCCAGGACATGCTAGATGCCGGTGTAATCTCCAACTCTACTAGCCCATGGTCCTCACCGGTGGTACTCGTAAGAAAAAAAGATGGGACAATGCGTTTTTGTGTTGACTACCGCCGAGTCAACGACATCACAGTCAAAGATGCAACTCCCCTACCCCGCATCGACGACTCACTGGACTCATTACATGGCTCGACATGGTTCTCCACCCTAGACCTGCAGTCGGGCTATTGGCAAGTCCCTGTACACCCCGACGACAAACACAAAACTGCCTTCTCCACATTGAATGGCAAACACTATGAATTCAACGTCCTCCCTTTCGGACTCTGCAACGCCCCTGCCACATTCTCCCGTTTGATGGAGTCTGTCCTCAGTGGACTAACCTGGGACACTTGCTTGGCGTATCTCGACTACGTCATCGCTTTTTAGTCGTACCTGGACCGACCACCTTCATCGCCTCAAGCAAGTGTTTCACCACATACGCCAAGCAGGGCTAAAATTGAAACCAACAAAGTGCGTCTTGGCAGAGAGATCAGTGTCTTTCCTGGGACACTTAATTAACGCCGAAGGCATCTCACCAGACCCAGATAAACTTCAAGCCATCGCAGACATCCCCCTGCCCCGCGACGTACATGAGACCAGAGCCTTCCTGGGGTTAACATCATACTATAGGCGGTTCGTCAAAGGGTTCGCTGATATCGCCAAACCCCTGCACGATCTAACAAAAAAGGGTGAGCCTTTCGTGTGGACCGAAACAAGGAAAACAGCATTTACCACCCTCAAATCATAGTTAACCACCGCCCCAGTAGTCGCGTTCCCAGACTACAACCTCCCATTCCGCCTGTATACTGACGTGTCCCTCATCGCCATAGGGGCTGTCCTTGCACAAGTACAAAATGGGAGAGAACACATCATCGCCTGTGCCAGTCGCACCCTGAATGCGGCAGAACGCAACTACGCGGCCACCAAACGAGAGTGCCTAGGGATCATCTGGTCCCTAGAATACTTTCGGTCCTACATCTCAGGCACCCATGTAATAGTCATTACAGATCACCAGTCCCTACAATGGCTACGGCAATCAAACACCAACAATGCCCAACTGGTACGCTGGCGAGAGACACTCGAAGAGTATGACTTCGAAATCACATACCGACCAGGCAAACTCCACACCAACGCCAATGCCCTATCCCGTCTCCCAATCAACACCATCACGACAGAACCAGACCTGGTCCAAATGTGGCACAACAAACAACGCCCCACCTGGATTCCACACACCACGTTCACTAAACTCCATCCACACGGCAAACATCTCTTCGACCCTAACGGACACATTGTCCTTAGCCCAGCCACTGCACACGACACCATGCTCCACCTCCATGCCCACAACGGCATCCATCTGGGAACGTAGAAGCTGCTACAAGTCTTTAATGACATGTACTGGACCCCAAACCCATCCACCATCGCAAAGAAGATCATACAATCATGCCGAGCATGCGCCCTTGGAAAGGACATCACTCGAACACCAGGCCCTACAGGAAAGTTAACAGCACAAAAACTGTGGCAACTACTCTCCTTAGACGTCGTCGGCCCTCTCACACCAAAAGCAGGCTACAAGTACATAATTACCTTCGTGGATGTATATTCTAAGTTTATCATCGCCTGCCTCGCCAAGGATCACACCGCACTATCAGTCGCCGATGCCCTCACCCGACATGTATTCCCTTATTTTGGGATCCCACAGGCCCTTAATTCGGATAATGCTCCAGAATTTACGGGAAAAATCTGGGAAGAACTAGCTAGCATATTCGCATACAACATCTCTCACTCATCCCCCTACTGGCCCCAGGGCAACAGCATCTGCGAGAGAAGCCATCGCTCCCTTATGAACCAGGTCCGCACACGCATTATGCAAACGGGAAACGAAGACTGGCCTGCACACGTCAAGATCATACAATGGGGTTTAAATACGTGCCCAAGAGAAGATGGAATAACTCCACACGAGAGAGTTTTCGGAGAATCGCCCCTACTCCTACCACTCCGCCACCACCTACAACCGCCCACCCCACCCTCCACCACCGACCCTCTCCACCACCTCAAACGCCGCCTCCACCATCTGCATTCACAACAAGACTTAGCACCTGATGCAACCCACTCCAACCCATACACACCTGGCCAGTCTGTTGTTGTCGCAAACCTGCCTACCCCACCCAAGACCTCCCCCCGATTCAACGAACCTTACAAAATTGTGCGAGTACCCAACCCATACCAAGTCACTGTGGATCAACAAGGACAACACCGCACATACAGAAATCGCCACGTGCGCCCCTTCCACCCACCCGACACTGCCCACCCCCACAATAAGCCTACCTGCACCCTGGCCCGCACACCTGGCCACCCTGACCTTTCTCAGAATCCCCCCCAGACTCCTACTCCTACTCCTTCTCACCCCCTTCCTCAAACTCACCAGCAACCAGCCCACCCCCCGACACACCACCACCACAGGCTGAAACCACCACTACCTCACAACCTGAAATTCACCCACTTAACACCCATCCACCCACCACCTCCCAACCCACTTCACCCATGCCACCCACATCACCACAACCGCCCACCCACCCCCGAAAACCACACCACTCGCCACCCCACCACCCCCACACCCACCACAACCCTTCCTCGTGACCACTCCCATTATACGCGCCACACCGCACCCCCAACCATTCCCCCCCTCACCCCCGCACACCCTCACCACCACCATGCACACAACCAGCCTCACCACCCACACCCAACATAACCACTATCACCACCATATCAGGACGCCTCTCACGCCCACCCGCAAGATACACACCGACACCTCCACCCATCACACACCCACCCCAAAACCCACCCTCCCCACATACCCCCCTAAACACCTCCCCCATAACCCTACTCCTCCACCAAGCACGTTGGAACTTTCCCAATTCCCAATTCCCCAAAGGACGATGCTCCTCCCACCAAATTAGCCCCAATAAAACCACCAACCTCCCGTCACTCTCCAGCAATCAAATTTCATCTCCCCACCAGGCACCATTCCCCGAGATGAAGGTGACAAAAGTCCGCTGGCACCCATACAACCGCTCACCAGCCAGAGTCAAGGGCACCGACCACCTGCTACGCCTCCTACGCCGGACCAACCATCCATCCTCCCTCCACTTCACACTCAACCCCCATCAGGAGCCCAACCCGTTCACCACTCACTGGGTCAGTCTCACCCAGCACCTTACCCTGGCCTACCAGACAGCCACCTCCACCACCTACCACCTCCAGTCACGGGGCCATGACTTCAACAATGCGGAGGGTGGTAAAATGCCCGCCGTGCCCTCCGCAGGACCTCCCACCTCACCACCCCCCACACCACCACCGAGCCGCCACCCCACCACCACCCCAGGAGGACACACTGGTGTGGCCCCAGGCAAGAGGGTCATCAGGGCATCACGGCCCTGAGCCCCTATTCCCCGCAATTGCCCCAACCCCAGGTGATCAGGGGAACTGAACTATTGTGCGGGCGGAGCAGTGATCGACAGAATAGGGGTGGGACTGAAGCTAAATCAGTCCCAGGTAACACCGTATTGACGGTCTTGTTACACCCTCTAGGGCAGGAGGCCCAAGGCTACGGCCAAAACAAAAGTAAAAAGAGACAGACAAACCTAGGCTACGGCCTAACAGAGTGTGCAAAGGGGAAGGTGACCCCAGGCTCCGGCCTTAACACACCAGGGAGAGAGAGTTGCCCTAGTGCATCCCTCTCCTGCTGTTCTTCAGCTACGGCCAGAATACGGTCCAGGGTAAAGAGCCCCTGCTACCCTACGTGTAGCACTACCCTATTACGGAAGCGGCGTCCCGGGGTTGGTACCCAGCTGCAACGGACGGGCGAACCAGTTCGCCTGTTAGTCGTCTTCCGTACAGGCAGACACTCGGCTCTGGCCGGGGCATGTACCAGGATAGAGAATTCTCTGCAGGTAGGATCAGTCCGTATTGGAGAGAGTGCGGCCTCTGTGCCCCTCCCTCCGGCTTGTCTCCTACTACGGGAGGAACACCACGCCGTCGGTACCTTGCCACGGCGAAAAGGCGACACCGATCACCCTATAGGTGTACCCCGTACGCCGGGCAAGTTCACGGCTACAGCCAAGGTGTGCAATAGGGGAAGGAGATCCCCGGCTTAGGCCTCCAGACACACTCGAGAGACCACAGGCAACGTGAGTCCTCTTCTAGTCTCTTTCCCTTCGGGGAGCCCTTCGTCGCCATCCGGGAATATAGTCCTGGATGAGACATTAGAGTCGTGGCAAGGCCCGATATCGGACCTACCGCCCACACCCGGGAGTTCCTTGTTCCTGCCGGAGCCCCGTAGGAGACGCTGCCGCAGTCCAGTCCTGACAGCGCCTCTCCCTCTTGGTACCCGCAGTCCCAGGACGCCCAGGCCCGACTCCACAACCCACGACGAAGGTGATCCAGGCTCCCTCACTCCCCGGAGTCGGAGGAAACAGGCCCGACTGCTCCGGTTGTTCGGTCCCAGTCCTGAGGGACACCTGTCAGGTCGAGGCCCCCAGACCATAGGGCCTCCCTGCACCCCACCGGCGCGGCCCTAACACGAGGGCCGCCTCTCAGGTCGAGGCCCCCAGATGGGAGAGCCTCCCTGTATCCTAAGTGCAACAGTGATAGTACTATACCCAGGAAGCAAGGGGAAACAGTGACAGTGACAGTGACCAGGAGAACAGTGACAGTGCCTACACAGGAGAATATATTAAACAGTGGCCCACCAGAATCTAGTGCTATCTTGGCAGAAAAATGTATTTTTGTAAATTGGTTTAGTCCCTCCCCACATTAAGGAACCAGGGAGTTTTCTGTGAGTCTAGAGGTAGGAGCGCGGGCGAGTCAAAAGATAAGTGTACGTGTCTCCGTGACCAGGTGACAGCGTCGAGTGTCACTATCCGCACCCTACCTCTTTTATAGTAATAGCCTTGAACCAGACTCTCAATCTCGGTATTCTTGCAGTGAACAACCCCATTTATATATTACCCCCCAGTGACATAAGAATCCCATTAAAGAACATAAAGTGAACAACCCCATTTATATATTACCTCCAAGTGACATGAGAACTCTATTAAAGAATACCCACAATCTCCCTGTGTAATAATGATAATGCATATGATCATTCTGTGAAGCCAAGTGTTAATTCTGTATCTCTGTGTCTCTGTATCCTAAATATCATTCTATGTGTATTGTTACGAGTAGGATCTAGGTAATAGATGTGTTAAGGTATACTGCCTGGTTTTTATGTCCTGTTCCTTTGTTAGTGCTTTACATCCGGTCTAGAAAGAGGACCCCGCTTCAGTAGCTAGTGTTTTTACGACGAGAAGTCGCCTAAAAAACACAGCATTACATCGGGTTATAATATATACATGAGGGAAGGATGGGCAGTGTAAGGCAGAGGGAGACGTGCAGGGAAGGGCAAATGAGTCATGTGTTGGACGCTGATAAAGTGACTTGCTAAATGCAAAGCCTCAAAACGCTAGAAAGGCGATAAATATTAATGATAATAATAATAAAAAGTAAAATGCCCGCCGCAGGACCTCCCACCTCACCACCCCCCACACCACCACCAAGCCGCCACCCCACCACCACCCCGGGAGGACACACCGGTGAGGTTAGTGACCCCGGGCAAGAGGGTCATCGGGGCATCCCGACCCTGAGCCCCTATTCCTCGCAAGTGCCCCAACCCCAGGCGTTCAGACAACCTGAACTACTGTGCGGGCGGGGTAGTGACCGTCAGACCAGGGGTGGGACTGAAAAGAGGTCAGTCCCAAGTAACACCGTCTTGACGGTCTTGCTACACCCTCTAGGGCAGGAAGAGGCCCAAGGGCAGGAAGAGGCCCAAGGCTACGGCCTTAAAAGAGAGACAGACACAGGCTACGGCCTGACAAAGTGTGTAAAGGGGAAGGTGACCCCAGGCTCCGGCCTTAACACGCTGAGGAGAGAGAGTTGCCTGTGTGCATCCCTCTCCAGTTGTACCTTGGCTACGGCCAGAATACGGTCCAGGGTAGATAGACCCTGCTACCGTACATGTAGCGCCACTCAATTACGGAAGCGGCGACTCGGGGCCGGCCTCTCGCCGGAGCAGACGGGTGATCCTGTTTCTCCGCTAGTCGTTTCCCGTACGGGCGGACACTCAGTTACGAATGGGGCACGTACCAGGGTGGAGAATTCCCTGACGGTAGGATCTGTCCGTATTGGAGAGAGTGCGGTCCTCACGCCCCTCACTCCGGCTTGTTCCCTACTGCGGGAGGAACACCACGCTGACGGCCGCTTGCCTCGGCGAAAGGGCGACCCCGATCACCCTACTGGTGTCCCTCGCACGCCGGACAAGTTCACGGCACCAGCCAAAGTCTATACTAGGGGAAGTGGAGCCCCACCTCAGCCCAATGAACACACACAGGGAACCACGGAGAGCGTGAGTCTCCCTCAAGCCTCTTTCCCTCCGGGGAGCCCTTCGTCGCCATCCAGGCTTCTTGGCCAAGCGGAGGCATTAGAGTGGTGGCAAGGCCCGATTGCGGAGTTACCGCCCACACCCGGACGCTCCTTAGCACTGTTGGAGCCCTACAGGAGTCGCTGCCACAGCCCAGCCCTGACGGCGCCTCTCCCCCTGAGCACCTGCAGACCCCGGACGCCCAGGCCTTCCACCACGGTCCCCGACGACGGGACCTAGGCTCCCTCACGCCCCGGCAGAAGAAGAAGCAGGCCCGAATCCTCCGCCTGTTCAGTCCTAGTCCCGAGGGCCCCCGATCAGGTCGAGGCCCCCAGACTACGAGGCCTCCCTGCACCCCACCAGTGCGGCCCCAGGAAGGAGCCGCCCCTCAGGTCGAGGCCCTAAACAAGGGAACCTCCCTGGACAGTAAGTACTAGTGACCCAACTACCCAGGAAACACGGGTAGAACGGTGATAGTGACAGTGACCCCTAATACAGTGACAGTGATCCAATGCACAGTGGCAGTGACAAATAAATGTTATGTTAAACAGTGATATCAGAGTAAGTCGTGCTTGAACATTAAACAGTTCAGTTCCCCCTCTCAGAAAGGAAGCGGGGAGTTTTCTGTGGAGTCGAAGGTAGGTGTGTGTGCGAGCCGAAAGGCTAGTGAAGTGCTTCCCTGCGACTAGGTGACGGCGTCAGATGTCGCCACACGCACCCTACCTTTGTTATAGTATCATATCCCCCACAGACTCCCAATCACAGTGAATATAAGTGAGACTCCTCCGTTTATTATTATCCACCAGTGACACGACCAGTGTTCTCGATTGACCATCGCAGTAAAGTGATATCTCTCCTCAATAACAGTAACCCATATCCCTGACTGCCCTGTGCCCTGTGCAAAAGTAGATTGGATCCAATTATAAGTGTATTATTGTATCTCTGTGTTATTGTGTATCAAATATTGTGTATGTAGCACTGTAAGGGATAGAATTTAAGCAATAGATGTGATTCGGTGTACTGTCTCTTTTTATGCCCTGTTCTTTTGTTAGTGCATTACATCCGGTCTAGCCAAAGGACCCCGTCCAGTGCTCGTGTTTTTACGACGAGAAGTCGCCTTAAAAACACAGCATTACAAAAAGTATATAAAATCGCCATATAAAATGATAGAAATATGAGATATTCTCAGAATTATGTACAGATGTGTGTAACGGAAGCAGACTTCTTGTCCAGATGGTCTAAAACTTGACAAGTGGAATTTAACGTTAAAAAATGTAAAGTACTTAACGTAGGCAAGACCACTGGAGACACTAAATACAGCTTAGATAACAAAGAAATTAGCAAATCGGAATGCTTGAGAGATCTAAGAGTTAGGGTTAGTAACGACCTTAAACCAAGGCGACACTGTATTAATGCGAGAAATAAAGCAAATAGGGTCCTAGGATTTATTTCGAGTTAAGTGAGCAATAAGTCATAAAAAGTAATACTGCAACTTTATCTAGCATTAGTAAGGCCACATTTTAGCCTAGGCAGTACATTTTTGGTGTCCGTACTATAGAATGGATATTAACTCGTTAGAAACTGTACAGAGAAGAATGACAAAAATGATACATGATGGTGAGAACCTGTCATATGAAGGCTGACTAAAAAGACTACATTTGCACCCACTAGAAAGGCGTAGAGTAAGGGGGGACTTAACTGCGGTGTTTAAGTGGATGAAGGGAATAAATAAGGGAGATATTAGCAGGTACTGAAAGTGAGCATACGGGATAGAACTACAAGTAATGGTTTCAGACTAGGTCAAGGAAATAGGTAGAAATTGGTTTGGCAATAGTGTAATAGACGAATGGAATAAGCTGCCTAGTGATGTAGTTGCTGGCCCTTCCATTGACAGCTTCAAGCATAGGCCAGATAAGTATATGACAAATAAGGGGTGAGTTTAGAAAAAAAGAATCTGATAACCAGTACTAATTATTTCTTTTTCCTTTTCAGGTTACACTATGATAGTCTCTATTCTCCTTTCACACTTTCCTATAAAATGTCCACGCCAGTTTTTCTATGCTGCGTGGTGTTCTTTCTGACTTTTTCCTGCCGGCTTCGGCTGGAGGGTTCGGAGGGAGGGGGCGAGCCTTCTTCTTTGCTGTCCTTATCTCATTCTAATAGTTCAGTTACTCTTCTTGGAGCTGCCTAGCATGGGCCAATCGGCCTGCTGCAGTTATCCTCTCTTCCTAAGTGCTTATGTTGTTGACGTTAAATATTGAAAACTGTCGTTAAGTGGAGGGAAATGTCTCGATGTAGAAGAAAAGCGCTGCACTGGCAACAAAGTGTAAACGATTGAACTGAGGCAATCCTAAGTAATAGTTTTTTTTCGTAATATCAGATTTAGGGATGAAACAACGTAACGAGATTTATAATTACACGGAGAAAGTGCGTTTGGTGTTTGTTTAAAGAATGACTTGTGGCAGCAGTGACAAACGCAGTAGTGACATTTTTTGCTATACCTAGTTAGTTTAAACATTAACGAGACAGTACAATTCCAAAATCCTTTTTCTGTCTGGTCCCCCCCTTTTTTTAATCCTTACTAACAGGGTTTTGCTTAATTCACCCAGTTTAGCTGATTTTTACCACTATCCAGGGGCGTAGCGAAGGGGGGAGGGGGGACGGCGGAGGCGGCCGCCCCCCCCTTGAGGGTCTTGAAATCGTTTGGGGCTAAAAAACGTAATAAATCTTTATGAATAAATAACTGACTGAATAAATTATATATATATATATATATATATATATATATATATATATATATATATATATATATATATATATATATATATATATATATATATATACACCCTATGGAGAGAGAGAGAGAGAGAGAGAGAGAGAGAGAGTGGCGAGACTGCCAGATCCATTATTATTTATTTATTCCATAAGGATCATTAAAAAGGCTTCTTTTTCAGCCAAAATCATTTCTTGTTGTATTTTTCGCCATGTTCACTGTAATGAGTTATCATCTAAATATTCCAATACATACCTTCATAGGCCTTTAAAAGCCCCTAAAAGGACTTAATTTTCACAAATTATCCTTGGGGGGCTGACAGCGCCCCCCCAGACTCCCCAGCTCTCTTGGCTCACCTGCCACCATCTTCTCAAGAATCTATAGACATCTTTCTCCCCCCCTTGTGAACTTCCTGGCTTGGCCCCGGCCACTAGCCAGGCAAACTTAGCGGATTTCCATAATTTCCCTTTGGCAATACTGCCTGGACTGGTTATTTTGTTGCCAAGTCCACAGCAGATGGCTAGATAGATAGATAGATAGATGTGGCTAAGGGTGTGGCATGGAAGCGTGGAGAGAGAGACAGACAGCCAGACAGACAGACAGATAGGAAGGGAAGCGGGCACGTAGAGAGGCACTTAGGCAGACAGGCAGGGATCACGCAGTTAGGCAGCAGGCAGACAGGAAAGGGGGGATGAAGATAAGAGACAAGGGAATGATAGTGATGGTGGTAATATTGGTATTGGTGGTGGTGGTGGTGGTTGTGGTGGTGGGGGTGGTGGTGTTGATGATGATGATGATTGTGGTGGATCATAATGATGATGATGATAATAATGACGATGGTGTTGGTGATGATGATGATGGTGTTGGTGGTGATGATAATGATAGTGATGATGATGGTAATGGTAAAGATAATAATGATGATGGTGGTTGTGGTGGTGGTGATGATGATGATGATGATGGTGGTGGTGGGGTTGATAATACCTGTAATAATAATAATAATAATAATAATAATAATAATAATAATAACAATAATAATAATAATAATGAAATGTTGCAACAGGACAGGTAAGTGAAGTCGTGGGGAGGTGGGTGGTGTAGGAGTGTGGGTGTATCGGGCAGGTGGGCATGAGAGTCGGCCGGATGGGGTGGTGGTGGTTCTGAGGGTGGGTGTAGGTGGGGAAGTAGGCGTGCGGGGTGGGCGGGGTCGGTTAGCACGGGCTGTTGCGCATGTTGGGGGCGCGGTGGAAGGTGAGATCGTCAGAGTGGGCGTACGTAGGTGTGGAGGGGAGAGGGCGGTGGTAGTGGGTTGTCCTGTGGGGGTGGCGGGGTGGGCGGAGCACGTGGGCTTGGGTGGAAAGGGTGAGGCGGTGGAGGGAAGGGGTGAGGGTGAGCGAGGTGTGGCGGGTGAGATGTCAGGTGAGGTGCGGGGGGTGGTGGAGGCGGGGGAGGCTGAGGTGGTGGGGGGGTGGAGGGGGATGGCGAGGAGGAAACATAGCACTCGTATGTGGAAGTGACAGGCGGTGCGGGAGCAGGGGGAGGTTGGGGGTGTGGAGTCGGTAGCGGTGGTTAGGTGGCAGGAGAGGTGGCTTGGAGTGTAGGTGGCGAGGAGGGAGTGCGATCTTGTGGCGCCATCCCGGTGTTTGGTGGTGGGGTGGTTTGGGCGGTAGCGGGGTTCTGTGCTAGTGGTGTGGGGTGGGCGGTGGGTGCGAAGCTACGGGATGGTGCAGGTGTGGGGGTGATGGCGGACGGTGTGCGGCGCTGGAACCGTGGTGGCTTGGCAGGGGCTGTGGAGTGGGATGTGGCAGGTGGTGTGTGTCGTCGGAGGTGAGGAAAGGTGGGGTGAGGTGTAGGGGGAGAGGGAGCCGGTGGTGGTGGGGAGATGCGGCCTCGTGGGGTTGTCTGAATGTTCAGGGATGGGGCGGTGCAGGTGGTAGCAGGGGGCTGAGCTCGTGAGAGAGTGATGGGTGGTGGGGTGCGGGGTGTGGTGGGCGGCGAGGCATCTGGTGAGGTTGAAGGTGGGGTAGGGGAGGTGAGTGAGGAAAAAAAGGTGGGTGGGGATGAGGAGGAGGGTGTGATAGGGAAGGTGAATGAGTTAACCATGTGGGCGGGGAAAGCGAGCAGTGGTGAAGTGATGGTGGTGGGTGGTGCGGGGTGGTAGGTGGAAGGCAGTAGACGGGGGGAGGTGGTTTTAGGAAGTAGGTTAGGGGAAGATGAGGAGAGGGTCCTAGGAGGCCTGTGAAGAGGGAGGCCGGTTTTATGTTGAGGGGGTATAGTGGTGTGTGGGGTGGGAAGGTTAGAACTAGGGGCAGGAATAGGGGAAGGTAGAACAGAAGAGATAGTGAGAGGGGAGGAAAAGGAAAGATAACGTTTTCCCCTGTCGTAGACTGGGGGAGAGGTGAGGTGGTCCCCGCCATTACGGTGGGATGCGGGGGCAGTGGGAGGGCGCTTTTTGTGTTTCCTTTTTTGTATTTTCTTCCCCTGGGGCTTAGAGGAATTTGCGTATGGTGGGGAGGTTTGTAAGCATCCTTGTGTCATTTGGCTGCACTGGGCAGCTTCTAGCTGCTCACGGATGTCGTGGATCGGGCATCCGTGGCAGCACAGAGAAAATTCCCACGGGTTGACGGTGGTAAAGTCAATGGGGAATTGATTTATTTCGCCGATCCGTTGAAGGGTGGCATGGACGGCTAGATGGCGCCTCATTAAATTGATATTTTTATCCAGGTCTCCCGTCGGTTCGTGTATTATGAAATGTTCTTTAATAAAACCAGGGAGAATCCTGAGGAGTGTATGAAACGTGAGTTGTTCCCGGGTTTCTTCATCTGCCTCCGGGTAGGCAGTGTTGACTCAGCATCTTGCCAGAGTTAGGGTATCATCTAGATTCCGGTCAAATTTTAGACTATCCAGTTGGGATAGTACCACCACTTTCCCTAATGATGGGGTGATGGCTTGTACAGTGAACTTTGTAAAGTTCTGCCATGTGAGCTCCGGGACGATTTTCGGTGCCATGTTCGCCGCCGCTTTGCCTAATAGTGGTAGTGTGACTGCAATTTTCTGTTGGTCATTTTCAAAGCCAATATCCAGTAAGGATTTAATTATTGCCAGATATGTGTGTATATCATACTGGTCGGGGTCAAATTTGGGTAACTGAACGTGCGGTTTAGTTGCCATTTTGCCAAATATTCCTGATTACCTCTCTTTTACGCCCGGGTCAAGAACCACCGCTGGCCACCAGTGTAATGCTAGGCGTAAATAGACTCGACTTCTCGTTCCTAAAACACCTAACGTGGAGCGGGGTCCACTTTCGAGACCGGAGCTTAGTGCAATAAAGAGAGGTAGAACACAAAAACTCTAGGCAATTACCTTTACACGTATAATACCACAATCAGACACAGGACAAATCAGCAGATATCACAACATAACATATAGCAAAATAAAACCTTATCTAGGACATGTGTATCTCGCAGGATACTTGCTTATCTGATATTAATGCCAACACAATCAATCCTAGTGTATTCAGGGTACAGTGAATATAGGCGCGCGAGGCGCGGGGAGTGAGTCTCACAAGAGGGGGAGAAAAGGGGGGGGGTGCGGGGAGTGACTTGTGACGGCTAGGAGGGAGTTATGATAATTCTGGAGAGAGGCAAGTATTAACAATGAGGATTACACGTTTTCCAATAACGAAGGGACTTTGGTAATTGATTTTATTCTTGGATTACACTTACACTAGATACTGGGACGAGAGAGTGTCGTACAGGATTTACGGGTAGCGTGAGAGGGGGAATATCACTAACACCTTCTCGTATTACTTCTTTAGAGCTCACAGCAGTAGGGGTGTATTATTACGGAGGAATTTCCAGGCGGCACAGTCTTACTAATTGTATATAAGGGACGTCACTCATAAATACAGTTCATCAGATCTTGGTTCGCACACTCGTCCTTTATTCTCTCACTGTGATCTTACTTGCCACGATATTCACTATATTAAGTCACTGCACGATACTACACTAGGCAAAGTCACACTTAACCTAAATCACTTGTACTGTTTCTGGGCAACATCACACGTATTCATCGTGGGGGCAGGGGCGGGAACACGCCGTCGGCAATCCTGCCGGGCTAGGGGCACCGCCAAGGGGAGGCGTGTCAAGAGGGCACGGGACAACTCGTAGGGGCGTCCTCTCGCGTCCCGGGCTACCCTTGGCTTCCGGGCTGGGCTCAGGGGTATGGCCCTCGGGACTGGGGCCGAATAGCTCCAGGAACCTCTGGTGTAAGTCTCGGCCGGAGGTGGGAGCCTTACGTTGTCGTGGGGGCGTATGGAGATCGCGCCCGGGTGTCCTGGGGAGGATTGGGAGAGACTACGGACTGCGGTCTCCAGCATCTAGGGGCGCCGACAGGGGAGGGCTGCGGCATTGGCTTACGCTGGGGCCCGTCAGGTGCGTCTGTTCCAGAGCCAGGCGTAGTGAGCGGAGGCTAGGGGAGGCTGTGAGGCCTGTCTGGGCCACTCTGGTACGGGAGGCCTGGGCTCTTGTCTCCTGCCGAGGTGACGTCTCGTTCCTTGCCTCCCTCCGTGCACCTTCGGAGCGACAGTGGGCCATCTCACGAGGGCGGGAGCAATAGTAGGCCGTCTCTACCGGGGCACTTTCAGAGCGACAATAGGCCGTCTCACGAGGAGGGGAGCGAAAATAGGCCGTCTCTACTGGGACACTTTCAGAGTGACAATACGCCATCTCACGAGGAGGGGAGCGACAATAGGCCGTCTCTACCAGGACACTGGGTCATGACTTCTACAACGCGGAGGGTGGTAAAATACCCGCCGTGCCTGCCGCCGGACCTCCCACCTCACCACCCCCCACCCCACCACCGAGCCGCCACCGCACCACCACCCCAGGAGGACACAACGGTGGGGTTAGTGACCCCGATCAAGAGGGTCACCAGGACATCACGATCCTGGGCCCTTGTTCCCCGCAATTGCCCCAACCCCAGGTGACCAGGGAAAGGAAACTACATTGCGGGCGGAGCAATGGTCGTCAGAATAGGAGTGGGACTGAACAAGATTCAGTCCCAGGTAACACCGTATTGACGGCTTTGTTACACCCTCTAGGGCAGGAGGCCCAAGGGCAGGAGGCCCAAGGCTACGGCCTAACAAAGTGTACAAAGGGTAAGGCGACCCAAGGCTCCGGCCTTAATACACCAGAGAGAGAGAGTTGCCCCAGTGAATCCCTCTCTTGCTGTTCTCCCCTTCAGGAGCAACACTGCGCCGACGGTCTATATACGTGGCGGGGAAGGAGCGGCCTGGTATGCCCCTCAGTTGTTCCTGATCGGACAGATCAGCTTCCGGCTATGGCCAGAGTACGGACCAGGGTAAAGAGCCCCTGCTACCATACATGTAGCCCTTCCCTATTACGGGAGCAACACCGCGCCGACGGTCTACATACGTGGCGGGGAAGGAGCGACCTAGTACGCCCTTCAGTTGTTCCTCGTACACCGGGCAAGTCCACGGCTACAGCCAGAGTACGTACCAGGTTAAGGCGACCCAAGGCTCCGGCCTCAGGACGTACTAGAGAGGACACGAGTGACGTGAGTCCTTCTCCAGCCTCTTTCCCTTGTGGAAGCCCTTCGTCACCACCCGGGAATATAGCCCCGGAGGAGACGCTAGAGTGGTGGCAAGGCCCGATATTGGACTTACCGCCTCGCTCGGGAGTTCCTTGTTCCTGCCCGAGCCCCGAAGGAGACGCTGCCACAGCCCAGTCCTGACGGCGCCTCTCCCCCTTGGTGCCCGCAGTCCCGGGACACCCAGGCCAGACCCTCCAGCTCCTGACGAAGGCGATCCGGGCTCCCTCACTCCACGGAGCCAAAGACGACAGGCCCGACTACTCCGGCTGTTTGGTCCCAGTCCCAAGGGCCACCTATCAGGTCGAGGCCCCCAGACCAGAGGGCCTCCCTGCACCACACCGACGTGGCCCCAGCACAAGGGCCGCCTATCAGGTCCAGGCCCCCAGACGGGAGAGCCTCCCTGCACCCCACCTACGAGTGTGACCCAGAGTGAACGTTACCCAGGAGATATAGGAAAATAGTGACTCTCCCCCCCTGTGTCAAGAACAAGTCGGGAAAAAGAACAGTGAACAGTGACTAAGTGAAGAACAGTGTAGTTGATAGTAGCCCACAAGAACTCAGTGTTGGCAGGGCAGAGAATGAACTTTATTGTAATTATCCAAGTCCCCCCATATAAGAGAACTTTCTGTGAACACCTAAGGTAAGGGCGCTCGGGCCCGTCAAAAGCCTGAGTGTGAGTGTCGCCGTGACAAGGTGACGATGTCAAGTGTCGCTATCCGCACCCTACCTCATTTATAGTAATATTCCCCATACAGACTCCCAATCTTGTTTATTCCCTTTGTGAACCATTCTATATATATCCTGCCTAAAAGTGACACGTAAACAATACCATAGATAATTCAAGATCTCCCTGTATGAACATTGTAGTGTGTGCTAAGTGTAACTCTATTTTGTGGTGCTGAATATTAACTCTGTGTCTCTGTTCCCCTGTATCTCAAATATCACTCTACGTGTATTTTTACGGTTAGAATTAAGGTAATAGATGTGTTAAGGTATACTGCCTGGTTTTTATGTCCTGATCCTTTATTGGTGCTTTACTTCCGGTCTAGAAAGAGGACCCCGCTTCAGTAGCTAGTGTTTATACGACGAGAAGTCGCCATAAAAACACCAGGTCCGGCGGCGGGCACGGCGGGCATTTTAGTACATTAGGATCATACAAAGGATGATGCAATCATGAACAAAACTGTATCATAAGTTAGAATTATACAAGGGATGATGAAATCATGGGCTATGTAACAACCTGTACAACAGTAAATATTTCCATGCCTCTGTTGTTGTATAAGTACTGTGTATACCTGTACAACAGTAAATATTTCAATGCCTCTGTTGTTGTATAAGTACTGTGTATACCTGTACAACAGTAAATATTTCCATGCCTCTGTTGTTGTATAAGTACTGTGTATACCTGTACAACAGTAAATATTTCCATGCCTCTGTTGTTGTATAAGTACTGTGTATACCTGTACAACAGTAAATATTTCCATGCCTCTGTTGTTGTATAAGTACTGTGTATACCTGTACAACAGTAAATATTTCCATGCCTCTGTTGTTGTATAAGTACTGTGTACACCTGTACAACAGTAAATATTTCCATGCCTCTGTTGTTGTATAAGTACTGTGTATACCTGTACAACAGTAAATATTTCAATGCCTCTGTTGTTGTATAAGTACTGTGTAGACCTGTACAACAATATGTAGTTCAATCCATCCATCAATATTATTCCAGGTCAAATTATAAAATATCTCAAGTTGGTTCTGGTAAGTCAAATTAATAATAAAACAAAATCAATCAATCAAACCCTAAGACGTTGCAGTGTGTGGCCACAATTCATTGACCTTTGCCAAACCCATGTCAATCCTAGCATAAAAATCCTAACGAGAAGGCTACTAAAATATCCGAACGAAGCTTGTACTGTTGTATTTTGTAATGTAAAGGTACTGGCAAGGCCAGAAACTATATTATTAATTACGTAAGTACGCAAATAAAGTTCCTGTAGCCTTTGAAAAGAACTCAAACATCATTAGACATTCCACTATTTTCGGGACCACCTTTTTGTGTAAATTACCTACTGTGAAGTAAAAAAAAATGTTTGTGATGGAATTTGCTACAGTGGACGTGTTGGTATTATAATAACAGCCGCCGCCGGACCACTCACCCCGCCACTCCCCACCCCACCACCGAGCCACCACCAACCACCACCCCAGGACACCACGGCGGGGATAGTGACCCAGGACAAGAGGGTCACCAGGACACCTATCGCCAGAGCCCCTCTTCCCCGCAACTGTCACAACACCAAGTGAGCGACAAAAGGCAACAACCCTGCAGGCGGGGCAACCCTCGGCAGGTTCGGGGTGGGGCTGATCCAGAGTCAGTCCCAGGCAACACCGCGGTACGGCCACCGTACGTACCGGGGAAGGAGCGGTCACTTTACGCCCTTCAGTTGTTTCCCCTGTGACACCACCATCACGGCCACCGTACGTGAAGGGGGAGGGAGTGGCCACCGTACGCCCCTCATCCACTATTACCTCCTACGGGAGTAGCGCCTCAGTTACTTCCCGAAGGGCAGGCAGGCCCGCGGTTACGGCCTTAGTGCATGCAAGGGTAAGTAGACCCTCGGCTACGGCCTCAGCACATACCGGAGAGGGCGCTGCCCCTGTGGACCCCTCTCCTGCCTTTTCCTCCTGTGGGAGTAACACCGCATTCACGGCCACCGTACATGACGGGGAAGGAGCGGCCACCATACGCCCTTCAGTTGCTTCCCAGCAGGTGGGCAGGCCCACGGCTACAGCCTTAGTGCGTGAGAGGGTAAGTAGACCCTCGGCTACGGCCTTAGTGCGTGAAAGGGTAAGTAGACCCTCGGCTACGGCCTCAGTACACACCGGAGAGGGTGCTGCCCCTGTGCACCCCTCTCCTACCTTTTCCTCCTTCGGGAGCAGCACCGCGTTCACAGCCACCGTACGTGACAGGGAAAGAGCGACCACCGTATGCCCTTCAGCTGCGAGCCCTAGGAGTCACGAAACCGCGTTCACGGCCACCGTACGTGACGGGGAGGGAGTGGCCACTGTACGCCCCTCATTCGTGACTCCAAAGGCTCTCCCGGAGCAGGAGGTCCCTTGCGCAGCCGACCCCTTTCCTCTCGGCTGCGTGGGACTCCCTTTGTCTCACCACAGGAGCAATTCCCCATAGGTGTTGGCAGAGTGGTGGCGTGGCCCAGTCCAAACCCTACCACTTACCCCTGGGAGGTCCTTGTCCCTGACGGACACCCGACGGAGGCGACGCCGCAGTTCACCCCTGACGGCGTTTCTTCCTGTAGACGGCTGCAGTCCCCAGACTACCAGGTCTGGCCAGCAGTCCCCAGGCCCAGACAACCCAGGCTTTCTCTCTCCTAGGAGCCGGAGGCGCCAGGCCCGCCTCCTGCAGCTGTTTGGCCCCAGTCCCGAGGGCCATCCCACAGGTCGAGGCCCCCAGACCGGAGGGCCTCCCTGCACCCCATCAGCACGGCCCCAGTGTGCAGGCAGCCTCTCAGGTCGAGGCCCCCAGATCGGAGGGCCTCCCTGCACCCCACCGACAACTACCACCTGGGCAGTGATACCCCTATGGACAGTGCGCTGCCCCCTACAGGAGGACTCCCCGTAGGGCCCCTCTCTCACGCCCAGGACACGCAGCAGGTGATACCCAAAGAAAATACGGGTACGTAGTGACATTGATACAGTGAACAATCACCACAGTAGTGTACAGTGAGAGAGAACAGAGTAAGGCCTGAGTGATACATAAATGACTATAGACCTATTCAGTGCACAGTGACCCGATGCCAGGCAGAACAGAAAAGACCAAATACAGGAGGGCGTAAAGAAAACGTGGGTTAGAGCAGGTGCGTGCGGGGTTCATCAGAAACCTGTGATCCAGTGCTACTGTGCCTAAGTAACTCCCGCGAGTGACACGACCCGCATTCTACCCACTTATGGTACTATTCGTTCCCCCCACTCCTGGTCACATCCTCCCCTAGTGAAACATACTCAGTGAATAAAACGCCATCTCTGCCAAAGTATATTATTCGGGTACTGTAATATCAATACTAAATATTCCTGTACAAGTGAAGAGTGACTTACTGTGTGTGTAATCTTATCCATTGTATTAAAGGCTAATTCTGTGTTCCCTGTCTTTACAAGTATCCAATATCTCTTTGTGTATATTGTCACGGTGTCAGAGTTAAGGTAACAGATGTGTTAAGGTGTACTGCTTGGTTTTTATGTCCTGTTCCTCTGTGGGTGCTTTACTTCCGGTCCGGAAAGAGGACCCCGCTCAGTAGCTGGTATTCTTAGGACGAGAAGTCGACTTAAAAACACCCAGCATAACACTGGTGGCCAGCGGTGGTTCTGGATCCGAATAAAGCACGGAGGAACGATAAAAGGAAACTTGCACAATGGCAGCCAAACCTCACATCCAATTGCCAAAATTCAACCCGGAGCAATATGACATAGATGTTTATTTGGATATGGTCAAACCCCTTTTAGATATCGGGTTCGACTCTGACAGAGAAAAGATAGCCGTCACTCTACCTAACCTGGGAAAAATAATCGCCACTGTCGCAACAAAAGTCCTCCCAGAACTAACATGGGATCAATTCGCCCACATTGTAAAGCAGGCTGTTATGCCTTCTATGGGCAGAGTCGTCGCTCTCTCTCAGCTCGACGCTCTTGCCTACGACAGTAACTTGAACGACACTTTTGTTCAGGCACGGCACCTCGTCACCGCCGCTTATCCCGACGCAACCACAAATACTCGGGACTTGCACACCTTCAATGCCCCGCTGAGAATTCTCCCTAGCACAGTCAGGGAGCATTTCACCATTTACGATCCATTGGAGAAAATGGATCAAGACCTACAACTCGTCCGACGCCTCCTCACCGCCCGTCCCACACCGCAACCCATACACGCGGTGAGGAAATTCCCCACCACCAAAACTCCACCACCAAAAGTTACACCACCGCCCCACCCACCCACCACGGACCTGTCTCCAACAATTCCCAGGGAGCACCCACAGAGAAGGTGCCCCAATCCCAAGGACCAGGGCAATCTCATCTCTATTAATCCCTGTGAATTCATGGCCTGCAGTCGCACCTGCCCCCTACACGATATTAGGGAACAGCTTAAAGCAAATAGACGCAGAGCCCTTACTCAGGGGCACAGGAAGGTATCCTCTATGGAGGAAGACGCCCAGGAAGACAACGCCCCACTCCCAGTCTACCCAGGACCAGACGACGAGGAGCACGACGACCACATCACCACTCAGCAGATGGATTTTTAGGCCCGCCCCTGCACCTCCCCACGGTGGCGGGGGCCACCTCACATCTCTACCGACCCCCAGTCTACGACCAAATTCGCCTGAACGGGGTCAAGGCTAGATTACTGGTGGACACGGGAGCTGCCAGGTCATGCCTGTACTCTCATTTCTACACCCGTCATACCTCCACTTTTGGCCCCCTTCTCCCCACCTCAGCCAACCTCGAAGACGCGGGGGATGGCCCCCTGCCTATCCGTGGGGAAACCCGGGCCCTTCGGACCGACACCCATCAACAAGTCTCCACCACTCACCCCTTCATCATTTTTGACTCCACATGCCGTCAGTATGACGGATACCTAGGGCTGGACCTCCTTTAGAAACTCCGCACCAAGATCGACTGTTATCAACGCCGCCTTCACTTCAGTCCAGCCCCCTTCACAAAAAAAGAAAAAAAAGGAAACACAAACACAAACATACAACAAAACAACCCCAACACCAACACCACCACCCACAAACCCCACACACATACACCCCCTCCCCTAACACTCATGTCCCCCAATGCCTCTGCACATGCAACACCACCCCAACCTCACCCAACACACCACTCCCCCACCCCATCCACTCCACCACCTATACCAACCACCTCCCCATCTTTTCCACCTCGATCACCCCCACCGTCACCATCCCGCCCCATCACGAAGCTTGGGTGGAACTAAACAGACCATCCGGTACCTCCGTCCTTTTTTCCCCATCCCTACCTACCGGACCACTCTCCTCCTGTCTAATATCCCCCACCTTCTTCCCCCCTCAAGCCTGAGCGATCTGTATCGCTAACCTCGCCACAACACCACTAGCACTACCTAGAGGACTCATCATTGGCGACACAGAGGACGCCGAGCCATGCCACACACCACCTTCTCACCACCCAACCCTGCCGGACCTACCCGCACACCTATCCCCTTCCCAAACCAACAACCTCCAACAATTACTCCTGGACTTCCAGGACCTATTCTCGTCTGGCCCAACAGACCTCGGCCTCACCACTTACCTCAGTCACGAGATACACACGACCAGACCACCCATTCGCCAACCATCTTGCCGCAAAAACCCTAAGCAGCGAGCAGAGGAAGACCGGCAGGTCCAGGACATGATTGATGCCAGCATTATCTCCAACTCCACCAGCCCGTGGTCCTCCCCCATCGTACTCGTGAGAAAAAAAGACGGAACCATGCGATTCTGCATTGATTACCGCAGAGTAAATGATGTCACCATCAAGGACGCCACACCCCTACCCCGAATCGACGACTCCCTCGACTCCCTGCACGGCTCCACTTGGTTCTCCACCCTCGACCTGCAATCGGGGTACTGGCAGGTTCCCGTCCACCCAGACAAGCAAAAAACCGCCTTCTCGACCTCAAATGGGAAACACTACGAATTCAATGTCCTCCCATTCGGACTCAGTAACGCCCCAGCCACGTTCTCCCGTCTGATGGAATCAGTGCTAAGTGGCTTAACCTGGGAAATCTGCCTGGCCTACCTAGACGACGTCATCGTCTTTAACCACACCTGGGCCAACCACCTCCACCGCCTCAAACAGGTGTTCCTACGTATCCGCCGGGCAGGCCTCAAACTCAAGCCAACAAAATGCGTCCTAACCGAATGATCCGTCTCCCTCCTAGGACACGTGATTGGAGCTGAGGGCATCTCACCTGACCCTGACAAACTACGTGCCATGGTCGAAATCCCCCTACCACGAGACGTCCACGAAACCCGGGCCTTCCTAGGCCTTACATCATACTACCAACGGTTCGTAAAAGGGTTTGCAAACATAGCCAAACCACTACATGAACTAACAAAAAAGGGTGAACCATTTGTCTGGACCGAAACCAGAAAGACCACATTCAACGACCTCAAATCCAAACTGATTTCAGCACCTGTCGTCACTTTCCCAGACTACAACCTCCCTTTCCCTCTGTATACTGACGTTTCCCTCATAGCCATAGGGGTCGTCCTTGCACAAGTACAAAACGGGCGCGAACACATCATTGCCTGTGCCAGCCGCACCCTGAATCAAGCCGAGCGAAATTACGCGGCCACCAAACGCGAGTGCCTCGGTATAATCTGGGCTCTAGAGTACTTCCGTTCCTACATATCTGGCACCCACGTGGTCATCATCACAGACCACCAATCACTACAATGGCTATGCCAGTCCAATACTAACAACGCCCAACTCATTCGATGGTGGGAAGCTCTCGAAGAATTCGATTTTGAAATCTCATACCCCCCAGGCAAACTCCACACTAACACCGACGCCCTCTCCCGTCTACCCATCAACGCCATCTACCCAAAACCAGACCTGATTCAAATGTGGAAGGACAAGCAGCGCCCTACCTGGATCCCGCCACGTACATTCGCCAGGTTACACCTCCACGGCGAACACCTGTATGACACAGACGGCCACATCGTCCTCGGCTCTGTCTCGGCTCATGACGCTATGATACACCTCCACGCCAACAACAGCATCCACCTCGGCCTCAAAAAGCTGTTACAGGCGTTCTCTGACATGTATTGGACAGCCAACCCATCCACCATTGCTAAAAACATCATCCAAACATGCCGCGCCTGTGCTTTAGGGAAAGACCTCATGCGCACCCCCGACCCATTAGGCAAATTAACTGCACAAAACCGTGGCAGCTGCTTTTCCTCGACGTCGTCGGCCCCCTCACACCAAAAGCAGGATACATATATATCATCACGTTCGTTGACATCTACTCAAAATTCGTCATCACTTGCCCTGCCAAAGACCACAATGCCATAGCAGTTGCCGACGCCCTGGTCCACCACGTCTTCCCTTATTTCAGGATCCCACAAGCCCTACACTCGGATAATGCCCCTGAATTCACAGGAAAAGTCTGGGAAGAACTGGCAAAAATGTTTGGCTACCGAATCTCCCACTCATCCCCCTGCTGGCCCCAAGGTAACAGCGTATGCGAGAGGAGCCATCGGTCCCTCCTAAATCAAGTCAGGACCAGAATACTGCAGACAGGCAATGACGATTGGCCCACCCACGTCAAAATTGTTCAATGGTGGCTTAATACCTGCCCACGAGATGACGGCGTAACCCCCCATGAGCGAGTATTTGGGGAATCCCCACTCCTCCTACCCCTCTGCCACCACCTACACCCCCAAACCCCTCCTCCTCTACCGACCCCCTCCACCACCTTAAACGACGCCTCCACCACCTCCAATCCCAACAAGACCTTGCACCGGACTCCAACCCCTACAAGCCGGGCGACTCAGTGGCGGTTGCACACCTGCCCATCCCCACCAAGACTTCCCCTAGGTTTGACGGCCCCTTCAAAATCATCAGGATCCCTAACCCTTACCAGGTTGTCATAGACCACCACGGACAACTGCACACCTACCGAAATCGTCACGTGCGACCATTCCACCCCTCCAACAATGACCACCCCCACACCTCCGCACCCCGCACCTCTCCATGGACACCTGGCCCATCAGCATCTTCTCAGAATTACCCCCCCGACTCCTACTCCTACTCCTTCTCACCCCCACCCTCAACATCCCCCACAAGCACGCCGCCTCTCACCTCACCCACCCCCACCTCCCCAACCCCCCACGACGACACCAACCCCCAACTCCACAACCCCACCCCTGACCAACCCACACCTAACCCCATCTCTCTACAACCAGATCCTGCACCACCGCCATCACCGCCCAGAACGCAACCTCCGCCACACCAACTTAGCCGACCAACGCCCGACACCACCACGCCACCCTCACCCATCACGCATCACCCGCACAACCGCCTAACCACCACCCCACCCACTGCACCACCCTCCAGCCCACCCCGTGCAATCTCCCCACCTCACAACCACCAACACACCACCCCACCCATTACACCACCGCCCAACCTACCACGTGCAACCACTCCACCACGTCAACCCGCATCCTGCCCACCTACACCCCCCTTACCCCACGACCATTCTCACTACACATGACACACCGCACCCCCTCCCGCTACCCCACCCGCCTCCGGCCATACCCCCTCACCACCACGTGCTCGCCCACCTTCACCACCAACACCCACCCTCACCACCATCACCACCAGATCGGGACGCCTGTCAGGGCCACCCTCCAGATACACCCTAACACCACCACCCACCACCCACAGGACCCCCCCACTCACCACCTCAACCCACCCCCACCCCAAACACCACCCCCATCACCCTACACCTCCACCAAGCAAAATGGAATCTCCCCAAATCCCAATTCCCCAAAACCCAACGCTCCTCCCACCCACCCAGACCTTATAAAAACCCGACACTCCCCTCACTCGCCAGCATTCGACTCCTACTTCTGCACCAAGCACAACCATCCGAGATGAGCATTGACCGAATCCACTGGCAGCCCCACGACCGCCCACAGGTCAGGCTCAGGGCAACACACCAGCTTCTCCGGATCCTCCGATGGACAGACCGCCCATCCTCCCTCTGGCTTACTCTCAACCCACACCAAGAGCCAAACCCCACCACCCTCCACTGGACCAGCTTCCTCCGACACCTCACCCCGGTCCACCAAACATCCACCACCACAACATACCACCTCCAGTCACGGGGCCGTGACTTTTTCGAGACGGAGAGTGGTAAAATACCCGCTGCCGCCAGACCACTGACCCCGCCACCCCCCACCCCACCACCGAGCCACCACCACACCACCACCCCAGGAGGACACCACGGCGGGGTTAGTGACCCAGGACAAGAGGGTCACCAGGAAACCTATCCCCAGAGCCCCTCTTCTCCGCAATTGTCACAACACCAAGTGAGCGACAAGAGGCAACAACCCTGCAGGCGGGGCAACCCTCGGCAGGTTCGGGGTGGGGCTGATCCAGAGTCAGTCCCAGGCAACACCGCGGTACGGCCACCATACGTACCAGGGAAGGAGTGGTCACTTTACGCCCTTCAGTTGTTTCCCCTGTGACACTGCCATCACTGCCACCGTACGTGAAGGGGGAGGGAGTGGCCACCATACGCCCCTCATTCGTGACTCCAAAGGCTCTCCCGGAGCAGGAGGTCCCTTGCACGGCCGACCCCTTTCCTCTCGGCTGCGTGGTACTCCCTTTGTCTCCCCACAGGAGCAATTCCCCATAGGTGTTGGCGGAGTGGTGGCGTGGCCCAGTCCAAACCCTACCGCTTACCCCTGGGAGGTCCTTGTCCCTGACGGACACCCGACGGAGGCGACGCCACAGTTCACCCCTGACGGCGTTTCTTCCTGTAGGCGGCCGCAGTCCCCGGACTACCAGGTCTGGCCAGCAGTCCCCAGGCCCAGACAACCCAGGCTCTCTCTCTCCTAGGAGCCAGAGGTGCCAGGCCCGCCTCCTGCAGCTGTTTGGCCCCAGTCCCGAGGGCCACCCTACAGGTCAAGGCCCCCAGACCAGAGGGCCTCCCTGCACCCCAACGACGACTACCACCCGGGCAGTGACGCCCCTATGGACAGTGCGCTGCCCCCTACAGAAGGGCTCCCCGTCGGGCCCCTCTCTCACGCCCAGGACGCGCAGCAGGTGATACCCCAAGAATATACGGGTACGTAGTGACATTGATACAGTGAACAATCACCACAGTAGTGTACAGTGAGAGAGAACAGAGTAAGGCCTGAATGATACATAAATGACTATAGACCTATTCAGTGCACAGTGACCCGATACCTGGCAGAACAGAAAAGACCAAATACAGGAGGGCGTAAAGAAAACGTGGGTTAGAGCAGGTGCGTGCGGGGTTCATCAGAAACCTGTGATCCAGTGCTACTGTGCCTAAGTAACTCCCGCGAGTGACGCGACCCGCATTCTACCCACTTATGGTACTATTCGTTCCCCGCACTCCTGGTCACGTCCTCCCCTAGTGAAACATACTCAGTGAATTAAACGCCATCTCTGCCAAAGTATAATATTCGGGTACTGTAATATCAATACTAAATATTCCTGTACAAGTGAAGAGTGACTTACTGTTTGTGTAATCTTATCCATTGTATTAAAGGCTAATTCTGTGTTCCCTGTCTTTACAAGTATCCAATATCTCTTTGTGTATATTGTCACGGTGTCAGAGTTAAGGTAATAAAAGTGTTAAGGTGTACTGCTTGGTTTTTATGTCCTGTTCCTTTGTGGGTGCTTTACTTCCGGTCCGGAAAGAGGACCCCGCTCAGTAGCTGGTGTTCTTAGGACGAGAAGTCGACTTAAAAACACCCAGCATAACAGGTATTATTGTGGTAATGGGGTTGTGTGCAGGAACAATGGACATTTTGGTATTATTGTGGTAATGTGGTTGTGTGCAGGAACAATGGACGTGTTGGTATTATTGTGGTTGTGTGCAGGAACCAACCACACACAGTCGCCTCGCGCCACCATCTCCAAATTAACCATCTTCGTTTTGCCTCTCTACCATTTTGTTTGTATTTTTGCTTGGAGGGAACAATGTGCGGGATTCTTGCCTTTGGTTCCTGCTTCCTTGCATTACAAAAAAGCTCACAGACGTGGGCAATTTATAAATGATCTTGGTAGGCATGTTAAAGCCAACCTTAGCACTGCCTCAGTTATTTGAGGACATATTCATAGCAAAGTACTGCTCAGTAGTCATGGGTAGCCAACGTCTTCGTGTTTAATAACGTAATAAAAAGCTTATGCATTATGACATCCAGTTTACTGTGGTGGACTGCTGCACAGTCGCCACGTTAGGCCAAGTGTTTGGGAGGGTTGCTATGGTAACCACGCCAGCGTCTCGCCCGCCAGGCAAAGACAGTGTTGTTGACAGACGTCTGGGCAATTTATGAATTATGTTGTATTTTCATGTTAGTACCAAAAATTACCGTGTGTTAGAACCTGTTTACACCAAATTTATGAATACAGTAATGATCCGCAGTGAAATGTGTGGCTAAATTACCAAGGCAGTTGTGGTGTGGTGGCAACAGGTGGCTGGTATTGCACTGTGTGGTGATGGAGTTGAGCACCCATGCCTTGCCTTGGGTAGGGTTAGGCCAGGTGTGCTGAAGAGTTTACTAACTCCTGCACAACTGATAAAATAAGTAAAATACACACCTCTGCCGCCGCCGGACCAACCACCCCCCCACCCCCCACCCCACTGACGACTCCCAGCCCCACCACCACCCCAGGAGGACACCACGGCAGGCCAGGGCAGGGTAAGACTGACCCGGAGCGAGAAGGGCTCCGGGGCGCCCCCACCTTGAGTTCCTCTTCCGCGGAACAGACCCAACAACGACCACGCAGGAAGAAGAGACGACCCTGCGAGCGGGGCAGCCTTCACCAGGTCCGGGGTGGGACTGCTCCAGAAACAGTCTCAAACAACACCGCGGATACAGCCATCGTACGTACCGGGGAGGGAGCGACCATCGTACACCCTTCAGTTGTTTCCCCCTGTAACACTGCCACAATGGTCATCGTACGTGTGGGGGAAGGAGCAGCCATCATACGCCCTTCAGTTACAGACGCATCTGGAGACAGCCTCAGTGGAGTAGCTATTGAGTGCACACCGACAGGCAAAGGAAGGAGAAGTGGAACCGCAAACACGGCCATCGTATGTGTCGGGGAGGGAGCGGCCATCGTACGCCCCTCATCCACTTTCTCTTTCTCCTACTGGAGTAACACCGCCACAACGGCCATCGTAAATGTGGGGGAAGAAGCGGCCACCATACTCCCTTCAGCTGTTGCCCTTAGGAGCTGCAGAACCGCCAACACGGCCATCGTACTTGTGGGGAAAGAAGCGGCCATCGTACGCCCTTCATCTGCAGTTCCTAGGGTTCTCCTGGAGGGGAAGGTCCCTTGTGCGGCCGGCCCACTACCTCTCTGCTGCGCGGGACACCCTTCTCTCTCTCCCTCCAGGTGTGGTTCCCCGGAAGTGCTGCCGTTCCTTGAGTGGTGGCGTGGTCATGTTCCAGTCCTGCAGCCGACCACTGGACGACCCCGGCCCCTGACAGATCCCCCACGGAAGAGGTGCCACAGCTCACTCCTGACAGCGCCCCGCCCTACAGGTGACGGCAGCATCCAGACCTCCAGGGCCAGTCAGCAGGCCCCAGAGCAGGGCCGTCCGGGCCCTACTCCCCCACGGCCCTTCGCCAGGAGTAAGAGGCGGCAGGCCCAGCTCCTGAAGTTATTTGCCCCCAGCCCCGAGGGCCACCTATCAGGTCGAGGCCCCCAGACCGGAGGGCCTCCCTGCACCCCACCGACGAAGCAGGCCCTGGCGACGACACCCCTGCAGGTGGTCCACTGTCGCCTGCAGGAGGGTTTCCCTAGAGGGCCCCCTCCCACCCCCGGGCGCCACCTCTGTTAGCCCAGGGACCTGGGCTTTAGTGGCGACTTCAATGCATCTCGCCTGTCATGCATAAATGTAAGCCTCAGAGACAGTGAAACAATGAAGGAAATAATATAAAGTAACGCACTATCTCAGTGACCACTAAGGCAGCAAACAAGGGTCACTGAACATATATAGTAAAGTGACTGGATGTAAAGAACTCCAACAGTGACAAAAGAACGAGAAAACCAATTAAACAGCATCGCCGCGGCTAAGTGACAGTTGCTGGTGACGTGCCGCATGCTGTAACACGTGTATGCAAATATAAGCCAACTGACCCTTTGTTCCGATCATATATTGAGCGTCCGGTCCAGAACACTAAATGACAATTATTCACTGTTTATAATACCGATGCCATGTTCTAGTAATTACCAACACCTATATAATATATATATATATGAATTCTACCCTTGACATTCTTGTGTCTATTGTGTACATTGTGTGTTAGTAAACCCGCTTTGTCTTCCTGTTCATGCCATGTCCAGTGTCTCTGTTCTTATATTGTAAGGTGTATTGAACTAATGCAATAGATGTGTTAAGGTGTACTGCCGAGTTTTTATGCCCTGTTCCTCTGTTGGTGCTTTATTTCCGGTCCGGAGAGAGGACCCCGCTCAGTCGCGGGCGTTTTTAGGATGAGAGGTTGGACTAAAAACACCCTGCATAACGCTAACAGTACTGTACTGACACACCACTGTACACCACCACTGCTGTACGTACAATTGATAAAATAACAGTACTGTACTGACACACCACTGTACACCATCACTGCTGTACGTACAATTGATAAAATAACAGTACTGTACTGACACACCACTGTACACCATCACTGCTGTACGTACAATTGATAAAATAACAGTACTGTACTGACACACCACTGTACACCATCACTGCTGTACGTACAATTGATAAAATAACAGTACTGTAATGACACACCACTGTACACCATCACTGCTGTACGTACAATTGATAAAATAACAGTACTGTACTGACACACCACTGTACACCATCACCTCCTCTAGTTAGAGTTTTGTCCTGGGCCAGTTTTAGTTTTTTCTTTCACCACATTCACTGCCAGATGCCAAACGAACTTCAGCTCCATTGCTTAAAAAAGAAAAAGCTTTATGAATTAAGTGTATTATATTCTACCTGTCTATTGTCTGACGCCTTACTCCCGTAAGGGATGGCCACAAACAAATCGCCTCCATGATGTCCTGTCCCCCACCATTTCACTGCCCTCTTCCAGGCTCACACACCCCACACTTATATATCTCTCCACTCCATCTCCCCAGCTCATTCTCTGCCTCCCCCTCCCTCCACCTCACTCATATACACTCACCTCATTAGTCATCATCATCATCCAATCCTACGTTGCCCCATGGAGCGTAAGAACCCGGGGCTAGGCAAGTTCGTCCTGACATTTAAGATGAGACTGACCAGCCTCACTCACCCCTGAGTGGCATTATGTGAGCAATAACCCCAACCACCCCTTGGATACAAACATTCACCGGCTAAATCCGATTGGAGTGCTGCAATTACCCACTAAACCACCAGGCGCCATAATTTGGTTATATGGTTACCACCCAGCGTAGTAAATGGTTTCCTGGTGAACAGGAAACCATTTGGCTTGTCACTCAGTGTAGAGTCACCCATAGGCAGAAGGAACAGGAAAGAATGAAGGAAAGAAAGACAAAAGAGGAAATGTAAAATCACCCACAGGCAGAAGGACGAGGAAAGCATGAAGTAAAGAAAGACGGAAGAGGAAGAAAGGAAAAGAGGGAGGAGAGGAAAAGGCAGACACCTGAGAGCAGCACTACATCGAGTGAGTTAGTCTCTCACTAAATCCTCTCCACATGGCTAGACCCCCCTAATGTATTTCTTCTAATGCCTTATATCACATCCACATCCACACAACAATGCTCCTTCACTTCCTCATTGGCCAGTCTGTCTCTCCGTGTGATTCTACATGCTCCACTCAAATAACTCATTTCCACTTCTCTCACTCTTCACTTGTGTCCTTCCACCAAGGCCACAGCTTCACTTCCATACGTTGGGGTTGGTATCATAATACTGTCATGCAGTGACATTTTCACTTCCATGCTCACTTTCCTGATTCTCATCACTGCTTTCAAGGAACCAGCAACCTTTCTTCCCTGCTGTACCTTTTCAAGCACTTCATCCTCTAAACTTCCATCCTTACTCATCACACTACCCAAGTACTTAAACGCACTCACATTTTCCAATTCCTCACCATCCAACCTCGCTGTACATTCACTGACATCATTTCTCTCAAAGACCATCACTTTACTCATCCCTACATTCACCTTTAGATTCCGTTTCCTACACAATAAGTAACCAACCATATAGTTTTCCTATTACACTAAGAAGACAAATGCCCCTGTGCTTACCACACACTTCTTTTTCCCCTTTCCTTTGTACAGGGTAATAATTATACCTGACTTCCAATCCTCCGGGACTCTACCTTCCTCCCAGGCCAATCTGCACATCTTCCACATCCATTCTACTACTATTTCTCCCCCATGCTTCAGCATTTCACCACACACTCCATCAATTCCTGGGGCTTTCCCCACTTAGACTTTCTTCATTGCTTTCCCAAACCATCCTACTGATTTCTTCCTGCCTTCTCACATCCCTTCCTCTCCCAGCCATTCCCCAGCCACTTATACTCGCATTACTTTCATTCCATATGTTTAACAATTCCTAAAAGTGTTCTCTCCATGTGCTCACTTTTTCTCCCTTCTCCACTGTCAATCTACCATTTTTATCATCCACTGCCCGACTCACTTCTTTATCACCGTCTAACTGTCTTTTGAAACAAGGACAGTATTTAAAGTGATGCACTAAACCAGGAGCCATAAACACTTTATATATATATGCATCCATTATATTTTATTCTGTCTATAAATTTACACACATTACATTGCACATACATCATCATTATTATTATCATCATCATCGTTATCATCACAATCATTTTCATCACCATCATCATCATCATCATTCTCACCTCAGCATGAAGTCAGAGAGAGAGAGAGAGAGAGAGAGAAACTGTCATAAAATGTCCACTGAAATGACAGACACAATCAAATCTTTAAATACAATAACTGTCATCATCATCATTATCATCACCACCACCACCACCACCACCACCACCATGACCATAATCATCACCACCACCATCACCGTCATCTTCATCACCATCATCCTCATCACCACCATCATCATAATCATCATCCTTTTTCCCACCTAAGGATGAGGTGAGGTATGACCCTGAAAACAGGAAAGAAAAAGGATAAGAATGAGTGAATTATTATTATTATTATTATTATTAATATTATTATTGGACATGTGGAGAGAATGGAGAATGAAAGACTGACTAAGAGGGTGTATGTAGGTGAGGTGGAGGGAGGGAGAGGGAGGGGTAGACCGAGGATGAGGTGGAGGGATGGAATTGAGAGGTATATGAGGGAGGGGGGGTGAGTTGGGGGGAGGGGAGTCAAATGGTGGGTGACAGAGTGACTTGGAGGCGTTTTGTCTGCGGCCACCCTTTGCGGGATTAGGGCGTCGGGCTATAGATAGATAGATAGATTATTATTACTACTACTACTACTACTATTAAAACTTCCCACATCCCTGTGGGAGTTTGTTTTTGTCAATATTCTAATAATTATTCATCTTTCTTGTTAAAAAGTCAATGGCCATTAGTGGGAGGTTATTTAGCCTCAAGCCTTCACCCTTTGTCAGCTGAGTGCCCCAGCTGGCCGCCTCACCTGGCAACACTGGAAGGAAATCGGTTAACCGGATCTCCGGATATTGTAAGGAACACAGAAAACCAAACTGTTGGCATTATCTCAGAAACCACTTGAACTACAAAACTGACATTTTATAGCTAATGACCCTTGCCAGGGAGCAGATCTGAAAGGCGTATGATCCATCATTATTGGTGGATTATTCTGACATCACCTGGGGTACAAAACTGGGACTTTTGCAGATATTCTGGGTGTCAGCAAAGTTGCCATGAAGGATTAAAACTAGAGCCACCAAACTTGGTGGACTTATAGACTGTGATGACCTAAGGTGACATGCACAAGATCAGTCACCTTGACCTCAAGGTGAAGGATTAAAGCCAGAGCCACCAAACTTGGTGGACTGTGATGACCTAAGGTGACATGCACAAGATCAGTCACCTTGACCTCAATGTCCCTTTATAGCTTGGTTTCTGTACAATGCCTGTGCCAAGTTTTTATTTATCAAAATTGTCCTTGGACAATTTTATGGTGTTCTAGTTACTGCTGCTGCAGCTGTTGTTGTCATTATTATTATTATTATTATTATTGCACTCACATCGCTCACCTTCATTTTTGGATAGGGGTACAGTTTATTGAGTATTGTAGGCAAGGTATATGGAAGAAGTAATATAGGGAAAGTAAGAGAGATATCAAAGTTCTAGTGAGTAATGAACAGGGTGGCTTTAGGAGTGGCAGATGATATGTGGATCAGATATTTGTAGTGACACAGATAGTGGAGGAGGCTTGTGAGAAGGACCATAAGGTGTTTATGGCATTATGAATCTGGAAAAAGCATATGACAAAGTGGACAGAGAAGGATTGTGGACGGTTTTACGCATGTACGGTGTAGATGGTAAGTTGCTTGGTGCCGTCAGGAGTTTGTATGATGGTAGTGAATTGTGTAAGAGTTAACAGGCGTCTAAGTGAATGGTTCACGATCGGTGTAGGAGTGCGACAAAGTTGTGTGATGTCCCCATGGTTGTTCAATTATATGGATGGGGTGAAGAGAGAAGTAAATACACGAGTAATGTGAGGGGGATGGCGGTGGTAATGAATGGTGATGGATGGAATATCTCAAATTTGTTGCATGCTTATGATGCAGTACTACTTGCAAATACCACACAAGAACTAGGTAGGCTAGTGCAGAGTTTTGCTGACGTCTGTGAGCGTCATGCCTTGAGAGTAAATGTAGAAGAGTAAAATGATGGTTCCTGAGAGAGAAGGTGACTCCCAGTGTGATGTTACAGTGAATGGAGAGAGACTGGAGTTGGTGAGAGATTTCAAATACCTGGGTACAGTGATAGAAAAAGAGAGGAAAATGTGCAAAAGAAGTGGAAAGTAGTGTGACACAAGGACGGAAAGTAGCTGATGCAATGGAGGCCTTGATAAACAGAGGCTTGAGTGTTGCAGCTGCACGAGGCTTACAAGAAGGAGTGTTAGTGCCAACTTTATCATATGGATGTGAGACTATGGTGTGGCATGAAAATGAAAAGTCAAGAGTGAGAGCGGTGGAGATGGGACTGCTGAGAAATGCATGTGGAGTACAGAGAGTGGATAGGATACGAAATAATGTGATTCGTGAAAGATGTGGAGTGAGGAAGTCTGTGGACACCAGAATCCCAAAGAATGTCCTGAGATGGTATGGTCATGTTGAGAGAATGGAGAACAATAGTGGTGAAAAAGGTATATCTGAGCGAATTTGAAGGAGGGAGGAGGTGAGGTAGGACAAGGAGAAGGTGGAGGGATATGGTGGATGAGTGTGTGAGGAAAAGAGGTTTGGAAGTTGGTGAGGCAAAAACTGACAAGAGATCGAGCTGGCTGGATGAATGTTGTGAGAAGTGCATGAACAGGGATTTAGCACATCCTACTAAAGTGGCAGCGTCCGGATTCTCTATCGGACACGTTTGTGTGAGGCTACAGAACGTGGTGAATGTTTCTGGCACATCAGATAGAGCCAGGATTCCGAGGGCTTGAATGGTGAGTGAATGGAAGCGTGGCCCATTAGACTGGGCAAATTTGGGCTGTCTGGACGTTGCTACTCCTCACCCTGCCCTAAGGTGGGAAAGGAGGTCCGGATGATGATAATGATGATGATGATGACTATTATTATTATTATTATTATTATTATTATTTTACTGCAACTTTGCCCAGATTTTTTGTCCTGTTGCAGCTTCTTTCATGTAGCCCAGTGGCAGAAATAAACAATACTATGGCTCTGCATCCTTTCCATTGTACAGACAGACAGACAGAAAAGCAGATAAAAAGAAATAATTCTTTATGACTTGCATCAACAGTCAACATTTTCACTTTAACTTGGCCTATAATTGCCATCTCCCCATCTTGAATGCTGAATTATAACAATACATTAACACTAGAATATGATGCTAGTCACGAAAAAGTGCTATGAAAAGGATGTATTAACACTGGAATATGATGCTAGTCACCAAGAAGTGCTATGGAAAGGATGTATTACATTAACACTAGAATATGATGCTAGTCACGAAGAAGTGCTAAGGAAAGGATGTATAAACACTAGAATATGATGCTAGTCACGAAGAAGTGCTATGAAAAGGATGTATTATATTAACACTGGCATATGATGCTAGTCACAAAGAAGTGCTATTAAAAGGATATTATACTCACACTAGAATATGATGCTAGTCAAAAAGAAGTGCTATGGAAAGGATGTATTATATTAACACTGGAATATGATGCTAGTCACGAAGAAGTGCTATGGAAAGGATATATTATATTAACACTGGAATATGATGCTAGTCACGAAGAAGTGCTATGGAAAGGAATTATATTAACACTGGAATATGATGCTAGTCACGAAGTGCTATGGAAAGGATGTAGAGCCGTAGTACTGTCTTTTTTTGCCACTGAGCTACGTGAAATAAGCTGAAAAGATGAGAGAGAGAGAGAGAAATGGCAGCAGAAATTAATATAATTATAATAATAATCATCATCATCATGACCTCCTTTCCCACCCAAGGGCAGGGTGAGGAGTAGCAATGTACAGACAGCCCAAGTTTGCCCAATCCAATGGGCCACACTTTCATTCACTCATCATTCAAGCCCCCGGAATCCTGGCTCTATCGGATACGCCAAAAACATTCACCACGTTCTGTAGCTTCACATAATCGTATCCGACAGAGTCAAATAGACGCTAATAATAATAATAATGAATAAAGTAAATGATCCGTATTACATAATTGCTTTATTCAGCTCCCTAACACCTCTTCTTAAGTGATTTATTTTGCTTATACTATCCTCTTATGTGTTCTGCATATGTAAGGCACAATATGATGTCAACAAGCCATATCCGAAAATAAATCACTGAGGAAAAGGTGTTAGGGAGCTTCTCGTCAGTTAAGGAAGCTCCCTAATACCTTTTCCTACGTGATTTATTTCAGCTTATTCCACCTTGCCATCCTCTACTGAAGTATTAAAAGCTCCCCAACACCTTTTCCTAAGTGATTTATTTTGCTTATTCCACCTAGCCATGCTTTTTTGAGTTATTAAAATCAATCTACTATCACATATTCTGCATAAAACTCCCTAACATCTCTTCTTAAGTGGTTTATTTTGTTTATTACACTTTACTGTCCTCTTTTGTGTTACATAAATCCTTCCAATATCACCATACTCTGCATAAAGCTCCCTAACATCTCTTCCTAAGTGGTTTACTTTATTATACTTTATTGTCCTCTTCTGTGTTATATAAATCCTTCCAATATCACCATACTCTGCATAAGTAATGTACAAAGGGATATTAACCAGCCATATCCAAAAATAAATCACTAAGGAAGAGGTGTTAGGGATATGCATACTCACTGATCAAGATGATGCAAAAAAAAAAAAAAACTTACACATACACTGTAAATTTACACACTGTAACCTTACACACACTGTAACCTTACACACACTGTAACCCTACACACACTGTAACCCTACACACACTGTAAACTTGCACACACTGTAAACTTGCACACACTGTAACCCTACACACACTGTAAACTTGCACACACTGTAAACTTGCACACACTGTAAACTTGCACACACTGTAACCCTACACACACTGTAAACTTGCACACACTGTAAACTTGCACACACTGTAAACTTGCACACACTGTAACCCTACACACACTGTAAACTTGCACACACTGTAAACTTGCACACACTGTAAACTTGCACACACTGTAAACCCCCCCGCCAAAAAAAAAAAAAAAAAAAAAAAAAAAAAAAAAAACTTGCACACAGGTGGGATGAATGGCTGGCTGAATCACGTGCCGGAACTTACTTTAACTCCCCTGATGGCTCCACACGGCATCTATCTATCATTATGTTGTTATCTATCGATCTATATACCTTGGCTGCTTCCCCCAAAGAAAGGCAGGTAGCTGAGACAGGACGACACACTCCCAATTTACTCATCCACACAAACATTCATTCGCATCTTAGCCCCAAGGGGGAGAAGGGACAGATCCTCACCGCACCACACCGCACGAGGATCAACTGCGCAGTGCAATCAGTGACATCCACAGCAGGGCCCGACAGCAGAGCTGGTTCACCCCTGCCACATCATAATGGACCCATCCCCTTACTCGCACCTGACCTGATCAGCTGATCAGACCAAATGCGAGAGAATATCCCCTCAGGGCTGAGTCATCATTTATTCATTCTCAATTTCTCTCCATTCATTTCTGTCACGCACAGCCACTCTTCCTTGTTCAACAGACATCCCTCTCACATCCAAAGCTCTCTTCACACTGTCCATTCATCCTATTCGTGGTCTTCCTCTCAGCCTTACACCTCACATCAGATCTAGTTATCTTTTTCACCAATTGCTCATTATCCATTCTCTCCATGTGCCCAAACCATCGCAACACCCTCTGCTCAACTCTACCAGCCATCTCCCGAACAACTCCAGTTCTCCTTCAAACTTCATCATTTCTCACTCGATTCATATGTGTCACTCCACACATACTCCTCAGATACCTCATCTCCATTACATTCAAACTTTTCCTCTCTGCTACACCCATAGTCCTTGTTTCAGCCCCATATAATGCAGTCGGTACCATAACACCCTCATACAGCCTTTACATCCATTCTAAGCAAACAATATCTAAACACTTTTTTCATTCCTCCCAGCACCTTTCCTACTTCATTCATTCTAAACTTCACATCTTCATCTATTATTCCATCCACAGCAACATGTGACCCTAAATACTTAAAACACTCTACCTCCTCAAGCAAATCACCTTTCAAAACTATATTCATCCCCCTACCATCTACCAACCTCGTACATTTAATCACTTTACTCTTATTCTCATTTACTTTCAATTTCCTCCTTTCACACACCCTTCCAAACTCCTCTACCAACTGTCTCAATCTCTACTCTTAATCAGCCACCAGTGCAGTATCATCCACAAACGGCAGCTGCTTCAGATTCCACTCTCCACCATCAACATTCACCAGACTCAGACCTCCACCTAAAACTCTTGCATTCACCTCCCTTACAACACCATCCATATAAATATTAAACAACCAAGGTGACATCACACATCCCTGCCGCAACCCCACTCTCACAAGTAACCAGTCACTCACAGAATTTCCCACTCTTACACATGCTGTACTGTTTACATAAAAGCTTTTCACTCCTTTTAACAACCTGCCATCATGTCCATACAGTCTTAAAACACTCCACCAAGCCTCCCTATCAATTCTATCATACGCTTTCTCTAAATCCATAAACTCCCAAAACACACCCTTACCTTTTGCTAAATACTTTTCACACACCTGTCTCACAGCAAACACCTGATCCACACATCCCCTCCCTCTCCTTAAGCCACACTGCTCATCACCAATCACTCCTTCTGTACCCTCTCTAACTCTTAAGTAGCACTGCCACACACCTTACCTACAACACTCAACAGACTTATACCCCTAAAGCTAGTACATTCATACTTATCACCCTTGCCTTTATACAACGGGACCACACAAACACTTGCCCAGTCAAGTGGCACCACACCTCTCACAAAACACACATTCAACAATCTTACTAACCAATCAACAATAGTCACTCCACCACCTTTCAGGCATTCCAAAGCACGCCCATCCAAACCTGCAGCTTTCCCTGTTTTCATCTTTACTGTCTCCTGCACTTCCTCCATCATGATCAAAGACTTACTCAACTCTCCCAACACATTTATTCCTAGCACCCTTCCATCTGCCACAATCTCAGCCTCTCTTCCCTCCTCTACACTTAACAATCTTTCAAAATACTCTGCCCATCTCTTCCTTACTGCATCCATCTCAGTTAACTTCCTTCCATCCTCTGCTTTTACTCGCTCTTCTTTCCCAGGCTCTCCCTTTCGCACCCTTTTCACCTCCTTCCAAAACATTTTCTTATTCTGTTGAAAACTCTCAGTCAACTGTCTACCCCACCTCTCATCTGCTGCCACTTTAGCATCACGCACAGCCCTTCTCACCATACGAGTATTCCTCTTTTCCTTATACCTCTCATATGACACCTCATCCTTCCTCTGCAGTCACACTTCATATGCACATATCTTCTCAGCCACAGCCTTACTTTCTCGCACCACCATTCACTTCCCTTTCTTACACCACCATCCACTCGTCTCACACCATACACCTCTTCTGCATGCCCAGCCACAGCACTCTTAAACAACTCCATTCCTCCTCCACACTGCCATTCCCCTGATCTTTCATTGTGTTCCACTCATCTTTTAATTTCTCCTGATACTCTATCATTTTCTCTCTTTTATCCAACTCACTTTCAAAACCTCCCTGCCACACCTAACCCTCCTAGCTCTCACTCATCTCTTACCTACTCTTAACTTTTCCTCCACCAGGTAGTGGTCAGACATACCTCCACCCTCCCCTCTCAGAACTCTCACATCCAACAATCTTCCTATTACATTCCTGGACACAACCACCCAGTCCATCAATGCTCTATCAATAACCTTTCCACCCTCCTGCCTCATCCATTTATATTTATAAATATCTTTCTTCTCAAACACGGTATTTCCAATCACCATCTCTCGCTCAACACACATCCCTATCATTCATTCCCCATTTTCATTTCTTCCAGGCACACCATGCATACCAACTACACCTTCAACTGCTACATTTCCCACTCTAGCATTCAAATCTCCCATCATTACCACATTCACATTCACTCCAAAACTCTGCAGACACTCATCAACATCATTCCAGAAAGACTCCCTCTCTTCCTCATCCCTTTCACTACCAGGCCCACATGCACTCACAAACACCCACAACTCACATTCATATTTCGCTTTCACCCACATCAATCTCGATGATGGAGATGTAATATAAAATAATGTCAGTTTTCTACTTAACCTTTATGAAGGCGTGCTCTCTCTCCCTCTGCTAAATAGGTCCTCTTGTCTGACAGTATATCCTGCCTGACCTGAAGTATACCCTGCCTGACTTAAGTATACCCTGCCCAGCCTGAAGTATATCCTGCCTGGCCTGAAGTATATGCTGCCTGCCCTGAAGTATATGCTGCCTGCCCTGAAGTATATCCTGCCTGACCAAGAGGCATTAATGACTGGGAGAAAGAGTGCGTTTCCTTTGGTCCATCTATCTATCTATTGCCAGACGCCTTAATCCCGTAAGGGGTAGCCACAAACACATCGCCTCCATGTCACCCTGTCCCCTGCCATTTCATTGCCCTCCCCCCAGCTCACACCCCCATCTGATATACCTCTCCACTCCATCCCTCCATCTCATCCTCGGCCTCCCCCTCCCTCTACCCTCTGCACCTCACTCAGGTGCATAAAGCTTAGTGGACTCCAAAGGCACGGCATTATTATCAGATGATGGCAGAAGATGGCAGAGCACACTGGAAGACTGGCCTCGTCACGGTTATGTCTGGTATAAACATGGCTGAGATTCCTTCAGCAGTGACAGCCGCCCTGACCACAAGGCCGTGAACACCTATGCAGACAAGTGACTCAGTAGGCTGGTTGTCTTGGCTCTCCTTAGGCCCTTCAAAGTATCCATTGATGTGCTTAATATTTCTATACATTTATGGTAGCTGTTGCCCACCATCATCCACTCACTTCGTGTAGTGATGACTACTTCGTCCTTCACCTGACAGTATATCCTGCCTGGCCTGTGTCTGTCCTCCTCTTTTCCTATTTCTCACCATCATCCACTCACTTGATGTTGCTAACTACTTCTTTCTTTACCCTTATCATTTTTTTTTTTTCTGTGTCTGGCCTCCTCTCTTCCTATTTCTCACCATCATCTGCTCATTTGATGTAGTGATGCCTACTTCTTCCTTCACATTTATCATGCTTTTTCTGTGTCTATCCTCCTCTCTTCTCAATTCTCACCATCATCCACTCACTTGATGTAGTGGTGCCTACTTCTTCCCTCACCTTTATCACTCTTTTTCTGTGTCTGTCTTCCTCTTTTCCTTTCTCCCATATTTCTTGTCACTTTTTATTACTCTTCTTTCCTTTTCAGGTAGCTTTACATTGAGTGACAAGCCTAACGGATTCCTGTAAGCCAGGAAACCATTAACAACACTGGGATATTATGACCAACCCATACGTGTTCCCTACGTGTCAACAAGTGGGTTGGTGGAGGGTTAGTGACCCTCACTGTAAAACAACTAACTCAAAGACAATTAGCCACCCCTTACCTGATTATGGTGTCTGGCTGGAGACAGACTGACAGCTTTCTAAACATACAGTATTAACCTGTTCTTTGTTTCCAGATGCATAAAACTGAGGCTAAACACACAAGTAAAACACAGCTGGTAAAAAGAAAGCAAACCCCCAAACAAAGCCCAGTAGACTTAGTGCTGGATGTCAACATACAGATGGCAACACTGACGCTGCAGTGGCTGAGATGCCATTTATTACATGTTGCTAGTGCTTCATTGCATATCTTTAGTTTGCTATCAATGCTTTGCATTAATCTTCCTAATTCACAAGTTTTGTTATACTTCTCAATACCCATTTTTCCTTCATGCATGCAGCCAGGAATCAGGGAATACCTGAAGCAACAGACACAATATATCAGGTTACCATCCTGTCAGTATATCAGGTTACCATCCTGACAGTATATCATGTTGCCATCCTGTCAGTAGGGGAATGGGTGCACAGCCATTACTAACACAAGCTGAAGAACAAGCTTTAGTCCAGTCCGTACAGGTGTCATGTGACACAGGCACCAGTCACCAAGTGCAGTGCAATAAAAGCAGCAACATCCATTGTCAAGGAAGAGACAGCTGACAAGTTGCACAGGGCCCTGCCTCCCTCCTTCACAGATTATTATCCACGTGAGAAATGGTACAAACTATTAAAACGGAGACATGTCAGTATTACCCAGCCAACACCCAAAACTCTCAGTACAGCCACAAACAGTGTTGGCAAGTCATGTTTACACAAGTGGGTATACCTTTACTTACTGCACTGATACTGATGACTTGCAGGCTTTAACAAACCTTTCAAGTAAATTAAACATGGATGAATCTGACTTCTCACTCTCTCCTACAAGAGGCAGGTCCTTGCCCATCACGGGGGGCTAAAGCAGTCTCTGTGTGATTCTGGTGCTGTGTTAATGCTGTAGTGCTATCAGGCAGGTGATCTGGTGCTGTGTTAATGCTGTAGTGCTATCAGGCAGGTGTTCGGGTGCTGTGTTAATGTTGTAGTGTTATCAGGCAGGTGTTCTGGTGCTGTGTTAATGTTGTAGTTTATCAGGCAGGTGTTCTGGTGCTGTGTTAATGTTGTAGTGTTATCAGGCAGGTGTTCTGGTGCTGTGTTAATGTTGTAGTGTTATCAGGCAGGTGTTCTGGTGCTGTGTTAATGTTGTAGTGTTATCAGGCAGGTATTCTGGTGCTGTGTTAATGTTGTAGTGTTATCAGGTGGGTTTCATGCACATCACCATATCCTCTACACTATTCAGTAACTGGCCAACACTGGGCCACTACAGCAAATACCATAAACATTTTTGTGTTTTGGTTTACATAATATTCATCCATTTTTAGCCATGTAGAGAGGATGGAGAGTGAGAAACTGACAAGGAGAGTGTATGTTAGTGAGGTGGAGGAGGGGAGAGGGAGAGGCCAAGAATGAGATGGACAGATAGAGTGGAGAGGTATATGAGAGAAGGAGTGTGAGGTGGGGAAGGGCAGTAATATGGCAGAGGACAGGGTGACATGAAGGAGATTAGTTTGTGGCCACTGCTGACGGGATTAAGGTGTCTGGCAATACATTGATAGATAGATAGATAGACAGATTTTTAATATTTTAAAATAATACTCTCTGTGTCTCATTGGATCCCAGGGCATCTCATAGGGGTCTCGTAAAAAGATCTCTCTCTATCTATTGCCAGACGCCTTAATCCCGTATGGGGTGGCCACAAACAAATCACCTCCAAGTCGCCCTGTCCCCCGCCATTTAACTGCCCTCCCCGCAGCTCAAACCCCACACACTCATATACCTCTCCACTCCATCCCTCCATCTCATCCTCGGCCTCTCCCGCCCTCCACACAAGGAGACGCATGTTTTATTTTGTCTTCTCACTCTTAAGCAATAAAAAAGAAAGAGAAATTGTTGATGTCCTTTGAAAATATAACCCTTTTGCCATCAATCTGCCCAACCCCCAAACTTCCCATTGTTACAGGCTGGGAGAGTGTAAGCTGCCAAAAAATTAATAAATATTTTTGAACATGCACTGCGTCCTTCCCCCTACTCTGCATAAATAACATAAAAGGATGTTAACCAGCCATATCCAAAAATAAGTCACTCAGGAAGAGGTGTTAGGCAGCTTTCTAAAATAATTCACTAGGGAAGAAGTGCCAGGGAGCTTTCTATCTAGCATACCACCCCAGAGCTCACCTGATCATCAGAAACTAAATCACTACAGATGAGGTGCTAGGGAGCTTTCTAACCATACCATGCCAGAGCTCACCTAATCATCAAAAAATAAATCACTACAGATGAGGTGCTAGGGAGCTTGCTAACCATACCATGCCAGAGCTCACCTAATCCTCCGCAGTTGCATGGGATAGTAAGCTCTTTGGCCGGGAGAACCTGAACGAATCACCAAATATCTCCTCCAGCTCACCATCTGTACTGGAACAATCTGAGGAAGGCGTCCAAGCCCTGCACAAAGAGAGAGAACTTGGTTGTACTGTATTGTATATATTGTATTGTTTATATCATATCATTTCGTTTATATCATATAGTATCGTTTATATCATATTGTATCGTTTATATCATATTGTATTGGTTATATCATATTGTATCGTTTATACTGTATTGTATTGGTTATATCATATTGTATCATTTATATTATATCGTATCGTTTATATCATATCGTATCATTTATATCATATCTTATCATTTATATCGTAACATATCCTTTATATCGTATCGTATCGTTTATATCATATCATATCGTATCCTTTATATCATATCATATCGTTTATATCATATCGTATCCTTTATATCATATCGTATCGTTTATATCACGTCGTATCCTTTATATCATATCATATCGTTTATAGGGGCTCCAACCTGCTTGCATGTGTCGACCTTGGTCACCTGATAGCTGCTCTCCAAATTGCTCAATCTCTGGCAGCCTCCCTATTCAGTCCCTTATTCTTTATCTTCTCCACACTGCTTGATCTCTGGCAGCCTCCCTATTCAGTCCCTTATCCTCTGCCATCGAACACTCCTTCCCACCAATGCCACTCTCACTCATATACCTCATCCTTGGCTCCCTCTCCCCTTCTACCTTACAGATCAAAATGCTCTCACTCTTATACCTCTCCACCCCATCCCTCCATTTCATCCTCAGTTCCTCCCCTCTCTCTCCCTTTACCCCTCTCTCTCTCTCACACTTCTAGTCAGTCTCTCATGCTCCATTCTCTCCATCCCATCCCACCATTACTGTCTCTCCTCCCCCTCTTCCCCTTCACCACACTTTCACACTCTCCTAGTCAGTCTCTCACTCTGCCTTCTCGTCACTTGGCCACACCATCTCATTTGTATAAGACATTCTCTTCTACTCCACTGGACAATCTCTCATGTCTTGTGGGGACGGCTCTGTCAGTGTTTTAAATGACTACCCTATATTATTCACTCATTTCCTACTACCTGTGCCACAGCCAGACCCACACCAGCAGACTGAGCCATATAAAACGAGTGAATGAAGTACTGGCATGCAATACAAAGTGCCGTATGGGATGCTAACCATACATATGTATGTGACCATGGGAGTCGATGGGTGGTTGCTGCGCCACTCACCGTCATGGTATGGCCAACAGTTGTGTGAAGGTACCGCATATCAACATCTGTCCAAGCAGGTGCAAGTTACACAGCCGACATGAAATTGTGGACGCACTGCCACACTGATGGAACCGCACACACCTACACTCCCCGACCGGTTGGCGACTAATACAGTAACTGACGAACAAACCTGATAATCTATCAACAACACTTTCCCTCCACACCTCCCCTTCCACCTCTCTCACACTCTCCTACTCAGTCTCTCACACTCCATTCTCTCCACACACCTCCCTTTCCACCTCTCACGCTCTCCTACTCAGTCTCTCACACTCCATTCTCTCCACACAGTCCCAGGGGTCTATCTATCAATTGCCAGATGCCTTAATCCCATGGTGGGTGGCCACAAAACAAATCGCCTCCATGTCACCCTGTCCCCCACCATTTTGCTGCCCTTCCCCCAACTTACACCTCCCTCTCTCATATTCCTCTCTACTCCATCCCTCCATCTCAACCTTGGCCTTCCCTTCCCTTTTCCCCCTCCACTTCACTCACATAAACTCTCCTAGTTAGTCTCTCACTCTCCATCCTCTCCACTTCATCCCTTCATCTCGTCCTCGGTCTTTCCCTCCCTCTCCACCCATACACCCCTCATACACTCCCTTAGTCTCTCACTCTCCACTTCATCCCTCCATCTCCACTTCCCTCTCCCCCCTTCCACCTCACTCACATACACTCTCCTAGTTAGTCTCCCTCCATCTCATCCTTCCTCTCCCCTCTCCACCTCACTCACATACACTCTCCTAGTTAGTCTCTATCTCTCCATCCCTTCATCTCGTCCTTGGTCTCCCCCTCCCTCTCCCCCTTTTCTCTCACCACATACACTCTCCTAATTAGTCTCCCTCCATTTCATCCTCCCTCTCCCCTCTCCACTTCACTCACATCCACTCTACTGTACCTTATTTGATTGACCTGTGCAGCTGAGATGTATGGGGCGAGTAGGGTGTGTTTGTGTTGCGAATGCTGATTGGCCGCCCATGATGTCAGTCTACGGCTCTTCTTAAGACATATATATTTATATTTGTAAATTACTTGCAACATAAGCAGCCAGTTTATATATGGAATAATTTACAGAGCTACAGAGGTCAAAATTACCTTCAAAAGTTTACCGTTATCAAAGAAAATTAAAGTTGTTTATAAAGTTTTATAAAACGATGAGTGACATTTGAAGTAAATTATCCACCCACAGTGTACACCCACATCCACATGTTGCATTGCATCCACCCAGTGTACATCTATATCCACATGTAGTACTACATCCACCCACAGTGTACACCCACATCCACATGTTGCACTACATCCACCCATGGTGTACACCCACGTCCACATGTTCCACTACATCCACCCACGGTGTACACCCACGTCCACATGCTGCACTACATCCACCCACGATGTACATCCACGTCCACATGCTGCACTACATCCACCCACGGTGTACACCCACGTCCGCATGTTGCACTATAATATCCACCCATGGTGTACACCTATGTCTGCAAGTTGCACTACACCCACCCACGGAGTACACCCACGTCCACATGTTGCACTACATCCACCCACAGTGTACACCCACGTCCACAAGTTGCACTACACCCACCCACAGTGTACACCCACGTCCACAAGTTGCACTACACCCACCCACAGTGTACACCCACGTCCACAAGTTGCACTACACCCACCCACAGTGTACACCCACGTCCACATGTTGCACTACACCCACCCACAGTGTACACCCACGTCCACATGTTGCACTACACCCACCCACAGTGTACACCCACGTCCACATGTTGCACTACACCCACCCACAGTGTACACCCACGTCCACATGTTGCACTACACCCACCCACAGTGTACACCCACGTCCACATTTTTTTTTTTTTTTTTTTTTTTTTTTTTTTTTTTAATGCGAGGAAGAAGGAACCAAAGGCCATGAGCCCGCAGTAACAGTTCCCTCCAAGAGAAAAACAAAATACAATAGAGAGCCAAATTCAAGATTCGATCATTTTGAGATGCCTGGACACACTGCGTTTGAAAGACTGGAGATCATAGGCAGGAGGAAATACAGACAGAGGGAGACAGTTCCAGAGCTGACCTGTTGCATGAATGAAAGACTGGGAGTAACGGTTAACTCTTGCATTAGAGAGTTGGACAGAAAAGGGATGAGAGGTTGCTGCCAGACGGGTGCTATGCGCCCGTCGTAGAGGTGGAGGAATGCAAGCAGACAGTTCAGAGGAGCAGTGACCATTAAAGTAGCGATAGAAAAGAGATAAAGATGCAACAGTGCGGCGAAGAGACAGAGGTTGAAGGGAGTCAGTAAGAGGAGGAGAGTTAATGAGACGAAAAGCCTTTGACTCCACCCTATTGAGAAGAGCTGTATGTGGGGAGCCTCCCCACACATGAGAGTTGTACTCCACACAGGGGCAGATAAAACCCCTGTATAGAGTCAACAATTGTGCAGGGGTAAAGAAACAGAGGAGTCTGATTTGCACACCCAATCTCTTGGAAGCAGATTTTACAAGAGATGTAATATGATCTTTCCAAGATAAGTCCCGAGTAAATGAAACCCCAAGCATGTTCAAGGATGATCCAGGATTAATCTGAATATTATTAAACATTAGTGGGTATACCTGTGGAAGATTTTGTCGGGTTGATAGGTGTAAGAACTGAGTCTTAGAAGCATTAAAGACAACCATATTATTTTTACCCCAGTCAGAGATATGAGCCAAGTCAGACATTAGGTGTGCCATAGCCTCATCCCTTGTTTCTTGAAGTAACTGTTGAGATGGGCGTTGCGGGAACCGAATGGAAAGGTGAAGGGTGGAGTCATCAGCGTATGAGTGGATAGGGTTAGATGTACAGCTTAGAAGATCATTGATGAATAAAAGGAAGAGAGTTGGTGATAGGACAGAGCCCTGAGGAACACCACTGTTGATAGATCTAGGAGAAGAACGATGGCCGTCTACGACAGCAGCTATAGAACGACCAGAATGGAAGCTAGCGATGAAGGTACAGATAGAAGGATAGAAACCGTAGGAGGGCAGTTTGGAAATTAAAGATTTGTGCCAGACTCGATCGAAAGCCTTTGAGATGTCAAGTGCAATGGCAAAGCTTTCGCCAAAGTCCCGAAAGGAGGATGACCAGGAGTCTGAAAGGTAGGTGAGAAGATCGCCAGTGGAGTGTCCCTGACGGAACCCATACTGACGATCGGAAAGAAGGTTGTGATAGGAAAGATGCCTTAAAATTTTTTTATTAAGAATTGACTCGAAAACTTTTGAAATACAGGACGTTAAAGCAATTGGACGATAGTTGGAGGGTTGGGAGTGGTCACCCTTCTTTGGGACTGGCTGAATGAGAGCAAACTTCCAGCAAGAAGGAAAGGTACAAGTTGGCAGACAAAGGCGAAATAGTTTGCCTAGGCAGGGTGTAAGCACAGAAGCACAGTTTTTGAGAACAACAGGAGGGACCCCATCAGGCCCATATGCCTTGTTAGTACTGAGGCCAGTAATGGCAGAAAATACATCAACTGAAGAAATTTTAATGTCAGCCATGAGGAAGTCAGAGGGGGGAAGTGATGGAGGAACAGCACCGGAATAGTCTAAGGTGGAATTGGAGGAGAAAGTCTGTGCGAAGAGATCTGCTTTATCAGTAGAAGAAATAGCTACAGAACCATCAGAGTAGAAAAGAGGAGGGAAGGATGATGAGGTAAAGTTGTTAGAAAGGTTTTTGGCAAGGTGCCAGAAGGAGCGGGAAGAATTCGAGTTGGAGAGTTGAGAGCATTTAGTATGGCTGAAATTATTTTTAGTAGAGCGAAGAACAGACTTAGCACGATTCCGGGCAGAAACGTAAAGATTATGTGATTCAGGGGTGGGTTGGCTCCGGTACCTTTTGTAGGCCTTCTCCTTGTTGCGGACAGCATTAGAACAAGCGTGATTAAACCAAGGCTTTCTTGCGTTAGTCAAAGGATATGAGAAAGGAATGTATGCTTCCATGCCCGAGAGAATAACCTCCATAATGTGCAAGGCACACTCAGATGGCTCACGGCCATGGAAGCAATAATCATTCCAGGGAAAATCAAAGAAGTACTGCCTGAGGGCCTCCCAGTCAGCAGCTCCAAAATGCCAGAGACGACGTTTCCCTGGAGGGTCCGCAGGCCGTACTGGAGCGATAGGACAGGTTAAGGTAATAAGGTTGTGATCGGAGGAGCCCAACGGAGAGAAAAGATTAACAGAGTAAGCAGAAGGATTAGTTGTGAGGAAGAGGTCAAGTATGTTGGAGCTCTCTCCAAGGCGGTCAGGGATACAGGTAGGGTGCTGTACAAGCTGCTCTAGGTCATTAAGGATAGAAAAGATGTAGGCTTGTTCACCAGGTGGATCCGTGAAAGGAGAGGAGAGCCAAAGGTGGTGGTGAACATTGAAATCTCCAAGAATGGAGATTTCAATGCACTACAATACATGCATTTACTTCAGTGACATCCTGGGTGGCCAATCAGCAGCTGCAAATCAAACACACCCTACTTGCCCCATACATCTCAGCTGCACAGGTCAATCAAATACGGTATTGTTAGTCTCTCACTCTCCATCACTCCCTCTCCACCTCCACCTCACTCACACTCTCCTAGTTAGTCTCTTTCTCCATCCCACCATCTACCCTTCACTGAAACACACTCTCCTAGTTAGTCTCTCCATGCCTCCGTATTTTACACCATAACAAACTAACTCACCCGAGAGTCAATGTATGTATATCTGACCCACTGGTATGCACGGGATTGGAGTCCACTGGTTTGCAAGTATTATTTTCAGGTCCTTGTGATGGCTGGCTTGCACTGTGACATTTCCCTGTTTTTGGCAGCCTTCTCACGGTTATCTGACTGCCTGAAGCCGTGTTCACTTTGTGGCCACTGGTTTTGCTTTGAACACTTTGAACAGGCTCCAACAATTCACTGCCTGTTGCTTTCAATCCTTTGTTGACTGTGTATTTGCTTGTACTGCTTTGAAGACCTGACGATTCACTGCCTTTCCCCATGTGACTTAGAGACGTTATTTTGAACACTTTGTTAACTGTGTAAGGGCTTGTATTGCTTTGAACAGGCTCCAATGATTCACTGCCCGTTGCTTTGAATCCTTTGTTGACTTTGTAACTGCTTGTATTGCTGTGAACAGCTAAGGATTCACTGCCTTTCTCCACACAACTACAAGATCTCACTTTGATGGCTTCCTTCATTGTCTTTGAATCCGATCTGCTTTGAATTCCTTCTGGTGTGCTTTGAATTCCTTCTGGTCTGTTTTGAATTCCTTCTGGTCTGCTTTGAAATCCTTCCAATAAATCACTGTCCTTTTCCACACAATCAAGGCACTGCATATTCACAGCGTAAGGACATCCTTTACTTTTATTAGCTTCCAGACTTTCACTGCCTCTCTCTACGCAACCAGTGGATGTTACTTTGAAAGCCACATTTACAAAGTTACTCTTAGCAGTGTCCAAATTTTCACTGCTCTTTTGCTCAAGATTCTGAGTGGTGTCCAAATATTCACTGCTTTTTTTCACATTCTTTTGGACAGTGTTATTTTGAGCAGTGTCCCGAATTTCACTGCATTTTTTAACATGGTTCTGGGCCTTAATTTTCACTGCCCTGTTTGCTGTAAAGGATTGTGGTTTACAGTGAGCAGAGTCCAAAAATTCACTGGTGTCTTTCTCATCACTACCAGCTGTCATTTTGGTTGTCAATTGGGGGGAGAGAATATGGATGCCGTTCTTCGTGTGGACCAGGAATTTCTTGGTCGCCCCTGTGGTGGTGTGGTCGGAACAGTGCTTGTGTGGTAGAAGAGTGTGGTTGGAATACTGCTTGTGTGGTAGGAGAGTGAGGATTCTTGGTAATGATTCCTGCTGATTCTGACTGTTTGGTAGCACAGTAATGATTCTTGGGTTTTCTTGTTGGGATAGTGAGGGATTCTGACGGATGATTCTGGATGATGACTGCATCTGATTCTGACTGTTTGGTAGCACAGTAATGATTCTTGGGTCCTGTTGCTGAGATATTGAAGGATTCCGGCTATGTGGTAGCAGTGTGAGGATTCTGGATGAACATTCCTGCTGTTCTGGTGTCATGGGATTCTGTTGCTGTCCCTGCTTTTGTTGCTGCTGTTGTTGTCCTTGTGTTTGTTGTTGTGGTGGTGGTGGTCCCAGGCTGGTGTGGACTTGTGATGCCTTATACTGATGACCCGCCAGTAAACTGACCACCGTAGATGATGTCTCCTGCCACTGGTGCATTTTCTCGGTCCTCGTTATCACCTTGTAGACTGCTGGGCTGTAGTGTTGACTATCCTGGAAATAAAAATAAAACTGATGCTTTAATCCACTCATTTTGTTGACTACTGTGTCATATCGCTTACAATATATGGTATCGTAGCATTCATACAGTGATCCCTCAATTATCCGACGTAATAGAACCATCGGAACATTTGGATACAGAACAATATCCATACCTTTCAGACCCTACCTACTGTATATGTACAGCACCCCTCCTAACTGTGGCAGTGTTCTTCCGGTTTTTCAGTTATTTAGACATCAAAACACACATAGGAATATCTGATATGATGATAAACACTAAGAAAACAAATCATGAACCAAAAAAAAAAAATCCACAAAAAAACAGCGAAGAGGAAAAGGGATGAAAAAAGAATTTTACTAGCTACTGTACCGTACTTACCACCCAGTGAACGGTGTACAGGCGTCATAACCAGCTAGCCTGTACAGCAGCTGGTGTACAGTAATCCCGTGTGGTCTAGTGTGGTCTGGTAGCTAATGTAATCACTTAACAAATGTTGGAAACGTCCAAACATTGGAGCTGGACGGTGAGTGGGGACGTGTTGGTTCCTGCCACTGAACACAGCGTTGCCATGTCCAGGGTGACCAGAGCAGGAATACAGTAGACAGCGGAGGAAATTATGCTAGACTGGCATAAATTATGCTAAATCTTTTGTTGTTCTTAATACATTTGGTTTCTATTATTTTTAAAGATTAATATGGTAGTACTTGTTTGAAGGTAGGTGGGGGCACTCACCATCCACTCACTCGATGTAGTGTTGCTTTGGGTGTCTGCCCTTTCCTCTCTTCCTTCCTTCCTCTTCTGTGTTTCCTTCATTCTTTCCTCTTTCTTCTGCCTACGGGTGACTTTACATGCCCTCTTCTGTCTTTCTTTCCTTCATTCTCTCCTCTTCCTTCTGCCTATGGGTGACTCTACACTGAGTGACATGACAAATGGTTTCCCATACACCAGGAAACCATTTACTAGGTTGGGTGGTAATCATATAACCAAATTATGGCGCATGGTGGTTTGGTGGGTAATTAAGGCACTCCAATCAGATTGAGCCGGTGCAGGTTTAGATCCCAGGGGTGGTTGGGGTTTATTGCTCACGTAACGCCACTCAGGGATGAGTGAGGCTGGTCACTGTCATCTTATAAGTGTCAGGACCAACTTCCCTAGCCCCGGACTCCTACGCTCCTCATGGGGCAGCACAGGATTAGATGATGGATGGATGGATGGACTAGGTTGCTAACTGTATAAACCCATATCATTATGAGCCTCTAAACCTGTACACGTCCACCTGGCACCGCCTGTGATTTCCTGTTCTAAGTTTGTTAATGAACCGAAAGCTGTAATACGTGGCAAAGTATGGATTGTTTCACACTTTCCTTCATGATGTTCATATTAAACAAGTATCTGTCCTTTATGAGGCCTATTAATTACTGTCACCTCTAGAAAATTCATGAGTTAAGAGCGAAAAATTTATTCTTCCAGAAAATTCCACTAGCCGCTGGGTAATAAATTTTGCTGCAATGTAGGCACTGAAACTTCTAGGTTTGGCGACTTTCCCACTGATTTGGCTACCCTGATCAAGAGCTGCGGTATACTGTATACTGAAAAATATGGGAGTGTAATACCTGTAACCTTAGTACAATACTTACTTTCATATCTAATATGCCAAAATAATTCCAAATTTCATCAAATTATGCCAAATCTGACGAAATCCTAAATTTTATGCTCAAACAATTATTTTCTGGATACCTATTAAATTTAGCATAATTATGCTACATCTGGCCACACTGGCCATGGCTCTACCAGCTGGCTGGGCAAATTTGGCCCTTCAGTAGGGAGGCAGCTGGCCATTTTTGCTCAGCTGGTGGGTTAGGGTCTATTACCAGCACATGGCCAGAGAGGCCGGCTGGCCACCCAACCGATTTCTTTAATTTGTAGGCCACCCAACTGGCCATGTTGGAAATTTTATGTTTGGATAGACAAAGAAATCTGGATACTGACACAAGACAGGCAAAGGCCAGGCCTAACGTTTGGAAGTGGTGCATGTCCAGGTACAGGGCGTCCGGGTAACTGAGAGGTTACTACTGTATTGTTTATATTGTATCATTCTGTTTATATCTTACTGTAGCATTTACATCATACCATAGCGTTTATATCTTACTGTAGCGTTTACATCGTACAGTAATCCCTCTAATCTCCGAACGCCCAATATCCGAACATCCCCACTAACTGGACATGGTCGTCCCGAGATCCAATATTCCCAAATTGGTCCGAAAACCGCAAAAAATAAATAAATAAATAAATAAATAAAAAAAATAAAAAAACGAATTTTTCCCGCCCGTAATTTGAACTTAGCGCGCGGGGCGCAGGACAGCTTTGTTGTGGCGTGTCATTCCTCCGACAACCGCTAGAGCGCCCCTGCATCCTCCCCACTTTCCGCCTGTCTCTCGTCGTAAGTGCACGCTCGTCGTCATGGCTGCCCACGTGCTCGCTTTTGTGGTGGTGCCTTACCTGCTGCAAGCACTCCTGCTGCTCTCGTGCCTCTCCTTCGTGTGTGTGATGATGGCCCCGCCGCCTGAGAAGAGGAAGAGAGTGGTGTTGACTATGGAGAAGAAACAGAAGATATTGGAGAAAGTAGATGGGGGGTGGTCTTCTTCCCGCATCCTCCGTGAGTTCAACCTGGCCCGATCTACTTTGTTTGATAGTAAGAGATCCTGAGACAAACTCATGCAGTACACGGCTGTCTTCTCGTCGAGAAGCAAACGCAACGTGGAAAGGAAGGTGACGTTTACTCCCAAGTTTGCTGAAGTCAACCGCTCCACGTTGATTTGGTATCGACAGCAATGTGCTGTTGGTGTGATGGTACGTGGTACGGAGCTGAAGGCTGCTGCTGAGAAGTTCGCCAGGCTTCACAATGCCCTAGACTTCAAGGCATCCAAGGGTTGGCTCTTCGCGTTCAAGTTACGGCATGGCCTTACCAACTGTAAAGCTCATGACGAAGTTTTGGACGCTAACGAGGATGGAGTTGATGAGTTTCGGCACAAGGTGAAGGGCTCGATTGACAGGGAGGGCCTCACTCTCGGTCAAGTCTACAATCCTGACGAAACTGGTTTATTCTATCGCTCTTTGCCAACGAACACTCTAGCCGAGGAGACGGAGAAGCGTGTACCTGGCCGCAAGCTCTCCAAGGAACGGATATCTGCTTTGTGTTGTGTCAATGCTAACGGCATGCAGTGGCTTAAGCCCGTTATTGTTGGCCGTGCAAAGCAGCCTCGGTGTCTTCGTGGGGTGATGGATGACCTTCCTGTCGTCTGGTACCATTCTTTGAAGGCATGGTTTACAGCCCAGATCTTCAAAGACTGGTTCCACCGCCAGTTCATCAAGGAGGTTATACATTACCAGACGGAGACACTGGGAATCCCACGCGACCAGGTAAAGGCCCTCCTTCTCCTCGACAATGCACCTGCCCACCCGTGCGACAAGGACTTGATGGCTGAGAATGGCCGGATTAGGTGCATGTTTCTGCCACCTAATACGACTGCTCTCATCCAACCAATGGACCAAGGAGTGATCGTGGCAACAAAGCGCCTATACCGAAGGAAGTTCCTGGATGAGGTGATGGTTGTTCTCGAGGACGAGGACGAGCGCAGGGAGGGACGGGACACATGAGGCCAGCAGACTTTGGAAAACCTTTGCCGCTACAACATCAAGTCTGCAATCTACAACTGGGCCAGTGCATGGAAGGAAGTCCCTGTCAAGACTCTAGAAAATGGTTGGTCTCGTCTTCTTCTCGGAACGGATGTGAAGTACGATTTCCTAGGTTTTGACGTGGATGACTTCCATGCATGTCTACGTACGCATGGCGACGATGTTGATGTGAACGATGTGCGTGAGTGGTTGGATGACGACAAGGGCGATCCTGGGTATCAGACCTTGTCTGATATCGATATTGCATCTTCAGTTGCAGGTGTCAGTACCCAGCTTGAAGATTCCGACGAGGACGGCGACGATGATGCGGACTCCTCTCAGCATGACACAACTCCAGCCATCCCAAAGCTGAGCGCACTCCGGGAACACCTAGAGTTCGTTCTCGACTACTTGGAACACCCGGACTGCGACAGAGAGATGGGGTCCTTGGGACTTGTGGAGGAAGTGCGTGCTTTCAGTCAGCGCATCGTCAATCGTCAGAATCGTCGTTCCTTGCGTCAATCAACCATTGACAGTTTTTCCAGGCCCGTGACCTCCGCTGTGCTCAGCCCTGGCTCCACTCCGTTGCCTCCCCAAGACAGGCCCTCGTGCTCTGAGCCACAGCCCAGCACATCAGCCACGGTGGAGTCACCGCTCGACGTGAGTTTGCGTCTATCTTCAGAGTCGTCTGCAGTGGGTACGCCATCACCATGACCCAGCAACGCACCCCTAGGTCACCTGCCAGTGATACTCTCGGACTCTGACAGTGAACAGATGCCAAGAACTTCTCCACTAAACCACACGGGAATTTACAGTGTTGTGCAGTGAAAAAAACAGTGAAGTGTGTTAAGGATTTACAGTTGTGAGTGAAAAGACAATTTTTGAACTAAATTTAACGTAAATAGACTTGTGTGTTTTTGCTTTAGAAAATTGTTAGAAGAGTGGAAAAAGTTAAAGTGCAGAGTGCAACACTTAGTAACTTACAATGGAGCATAAGTTAGACAAGAATGCGCACTGTGAAGAGAACAGACTTCTGAGTGCGAATGACTAAGTTCAGTGCAAGACTTCAAGAACAGTGTACTGCAAGTGCTTCAGGAAATCCTTCTTACTGTCAGAGTCCGAGAGGAGGCGGTTATTCATCGAGATGGCCATGAACTTGCTGCAAGTAGGCAGAATGTTTCATACTGTACTTTACTGTATTTTCCATACTATTCTTACCTCAAACACCTCATTTCACTCTTTTATGTCCCTTATTGGTGTGAATATGCTGTGTCTTAGGTGCTATGCATATGCAGTAGGAAGGTGTTTTTCTGAGTTAGGCTAGGTTAGGGTCCATAACTACCAGTCCAGGAGCCAGGGACTTGTAAGTACCCAGAATGTTGAATATTGTATGAACCTACCTCAAAAACCTCATTTTATGCTTCTTTTGCATTTATTTCAGTCTTTTATGTGCCTTATTGGTGTGATTTGGGTCTTAAATAGGTGCTATGCATGTTCAGAGGGAGTTGTATAGGTGTTTCTCTGAGTTAGGGTCCATAAGTACAAGTCCATAAGCTGGGGCCCAATATCTGGACAGGACCACTATCCGGACCTGCCTATGGCTCTACTATGTCGGATATTGGAGGGATTACTGTAGCATTTACATCGTACCGTAGTGTTTATATTGTTTGTAGCGTTTACATCGTACCGTAACGTTTATATTGTATTCGTTTTCGTTTTTAAAGGCTCCAACATGCTTGCATGTGTCGGCCTTGGTCACCTCATGGCGGCTCTCCACGCTGCACAATCCATTGCAGCCTCCCTGTTCAGTCTCTTAACCCTAAGGTCACACTTAATGACCTCGTCCCATGTCTTTCTCGGTCTACCCCTCATAACCCCACCCCCAATATTAACACTTCTCACCTTCCTCACCCAATTCTCATCCCCCATCCTCTCCACATGTCCAAACCACCTCAATATACCTCTCCTCATCACAACACCAATACACTCCAGTCCCATCCTACCTCTCAACTCTTCCATTGTAAACCCAGCCCCTCCAGGCTTTGGACGCAGGGACGCACTGCACATCCACCTAATCATTGTCATTTCTGTATGTCTGAGCCGGCGAATGTCTTCCTCCTTCACTGCCCAGGTCTCACTGCCATACAGCATTACACTCCTAACACATGCTGCATACAAAGACCCCTTAGCACATAGGGAGAGCCCTCTCAATGTCAGGAGAGGCAAGAGCTCCCTGAACTTCTTCCAACCACTTCCCACCCTAGCCACAGAGCTAGCTCCAGCCCCACCTCCAGCACACAACATGTCTCCCAAATAACAAAACTCTTCCACACACTCAAGAGATTCACCAGCAAGTTCAATCCTTTCACGTCTGACGATCTCCACCTGCTCACCCCGGCACGCCGTACACATAAAATCAGCATTATCTCACAGTCTACCTCTGATACCACTACATCTCTTATGCACGCATTTATCACACACACCACACAAGATGGAATTACTTCCCACGCCCTTGTGGCAAACTGCACATGGCCACTCTCCCTCGTCTTTGACAGTACCGCCACCAACCCTAGATATTGTAGCATTTATATTGTATTGTAGCATTTACACTGTACTGTAGCATTTACATCGTATTGTAGCATTTATACTGTATTGTAGCATTTACATCGTACTGTAGCATTTATATTGTATTGTAGCATTTATATCGTACTGGAGCGTTTATATCATATTGTAGCATTTATATTGGACTGTAACATTTATATCGTACCATAGCGTTTATATCGTACCATAGCATTTACATTGTACCGTAGTATTTATATCGTACTGTAGCGTTTACATCGTACTGTAGCGTTTACATCGTACTGTAGCGTTTACATCGTACTGTAGCGTTTACATCATACCGTAGCGTTTACATTGTACTGTAGCGTTTACATCGTAAGTTTATATTGTACCGTAACGTTTATATCGTACCACAGTATTTATATCGTACCATGGCATTTACATAGTACCGTAGCGTTTACATTGTAGTGTAGCATTTACATCGTATTGTAACATTTATATCGTATTGTAGCGTTTATATCGTATTGTAGTGTTTACGGAATATCGTATTGTAGTGTTTATATCATGTTGTTGCGTTTATATCGTATCGTGGCGTATTGTTTATAAAGGCTCCAACATGTATGCAATGGCCTTGGTCACGAATGAAGGCTCTCCATACTGCTTGATCTCTGGCAGCCTCCCTTTTCAGTCCCTTATCCCTCTTCTCCATTGTATTGTTTATATTTTCTACAACCAATTAATCCACTGGGTTTGTCTAAAGCTTGTATTCATCTGGGGTTTAGGAAGCTCCCTACCACCTCATCCTTAGTGGTTTATTTTTGGATACAGATGGTTTAAATCCTTTTGTACATTATTTATGGAAAGAATGGCAATCATAGGATGATTTAAGTAACACAGAAGAGGATGGCAAGGTCTAATAAGCAAAATAAATTGCATAGGAACAGGTGTCAAGGAGCTTCTTTAACCATTAGCGTCATCATCAATATCATCACCACCATCATCAATATCATCACCATCAACATCATCATGATGCACCACCATCCTCATCATCACCATCACCACCACTGTTCTCCTCTTCCTCCTCCTCATCATCACCAATATCATCATCATTATCACCATCACCATCCTCCTCCTCCTCATCATCATCATCAACAATATCATCATCATCACCATCCAGAGAGCAAGAAAAATTATACACATGAGGGAGAAATAATTAACAGAACTGATTTGGGCCACACACTCCTCCACTCACCATTCAAGCCCATGGAATCCCAACCCCACCTCACACACATCCATGAGCATTTTCTCTACCTATCTCTTGATCTATCTATCTACCTATCACCTGACATCTTAATTCTGCAAGGGGTGGCCACAAACAAATCACCTCCACGTCACCCTGTCCCGTATCAACTACCTACCCTCTCCCAAATCACACTCCTCTCTCATATACCTCTCCATGCCATCCCTCGATCTCATCCTCAGTCTTCCCCTTCCTCTCCCACCCTCCACCTCACTCACATACTCACCTAGTCAATCTTTTATTCTGCCTCCTCATCATCCCTCCATCTCATACTCAGTCTCCCCTTCCCCTCTCCACCTCACTCACATTACACTCTCCTAGTCAGTCTCTCATTCTCCTTCCTCCTCTCCACCTCACTCACATATACTCTCCAGGTCAGTCTCTCATTCTCCCTCCCCCTCTCCACCTCACTCACATACAGTATACTCTCCTAGTAAGTCTCTCATTCTCCCTCCTCTCCACATGATATGTTTCCCCACCCAAAAATAATAAACACTATTAATAACACTTTACCTGAGAGTGGCCATTTTTGATATCCTGCTGGCCAACTTTACTGTGATTACCTTGACTGGTAACTGTGGTGGTGTATGGTGCGTGTATGGCGCTGTATGGTGCATGTATGGTAGTGGAGGGAGTGTGTGTGGTAAGGGTAGAGTGCATGGTATTGTTTGAAGTCCGTGTGGTGAAGGATGGTGCTTGTATGGTGCTGTATGGTGTATGTATGGTAGCAGATGGGGTGCATGTGGTACTGGTGGTGTCTATGGTAGTGTTTGGTGCGTGCACAGTAGCAGATGGGGTGCATGTGGTGAGGGTAGTTTCTGAAGTCTGTGTGGTGAAGGATGGTACTTGACTAGAGGTGTATGGTAAGTGTGTGGTTGTGGGGGAAGTGTGTGTGGTTCCATCTGATGTGTGTGTGGTTGTGAACAGTGTGTTTATGATGGTGTCCGGTTGCTGCATGGTAGTGTATGGTAGTAGAGAAGCAGTAGATCGAGTGGGTATAGTGACAGATGATGCAAGTGTGGTGGTAGTAGGGTGTATGGTGCTGTAAGCTGTGGTGGGGGTAGTGTGTATGGTTGTAGAAGGTAGTTGTGAGGAAACAGTAGTGTGTAGTGTGGTAGGCAATGTGTTTATGGAGCTGGCAGGAGTGTGTAAAGTACGAGATGAGTGTGTGGTGCTGCAAGGAGGGTGTGTAGCAGCAGACAGAGTGCGTTGCTGGCTGGATAAGTGTGAAGGCTGTGAATCAGAGTGTGTGGTGGTGCAAGGAGGGTGTGTAGCAGCAGACAGAGTGTGGTGCTGGCTGGATAAGTGTGAAGGGTGTGAATTAGAGTGTGTGGTGGTGCAAGGAGGGTGTGTAGCAGCAGACAGAGTGCACTGCTGGCTGGACGAGTGTGACACCTGGGAATCTTGGAATGTTAAGGCCACAGGAAGTCTGGTGCGGGAGGTGGTCAGGCTGAATGTATGACGAACAAAGACGCTTGGCATGAACGATGGTGGCTGGCAGCTGGGTTGTGAAGATGGTGTTGGTGCCTGAAAAATATACACAAAATTAATTATCTTTGGCCATGTGGACAGATGAAGAATTCAGAATACAACTCTCATGTGTGGGGTGGCTCCCCACATACAGCTCTTCTCAACAAGATGCAGTCAAATGTTTTTCATCTCATTAACTCTCCTCCTCTTACTGGCTCCCTTCAACCTGTCTCTTCGCCTCACTGCTGCATCTTTATCTCTTTTCTATTGCTACTTCATTAGTCACTGCTCCTCTGAACTGTCTGCTTGCATCCCTCTACCAATATGGCAGGCGCATAGCACCCGTCTAGCAACAAACTTTCATCCTTTTTCTGTTCAACTCTCTACTGCAAGAGTTAACCATTACTCCCACTCCATCATGTATGCAACTGGTCAACTCGGGAACTGTCTCCCTTTGTCTGTATTTCCTACTGTCTTCCTCTGTCTGTATTTTCAACTGTCTTCCTCTGTATTTCCTACTGTCTTCCTCCATCCATCCATCATCCAATCCTATGTTGCCCCATGAGGAGGTAGGAGCCTGGGGCTCCTACCTCCTCATTTAAGATGAGAGTGACCAACCTCATTCATCCCTGAGTGGCATTACATGAGCAATCAACCCCAACCACCCCTTGGATATAAACCTTCACAGGCTCAATCTGATTGGAGTGCAATAATTACCCACTAAACCACCAGGCGCCAAAATTTGGTTATATGGTTACCACCCAGCATAGTAAATGGTTTCCTGGTGTACAGGAAACCACTTGGCTTGTCACTCAGTGCAGAGTCACCCACAGGCAGAAGGAAGAGGAAAGAATGAAGGAATGAAAGACAGAAGAGGGAGTGTAAAGTCACCCGTAGTATTTCCTATTGTCTTCCCCTGTATTTCCTACTGTCTTTGTCTGTATTTCCTACTGTCTTTATCTGTATTTCCTACTGTCTTCCTCTGTCTGTATTTCCTACTGTCTTCCACTGCCTGTATTTCCTACTGTCCTTCTCTGTCTGTATTTCCTACTGTCTTCCTCTGTCTGTATTTCCTACTGTCTTCCTCTGTCTGTATTTCCTACTGTCTTCCTCTGTCTGTATTTTCTACTGTCTTCCTCTGTCTGTATATCCCACTGCCTATGAGCTCCAATCTTTCAAATACAGTGTTTCCAGGCATCTCAAAATGAACTGAATCTGGCTGTCTGTTGTTTTGTTTCTATATTTCTTGGAGGGAACAATCTTGCAGGCTTCTGGCCTTTGGTTCCTTCTTCCTTACAAAAGCATGCACACACACACACACACACACACACACACACACACACACACACACACACACACACACACACACACAAACTTGCTTCCAATGTCACCTCTTCAGGATTTAATGCATTAGGCCACACACACACACACACACACACACACACACACACACACACACACACACACACACACACACACACAGTCAAAGGGAATGGACATGTCTTGACTGCTCCCAGGCCAAGGGTCAGCCATCGCTGCAAACCTTAAGTAGTTTTCAGGAATTATGTTTGTCCTGTCTCCTATGGTCTTGTTTTCAGTTCAAAATATTGTAAGTTAATATAGACTTCCAAAAATATAAAGATTTATTGACAAGAGTATACATGAATGTTTGTAGTATTTTCGGTAACAGCTGTTTTGGTACTGTATTTGTAACCAACCTCAATCATGGCCAAAAATGTAAACATGGAGGGACTCGAATTTCCAGGATTTGATAAAAATACTAATGTCATGGATCTGGTTAAAACATTGATTATGAGGATTAGTGAACTTGAAAAGAAAGTGGAGAATCTAGTGTTAAAAGATGTGTCTGAGAATACGGAGATTACTATACAGAGTCTGATTCAGTCTACTGAGACGGCGAATGAAGAGATAAGAAATTTGAAGCATGAAAATGTTGAACTGAGAAAACTAGAAGAGAGTACTAATAAAACGGAGAAGGTGAGCAGTGTATTGGAAAAGCATAAGGCAAAGTGGGCACACGTAGAAGAAGAACAGAAAGAAGTGGTCAGCTTAAGAGAAATCATCCAGGAAGAAAGAGAAATGAACAGGATAATATTGGAAGAAAATGTAGTGAAAATACTGAAGAAAAAAGAGAAAATAGTGAGAGAAACTGTAGAAAGGAACAGATGCATAGTAATATTTGGAAACAGAGAGGAGGAAGAGAAGGTTAGATCCGTGAGACTCGAGAAAGACACGAACCTGGTAAGAGGAATATTAGGTAAGATTGATCCCGAAGGAGACAAATGGGTAAAAGAAACTGAAGAAGTAAGGAGAATAAGGACTTATAAGAAAGGGGAAACAAGACCAATGAGAGTCAAGTTGTCAGCAGAAAGTGTAGTAGATGATATACTTAAAGTGACATGGAAATTAAGCAAAGAGGCTGGGATGGAAAATATTATAATAAGAAAAGATCTGAATGAAGAAGAGAGAGAAGTTTTAAAATCATTAAAGGAAGAAGTAAAGGAAAAAATTATAGGAGGACAAAGGAATAATGTAATACTTTTTTTTGGAGAGTAATGGATATGAAAGTCAGGAAGTGGTATTTAAGGAAATAGAAGTGAAGGAAACCAAGGGGGATGGCTGTGAAAGATCAGAAGTTGAGGAAGTGGTACTGACAGAGAGTAGGAGAAAAGAGGGTATAAAAAACATCAAATATAATTTGAAGGTGACATATACTAATGTTGATGGTTTAATGTCGGCAAGGCTCAAAATTAATGATTTCTTGAGAGAACATGAACCTGACATCATGTGCTTTGAAGAGACCAAATTAAGAGAAGATATTGATGTTCATTTTGGAGATGGTAAATACAAACTGTGGAGAAAAGACAGAAAAGAAAAAACGGGAGGAGGAGTGATGATAGCAGTGAACAACATAAATGTAGACACTGTGGAAATGGGAGAAGGCAGGGCTGAAGTGATTTACCGGTATATGAAATTAGAAACTGGAGAGAATGTTAAGAGAGATATGGCGGTAGTGTATGTTCCCCCTAAGATGAGAGCATGGAATGATGATGAATACCAGATGTTGTCAGATACGGCTAGCTATTTACAAAAAATAATTGAGAAAAGCAATAACATAATTTTGGTGGGTGACTTTAATTGTAAAGAGGTGAACTGGGAGGAATGGTACTCGGGAGGCGGCGAAGATTCATGGGGCACGATGTTAAATAATGAATAATGTGATGACACAATGGGTCAAAGAAGAGACACGGTTTCGAGGTGAGGACACACCAGCAAGGTTAGATTTACTGTTTACCAAAGAACCCGATGTAATAGAATCCTTGAAATATCTCTGTCCTATGGGAAAAAGTGATCATGTGGTCACTGAGTTCCAGATGATAACAGGGAACGTCGAGCCAAGAGACGAGCTTCATAGACAGGGAAGATACAACTTTGGGAAAGCAAATTCTACAGGATTGAGAAACCTTTTTGAAAATGCGGATTGGACAAAATTCAGAGAAACAAGAGAGATACAGAGGAAGTGGGATATCTTTCTAGACCTCCATAATTTGGGAGTGGAAAAATTTGTACCAAGAGTAAGAGGGAAAGAAAACAGGAAAAAGGAGTGGTTTAATAGAAGGTGTATGATAGCAAAAAAAGAGAGAGATAAGGCATGGAACAATTGGAGAAAGAGAGGTAACAACAGAACAATGGAAGAATATAAAAGAAGTAGAAATGAATACACAAGAATACGTAGAGAAGAAGAAAGGAATTTTGAAAAAGGTATAACTGACAAATGCAAGGATGAACCCAAACTGTTTTATAGATTTGTTAATGGCAAACTGAAACAAAAGGAAGGAATCACCAAATTGAAAGTAAACGGGGAGGTCTATAAACATGCAGCAATGCAAGCTGAAATAATGAACAAATGTTTCCAATCAGTTTTCAGTAATGAAAAAGAGTTTGTGGAAGGGGAGGGAGTGATTAGAAATGTACCGGTGATAAAAGATATAAAAGTGGAGGTACAGGAAGTGTATAAATTACTGGAAACTTAAGATGTAAAGAAAGCCCCAGGACCTGATGGAATTTCTAATTGGGTACTGAAAGAATGCAGAGAACAACTGGCGGATAAAATTCACAGTTTAATCGTGTGTTCTCTGGAAGAGGGGAAAGTGCCACAAGAATGGAAGAGGGCAAATGTGGTACCAATTTATAAGGGAGGAAACAGGGAAGAACCCCTGAATTATAGACCAGTGTCTCTAACCAGCATGGTCGCAAAATTGTGCGAGAGAATCCTGAAAGACAGATGGATAAAATATCTAGAAGAGATGAATATTTTGGCTGAATGTCAGTTTGGATTCAGAAGTGAAAGGTCATGTGTTTCTAACTTGTTGAGCTTTTGCTCAAGAGCGATTGACATGGTACAGGAGAGAGATGTTTGGGTGGATTGTGTGTACTTAGACTTAGAGAAGCCCTTTGACAAGGTACCTCATAAGAGACTAATGTGGAAACTAGAATATATAGGAGGACTGAAGGGTAAACTTCTGGAATGGATGAGAGACTTTTTGAGAGACAGACAAATGAGGACAGTAATAAAGGATAGGATGTCTGGATGGAGGAAAGTAACAAGTGGAGTCCCTCAAGGCTCGGTGTTGGCGCCAGTAATGTTCCTGATTTACGTAAATGATATGGTTGATGGAGTGAACAGTTATGCAAGTCTGTTTTTTTTTTTTTTTTTTTTTTTTTTTTTTTTTTAAATAACAGAACGGAGGAAGGATGTTAAGATCTTGAGGAAGGTAGAGGTTGAGGAGGATTGTAAAATACTGCAGGAGGATTTGGACAGGATACACAATTGGAGCCGGACGTGGGAAATGAAATTTAATGTAAAGAAATGTAAAATATTGGAAATGGGTAAAAGTACCAGGAGGCCATCACTGAATTATTTATTGGGTAATGAATTAATCACAAAAAGGAGAGAAGAGAAAGATTTGGGAGTGCTGGTCCAAGATAGTCTGTCACCAGAAAAGCACATTAACAAGATAGTTGGAGAGACTTATAAACTCTTGACTAACATAAGAGTAGCATTTCATTATATGGATGAGGAGATGATGAAAAAATTGATAGTGGCCATGATCAGCCCCAGGTTAGAATATGCAGCGGTAGTGTGGTCCCCACACAAAAAGAAAGATATAAACAAGATTGAGAGAATACAAAGAACAGCAACCAAGTTGGTCCCCAGTCTGGCAGACCTGTCATACAGAGAGAGGCTGGAAAAACTGGATTTGCCTTCCTTAGAGGAAAGGAGAAAGAGGGGAGACATGATTGCAGTGTTCAGGACCATGGTGGGAGTAGATAAAATTGACAAAGAAGATTGGTTTGCATGGGATAAGAGAGTAACAAGAGGACACGGAATGAAATTGAAAAAGTCAAGCTGCTTGAAGGATATCAAGAAATATAGCTTTCCTTACAGAAGTGTAGACTTATGGAATAGCCTGGACAAAGAGATTGTCCAGTCTAAAAACTTAAACGAGTTTAAAGCCAAATTTGACTTATCGAGAAACAGCGACGGAAACCCACAAGCATAGTACATTCCGTGTATATCAGAATTAGGTATATTAGGTAAATACTTAAATATTTGGAAAGACTTAGACAAAGAGGTGGTACATGAGAAAAACATTCATGTGTGTAAAGGTAGACTTGATAAATGTGGATATGGAGACAGGACAACACGAGCATTGCTCAATTCCTGTAGACTACAAATAGGTAAATACAAATAGGTAAATACACACACACACACACACACACACACACACACACACACACATTTTTTTACAAAGTAATTGGATTGCAGGTTCGAAAGTGGTACATAACCAGGAGGGAATAAAATGGAGGAACATAGTAGACCCAAGTCATGACAAGCATGTAAACAAGATGATTAAGTTGATGTACACTAATGTAGATGGAATGGTATCTAAATTACTAGAGATGAATGATTATATCAAACAAAATGAACCACATACTGTTTGCCTAACTGAAGCAAAATTTACACCAAGGATATCAAATGACATCCTAAACTTAAGAGGAATACAATATATGAAGAAGAGATAGGAACATAAAAAAAGGAAGAGGAATTATAATATTAACTGAAATACAGCATAGTGTCCCTTGGAACACCCAACCACCTCCACCAGGGATTCAGCATAGTGCCCCCGTAAACTCCCAGACACCCCCACAAGGACCCCACCGTGGAGCAGCAGCGGCGCACTGAGACTCGGCGCGACAACGGCACAAGTCAGCCCGGGCCATACGCCCCTATGACTCGGAGCCTGCCCGCCGTCACCATAGCAGGAATCCTGCACTACCTTCCGGGCGAATTTCCACCAACCAACCTCGGGGTGGAGCTATCTGTCCAGCTCCTACCAGCGCCCCTAAGAAGTCGGCCTGTAGCCACTCCCACCTTCTTCAGGAGTCGGCCAGTAGCCTTTCTGAAGGTATCTTCCCTCTTGGGACGGCCGGTAGCCACCTGCCTCTCGCTAAGGAATCGGCCGGTGACCTGAGGGTAAGAAGGAGACGGCCTGTAGTCGCTCCCGCCTTCGTCAGAAGGTGTCCTTCTGGAGACAGCCTTTAGTCGTTCCACACCCCTCCAGCAGGAGTCGGCCTGTAGCCACTCCCACCTTCGTCAGACGGTTGGTAGCCGCTCCGAAGGCGTTGCCCCTGAGTCGGCCTGTAGCCACTCCCCACCCCTCCTACAGGAGTCGGCCGGTAGCCGCTCCGAAGGTGTCCCTGGGTTCGCTGGTAGTTATTCACCCTCTTAGGCCACAGCCAGTAGCTGGGCCCCACGGCCGGAAGCAGCAGAGAGCAGCCCCGCCGCCCCAGCGTGAGCCGAGTTCCCTGACCCCCGATGCAGAGGACGTAAAGGAGTACTGGAGAGGCCCTATCGCCTCCCCCGGTCTCTGCTCCCTACGGCTGACCCTGGAGAAGACCCACCTGACAGACCATGACGCAGACCGGTGCCGCAGCCCCTCCCTGATGGCGCCGCCTAGCTCTGGGGGCCGCAACCCTCAGAAATCCCAGGCCCTCCTCAGAACGCCCGGGCGGGACCTCCCTACGCCCCGACGGCAGAGGAACTCTACCTCCAGCAGTAACCTGAACGAGAGGTTCAGGCAATTGTTCGGCCCCAGTCCTGAGGGCCACACTCCTGTCCCCAGCCCGGAGAGTATAGGCCCCTTCGCCACCTGCAGCCCCGGACGAGAGAAGACGCCCCTGCGTGTGATCCCATGCCCTCTCGGTACGGTCTCCCCTGGCGGTGCCCCTGCCCCGGCTGAGCTGTAGCCGGCTAGTCTCCCTGCCCACCCGCCGCCTAGTGACCCATGAGACAGTGACTGCACCCCTAGTGTAGTATAACAGTGGCAAGGCGATAAAGTGCATTCGTAGTACCAAACCAAGTGTTTCAAGTGAAATTGGAATAATAATGGTCTAACAATGACAAGGCGGAACAGTGAATAGTCCACGTAGAATCAAAGTAATAGTGAATAAGACGAATGCACAACACCTATCATATCGCAGCAAGAGAAACACCCAAACCGTGGAGTTTGTATTAATAATTAACCAAAAGTCCCTTGCCCCCAGAAAATAGTAAAGAGAACACGCTACCAACAAACTCCACCTCATACTACCATAATCACAATTAGACCCCGGTGCCTTACACCCTCCCCTAGTGACCCTCTTCTCTAACTCCTCCACGCGCTCAGAGACCTTGGACTGTACTAACTCTACATACTCCGCCTCGAGTGTTATTTTAGTGCATTTCTTCCATAGTATCCTGTGAGATACTAATTATCTAGATATAAGTGTTTGTGATTAACCAAATATTGTGTCTGTAACATCTGCTGTTGTCCCTTGTCTGACTGAGTAATACACGTGTAAGGTTACTACCTGGAGTTCTTGTGCCCTACCTCTCTCTTATTTGTCCTAAGCCCCGGTCTCGAAAGACGATCCCGCTACGTGTTAGGTGTCTGAGGAACGGGAAGTCGAGCCTTAACCCCTTAACCACAGAGCGTCACTTTCGTAATGCTTGGGAGCAAGGGATCATACCGCGGGGCGTCACTTTTGTGATTCTGTGTTATTTTGAATTCGCACAGGCTTTCAAGTGGTGGCCTGTATCATCCATCTATCAGTACTGCCAATGTCCAACACTAGTCAGCACTCCTAATCTCATTTGTACTCCCATCCATTGTTGACAATTTAGCCATTTCTCCCCGTTCTTGACTCCCCTCCCTACCTCCCCTCCATTACCCTCTCCTCTCGCCTGCCCGGCCGTGCTACGCTAAGTAAATCTTCCCTGGAATTTTCCACTGATTTCATCCATTGAAATAAGCCCAATGCCCTATTCTTATACCAAATAATATATACAAAAAAGAAATAAGGTAAGTGATAGCGCCATACACCTGGAATTGGCTAATTATCATCTGACAACACCTCACGTGCACTCGTTCGCTAATTTTCGCTGTTTATTTCCCCTTGAAATACGCCATATAATCTACTGTCGTATTAAAAATACATATGAGGAGGGAAGGGAGAAGACAAAGTGATATTTACATTCACCTGGAACTACCTAATATATTATGTATTGTCTAGATTTCCTGCCAATCATTTCATAGCGTATATATTAGCAGCCGTCACCAGGCTGAGATTGGCAGCACTGCACTTCCCCTAGGCAGGCCACCACACACTGTATTCAGTTTACTGTCGTCTTTCAAGGTGGAAGCACATCGGATTCGCGCCTGTCAAACTTCACCCCTTTTTAGCCCCATGCAAAAGGCCCTATGACCTCTACCCCCTACTAAACCTCGTGTGGAAAGAGGTAAAGGGATAAGTGAGTGCTGTGGAACGTGAACTGGGTAATTTGTCAATGAAAATGATAGAGAGTGACTACGATCTTTCTGGTGGGTAAAACAGTGCAGGTGGAAATGTAAATAATGTGTAAACGGCAAGTGAAGGCAAAGAATGTACAGTAAACCCTCATTATACGATGCCTCTTTGTACGATATTTCGCTTATACAATGTCAAAATTTTAGTACCCTATGCCCACTATACAATGGGAATGATTTGCAACAACGATGGATCATCCGCGGCTCAGTGAACAGCAAATGTGCAAACGCAACAAAAACGTCCTCACACTGTCGGCATTAGACCACACACACTTGTCCACCGGTCCAGCCTCATTAGCTAGCCCTGCCCAGCCAGCCAGCCCTGCCCAGCCAGGCAGTTCTGACACTGATGAGTGAGGGCAGTGAGTCCCTGTGACTGTGAGGTCGAGTCGGGACAATTCGCCATCAGGACGATTCCCCATCATTTATTTACGTATCAGTTTATTTAGCAAGTACACTAGTTTTTTTAATTATGTAAGTTATAAAAGTGATGGTGGTTTACTGTTTATATAGTAAATGTAAAATATGGCATCAAATCATGGGCATTAAATGAAAAATAATAATATATTGAAACGTGAATCAGGTGATTTATGATTGATCCTTCATCTTATCATAAGGCTACATACGAGACATTGGCATTTATATAAATGCCTAATTACCTTAAGTGAACGATCGACATACTTTGGAATTACACAAATAATCTTCATGTTACGTCTATATAAATGTTTCGGGATATTTCGCCATCAAGTCAATTCGCCATCACAACAATAACAAGACAATTTGCCATCGGGACTTTTCGTCGTCAGGATGATTCCCCGTCGTTTATTTTCATATCAGTTTATTTAGGAAGTACACTAGTTTTTTAGTACTGTACTTGTACCTCTTCAAAGTTGTTTTAAAATATACCCAGGATGTTGTAGTACCAATGGAAATTAATGAAAACCGCTAGGGGTCATGCTAGAATATAATTCAAAGTCACCTACAGCAAGGTAGAAACAAGTTAAATATTGTCTAAAAGTGCAACTTACAAATGATATCCAAAGCCAAGGCTATTGAATGAAAATAGACTCTGATAGATCCCCCTGAGAATTAGTTATTAAAGTATCAGTTAATCAGTAATAAGTATATTTATAGAATGACAGGGAATTGTCCTGACGGGGAACGTCCATATTATGACGACGAATTGCCGACTTCATGGCGAATTGTCTAGGAACCACATAAACAACCGTTGCTTGCTTCAGTAAAGGTAAGATCTACTGTATACTGTAGTTTTCATGCTTTTTTCTCTTTATTCACTATCAATGTGTTACTTTAAATGTTTAAACATAAGGATGTTTCATGTATGTGAGTGCTAAGGTGTGTGTATGTGAGAGTTTAGGAACGTCTGGGAACATATCCCCATTGACTCCATGTTATAATGGGATTGCTATACGATGGATTGCTTTATGATGGGGTTTTCAGGAACGGAACCCCATCGTATAATGAGGGTTTACTGTAAATATAAGTGAACAGTGGAAAATAGTTTTATAAGTTACTGCAGGTGACTGCATAACACAGTGTAAATAAAATAGAAATGTAAATAATGTTAATAAAATAGAGAATGTAAATAGAAATGTAAATGTGCAGTAATATAAGAATACGAGTACAGTATATATACTAGGAGTAATGAAAGTGAAAGTTTCACTCTAGCATGTATGAATACTATGAGTTATGACAGTGAAGGTGAAAGTGACAGATTCACTCTCAACGCTAGTATATAGGACAAGAAAGTGAATGCTACATATTTTACTGAAAGAGAAATTGAATGCCTACAGTGACAATAAACTACTATTACTGAAGGAAACTTATGGATAAAGACTGTAGATATATATAAATGTTATATAGTAATAGAAATATAAAGTGTGAGTATTTTTATGAATAATAAATGACAGAACACCAGAGGCGAACGATGTCAAGTGGGAAGGTCATACGCGCTCATAATTTTCATTGCTTTCACAGTGTTTTTTTTTTTGGAGTATGGATTCCAAACTTTTTAAGAATCATAGCATAGTGTTTCTAGTGATAATATCAGGCTGTGGTAATCATATTACGGGTTGTCGGGAAGTGTAAAGTGGAGACTTCGTTACCCAACTTCAGAGGTCTCCACAAGTCCTACGGTATTCGAGAAGGCTCAACAAACATCCCAGGAGAAAGCTGAAGGTATGTGCCATATGCATTCGTAATTTTAATATTCTAGGACTAATAACCGATTTTTGGCAAATATTTTTAGAGTCTGTCGGAACGCGAATATGCGCGCGGGAGCCGCAAGTCAAAGCAAAACAAGCCAACGGTTAAGGGGTTACACACCAAGCATTACATTAACAAAGAAAAATCTAAAAGTCAAAGAACTAAAACTAGACATACCCTTACAAGTAGAACTGATTGCAGCAGAGATCAATACATCTGAAGAGAAAGTAATTATGGCAAATTTATATATGCCACCCAGATCAAACACATGGGAAAGAGGCAAATATGAGGATGGCAGAGAGTACAATTTGGAGTTTAACCCGTGCCGTCCCGAGGACGTACTTCCACGTCCTCACGTTTTGTCACGGCTAATCCCGAGGACGTACTTCAACGTCCTGCAATTGCAAGGTTCATAATTTCCACAATTTTCAATTTTCGCGAGTCATTTTTGGTACGTATACACGGGACACCTGCCTCAACAAGATGCCAGGCAGAGACAATGCCTTACCCAGCATGACCTCCTCCCCCCCCTGCATGCCCTTTTCTCAGCAATTCACCTGTTATCAGTGACCTGGCCAGTATAGCCATGTCATGCCACGGTACGAAATTCAGGGCCAGAGTGATTCCCCAATCAATGACAATGTGGAGGACAAACTTTACATAGCTTTAGAGGAAGAAACAGTTAGAAATGATGATCAGGTAATGTGGCAAAAAAAGGTCAGGTATTAGCGAGTGAAACAATGCTTATAATGCCTATATTACTGCTTGAAAACCAATATACTTTTGTACTACATATAAATTCGTAACAGTAGATAAATAAATACCGTTTATGAGTGGTGTGAAATAGTTATCCTCCCATAGAACTCGTTTTCTTTGGCGCCAGCCTGATAGAAAACCCAGTAAAGTAAGGAGGCTCTCCTACCTGTAATGAGTATTTTAAACCTCAGGTGAGCGATTTCTCTATGAATTTTCGATGTTTCTCACCAAAAGCGAAAGTTTTAGCAAAAAAAAAAAAGGTCAAAAATTGCCCGGGATTGGGGGGTACCAGTGGTCAAAAAGTGGCCGGGACTGGGCGGGTTAAGAGCATTACTACACAGAATGGAAGAGAAATAAGAAAGAATTATACTAACTGGAGATTTTAATCCAAATATAAATTGGAATACTCTAGATATAATAAGCCAAGAAAGCTGTTGGGACCAAAAGCTCCTGGATCTCATGCAGGAGTTTTTCCTAACGCAACATGTAAGGGAATGCACCAGAAAAAGAGGACTCGATGTACCCTCAGTGCTAGATCTTATATTTACTAGGCAAGAAAACGATATTGACAATTTAATGTATTACACTCCATTCGGCAAAAGTGATCATGCAGTACTAAACTGCAACTTCAGGACTGCATATGGCATAGTTAACAGCAATGAAAGTTACAAAAAGAGACTAAATTATAAAATGGGAAACTACCATGACCTAAAGAAGTATTTCTTAGAAACTAATTGGGAAAAGAAGCTTAGGGGACAAGATTTAGATGCAATATATAAAAAATTTCGTGAACTTTATGAAATAGGAGTCCAGAAGTACATCCCACAGCACAAAGAAGCAGAAAAGAAAATAAAGAAATGGTTCAGTACAGTATGTAAAAAATCAAAAGAAAAAAGAGATTTGTTGTCGAACAGATACAGAAGACACAATGGTGAAAGGGCATATAACAACTACTGTATAAACAGACAAGAAACAATTATACAAGAATAAGGAGGGAAGCCCAAAAACAGTCTGAGGAGGATATCATAAATAAAAGTAGTTATCAACTGAAGCTGTTTTACAGCTACATCAGAAGCAAAACCAAAGTAAAAGATATAATACAATCCATTACAGATGAGGGAATCACCTATACACAAGAGAAGGATATTTATGAAGCACTAAACAAGAATTACCAATCAGTTTTTACAGAAGAAAATAATTTTGAGAGATATGATATGGAACATGCATGCCCACACATATTACAAGATATGCAAATATCAGAAAAAGAAATACAGGAGAGGTTTAGTAAATTAGACAAAGGAAAAGCAAATGGTCCAGACGAAATTTCATGCTGGGTGCTATATGAATGTGCAAAGGAGTTAAGTAAACCATTATTTTTAATTTTCAAATCATTATTTTTAATTTTCAAGAAATCCTTGAGTCAAGGTAAACTACCTGATATTTGGAAAAAAGCAAACATCGCTCCCTTATTCAAGAAAGGGAATAGGCAAAATCCACACAACTACCGACCAGTATCACTAACCAGTGTTGTAAGCAAGGTATTAGAAAAGCTGATAAGAAAAGTTTGGGTAAATCATCTAGAAGAACACAATATGACAACAGAAAGACGGTTTGGTTTCAGAAAAGGAAAATCATGTGTTACTAATCTGTTGAGCTACTATGATAATAACAGAAACATTACAGAACAGAGGAGGATGGGTGGACAGTATCTATTTAGATTTCAAGAAAGTATATGACAGAGTACTGCACCAAAGACTTTTACGAAAACTGTACCATCAAGGAGGAATCCGAGGCAAACTGTATTGTTGGATGCAAGATTTTCTCAAAAAAAAAGAGAAATGAGAACAGTACTAAGGGGAAATTACTCATTATGGAGGGGAGTGAGTAGTGGAGTTCCACAGGGTTCAGTGCTGGCACCAATCATGTTTTTAATGTATATAAATGATATAGATAACGACACTGGAAATGAAAGCTATCTAAATATGTTTGCCGATGATGCAAAAATTCAAAGGAAAATTACTAACGGAGACTCTTGTAAAGAGCTACAAGAAGAATTAAATAAATTTCATGAATGAAGCAATACATGGCAAATGGAATTCAATGTGGACAAGTGTCATGTAATCAAGTCTGGTAAAAGTGGAAAAAGACCTGATTGGGATTATAAGTTAGGAAATAAAACCCTATACACATCAGAAAGAGAGAAGGACCTAGGTGTGATTATCAATAACAGACTATGGATGGGGTATATGTGCAGGAGTAGATGAGAATGAGAGGGCAAAGGAAGGAGTGTGTATAGTTGTGAGTAAAAGATGGAAGAAGAGCATAAGACAGTATGGATCAGTTGGGTCAAGGATTGTGTGGGTAAAGTTGAAAGTTGGAATACAAATGTGGGGGATTGTGTGTGTGTATGCGCCAACGCAAGATCGTGCTAGAAGAGTGAGAGAAGAGTTCTGGATAAATGTGGAAGTGTGCATGGAAAAGTTTGGAAGGAATGAGAGAGTGTTTTTGATTGGTGATATGAATGGTAAAGTTGGTAATGTGAAGGTGGATGGAATAGTTGGTGAGTGGGGTGTGCCTGCTGAGATAGATGAGAATGGGAGTGCGTTAGTGGACATTTGTGCTGGGAGGGGGTTGGTGATAGCCAATACCCTCTTCAGGCATAAAATGATCCACAGGTATACATGGCGAGTGATGAGAAGGGTGGGTGGTGAACTGAGTGAAAGGAAGGCAATGATTCATTATGTGTGTGTGGATGAAAGGATGCGAAGATGTGTAAAGGATGCAAGAGTGTATAGAGGTTGGGGGAGTGGACTTTCTGACCACTACTTGGTGGTGGCCAGAATCAATGTCCAATTAGAATGGGAGGAATAGAAGAAGGGAAAGACGAGAGGAAGGAGTAGTTGCAAGGAGAGTGGAAAGGTTACAAGAGGATGAGAAAAGGCAGAGTATAAGAGAGAAGTGGAGGAACGATTGGGCAAATATGAACTGGAGCAGATGGGAGACGTGGAAGGTGTGTGTAAGATATTTACAGAAGAAATATGTGCAGCATGTGATGTGGTGTGTGGAAGGAAGAGAAGACGGAGGGGGGTGCAAGGAACAGCGTGGTGGACAGAAGAGGTGAAACAGGCTGTGGCACAAAAGAAGAAAGCATACAATGAATGGTTGAGAAATAGGGGCGTGGAAGAAGTTGAGAGGCGGAAGAGAGAGTTATATGTGGAAAGGAAGAGAGAGGTGAAGATATTAGTAAGAGAGAGTAAGAAGAGAGTGGATGAGGAATTTGGAAGGAATTTGAGTGTAAAGTGGAGGGACTGTAAGAAAATGTTCTGGAGAGAAGTGAAAAGAGTAAGACAGGGTGGAAATGAAGTTAGCAGGGGAGTGAAAGATAAAAATGGTAGATTACTAGTGGAGAAGGGAGAAAAAGTGAGCAGATGGAGAGAACACTTTAAGGAATTGTTGAACGTAGAGGATGGAAGTAATGCGAGTATAAGTGGCTGGGGAATGGCTGGGAGAAGGAGGGAGGTGAGAAGACAGGAAGAAATTAGTAGGATAGAAGTTGTGGAAGCAATGAAGAAAGTTAAATCGGGGAAAGCCCCAGGAATTGATGGAGTGTGTGGTGAAATGCTGAAGCATGGGGGAGAGATAGTAGTAGAATGGATGTGGAAGATGTGCAGATTGGCCCGGGAGGAAGGTAGAGTCCCGGAGGATTGGAAGTCAGGTATAATTATTCCCTTGTACAAAGGAAAAGGGGAAAAAGAAGTGTGTGGTAACCATAGGGGCATTTGTCTTCTTAGTATAATAGGAAAAGTGTATGGTAGGATACTTATAGACAGAGTAAGAGAAAGAACAGAGAAATTAGTTGGAGAAGAACAGGGAGGCTTTAGGAAGGGAAGAGGTTGTGTAGATCAGATATTCATTCTTAGATCTTTAGTGGAAAAGTTTCTAGAGAAGGGAAAGAAGTTGTATGCGGCTTTCATGGATTTGGAGAAAGCATATGACAGGGTGGATAGACAAGGATTGTGGAAAGTGTTAAGAATATATGGAGTAGATGGAAGTTGTTGAATGCTGTGAAGAGTATGTACGATGGTGCGAAGGCTGCAGTGCGTGTGGATGGTGAACTAAGTGAATTTTTCTCTTTGAAAGTTGGTTTGAAACAGGGATGTGTCATGTCTCCATGGTTGTTCAATCTGTACATGGATGGGGTAATAAAAGAGGTACAAGGTAGGGTAGTGGATGTTGGAGTGGCCCTGGTGAGAGAGGATAGTGTTTGGAAACTCCCTGTACTGTTGTTTGCAGATGATACTGTGTTGTTGAGTGAAGACGAAGGGGAGCTGCAAGGCTTGGTGGATGAGTTTGAGAGAGTGTGTAAGAAACGGAACCTAAAGGTGAATGTAGGGAAGAGTAAAGTGATGGTCTTTGAGAGAGGTGAAGTCAGTGAATGTACAGCGAGGTTGGATGGTGAGGAATTGGAAAATGTGAGTACGTTTAAGTATTTGGGTAGTGTGATGAGTAAGGATGGAGGTTTGGAGGGTGAAGTGCTTGAAAGGGTACAGCAGGGAAGAAAGGTTGCTGGTTCCTTGAAAGCAGTGATAGGAAACAGGGAAGTGAGCATGGAAGTAAAAAAGTTACTACATGACAGTATTGTGATACCAACTCTAACGTACGGAAGTGAAGCTTGGACATTGTTGGAAGGACACAAGTCAAGAGTGAGAGCAGTGGAAATGAGTTATTTAAGAGGAGCCTGTGGAGTCACGTGGAGAGACAGGCTGACGAATGAGGATATAAAGGAACGTTGTGGTGTGGATGTGGATGTGATAGGAAGCGTTGTGAGGAACACACTGAGGTGGTTTGGCCATGTGGAGAGGATGGAGGGTGAAAGACTGACAAAGAGAGTGTATGTGAGTGAGGTGGAGGGTGGAAGAGGGAGGGGGAGACCGAGGATGAGATGGAGGGATGGGGTGGAGAGGTATATGAGAGAGGGGGGTGTGAGTTGGGAGCAGGGCAGTGAAATGGCGGGGGACAGGGCGACTTGGAGGCGATTTGTTTGTGGCCACCCCAAACGGGATTGAGGCGTCAGGCAATAGATAGATAGAATAGATAGACTATCTCCAGCTGACCACATCAGTGAGAAGGTACGGAACATGTATACACTGCTTGCAAATATGAGAATAGCATTTACATACATAAATGAAAACATGCTCAGAATGATAATAACATCATTCATCAGACCAACCCTGGAGTATGCGTCAGTAGTCTGGAGTCCGCATCTCAAAAAACAAATAGATAAGATTGAAAAGGTCAAAGGGCTGCTACAAGATGGGTACCAAGCTTATGGGATTTAAGCTACCAAGAAAGATGAGAAAAACAGAATCTATCTACACTACAGGAGAGAAGGAAAAAAAGGAGACATGATTATGCTATATAAATGCATATCAGGGAAAGAAAAAATAGACATAAATGAATATATAACCTATGGGAATGCATCAGCAAGAGGACACTGCAAAAAACTGCATAAAAAGAGAGGCGATAAAGAAGTAGGGAAATTTAGTTTCCCAAATAGGGCAACTGATCAGTGGCATGCACTACTAAATGAAACAGTGTGTGCCAAAACAATTCAAAATTTAAGGATATGTAAGATAAAAACGGTTTAAGACACGGGAGAGTACGAGCTTGATTCATTCCTGTAGAGATACAATTAGGTAAGAACACACACACACACACACACACGTACACACACACACATACACACCTTCCTAGAGAGTGACATTGTATACTGTTTTGTTGATCTTGCTGTTTCTTGTTGTTGCTGTTGTTGTTCTTTCTGCAGCAATCTCTCTCTCTCCACCTCTGCCACCTGTGATAAATACAGACAATATAAATATCCATGTATACACAGTGATAACCCCCCCCCCTTTTTTTTTTTAGACAATTAATGGATGAAGGAAAAACAGAGTAAATAAAATAACCAAGTCCATGTACCTAAAGGCATCCTCCATTCATAAAATATAACAACTGGATTTAAATGAAAGTGGATTAAATGTTTGTGGGAAGCAAATCCCAGGAAGTGAATTCCAGAGAGCAGTAGTTATGGGGATAAATTTTGATAGGCAGAGGTTCTGCACTGAGGAGGAGACAGTGTGAGTTCATAGGCTCTCCCAGCTGCCCAAGTATTTTGGGAGAAAATGTGAAGGGGAGGCACAATTGAAGCAACCTCGTCAGAGCACTTACGGTAAAAATATCAGTAAAATAATGCTAAAGATGAAACATCTCTACATACTGATAATTAAGGAAGGTCCTGCGTAATGGCAGGATTATTGATTAATCTAATGGCTTTATTTTAAATTTTGTCCAACTGCCTCAATGCAACCGCTCCACATCCACTGCACAATGGCAAACAGTATTCGATCTGAGAACGCACATAACGTTTGTATACAGTATTGTGGCCAACTGCTCGTCAGAGAAGAATTCACGAACTCTGTACAGAAGTCCCAATTTTTTAGAAGCATTTTTACCAAGAGATTTAACATAAGATGTCCAGCTTAGGTTGGTGTTTAGTGTGACACCTAGGATATCAATTGTAGTAGATATGGGAATACTGACATCACTTAAAATTATGTGAGAGTCTGAGGGATTCTTTCTGTAGGAGAAATTAATGTACAGTAAGACCTCATTATAACGGCCTAATTGGGGCCCAAGACAGTCGAAAAAACGCGAAATTCCAATAAATGCAACATCCGGACTTCCCCTTGCTAACCCAGACTTTTTCCAATATATCAGACGTTAGTCCAGATTGCATGAACGGTTTTTAAACTGTTTTGACTACCACTGCGGTACTGTACTCTGTTATAACTTCACTACATTACTCAAATGGTATAATATATATAATAATACTGTACTGTACAGTGATAAACATGTCTTTTATTTACCTTATTGTTGTGTGTGGTAATCATAGGGGCATTTGTCTTCTTAGTATAATAGGAAAAGTGTATGGTAGGATACTTATAGACAGAGTTAGAGAAAGAACAGAGAAATTAGTTGGAGAAGAACAGGGAGGCTTTAGGAAGGGAAGAGGTTGTGTAGATCAGATATTCATTCTTAGATCTTTAGTGGAAAAGTTTCTAGAGAAGGGAAAGAAGTTGTATGCGGCTTTCATGGATTTGGAGAAAGCATATGACAGGGTGGATAGACAAGGATTGTGGAAAGTGTTAAGAATATATGGAGTAGATGGGAAGTTGTTGAATGCTGTGAAGAGTATGTACGATGGTGCGAAGGCTGCAGTGCGTGTGGATGGTGAACTAAGTGAATTTTTCTCTTTGAAAGTTGGTTTGAAACAGGGATGTGTCATGTCTCCATGGTTGTTCAATCTGTACATGGATGGGGTAATAAAAGAGGTACAAGGTAGGGTAGTGGATGTTGGAGTGGCCCTGGTGAGAGAGGATAGTGTTTGGAAACTCCCTGTACTGTTGTTTGCAGATGATACTGTGTTGTTGAGTGAAGACGAAGGGGAGCTGCAAGGCTTGGTGGATGAGTTTGAGAGAGTGTGTAAGAAACGGAACCTAAAGGTGAATGTAGGGAAGAGTAAAGTGATGGTCTTTGAAAGAGGTGGAGTTAGTGAATGTACAGCGAGTTTAGATGGTGAGGTATTGGAAAAGGTGAGTACGTTTAAGTATTTGGGTAGTGTGATGAGTAAGGATGGAGGTTTGGAGGGTGAAGTGCTTGAAAGGGTACAGCAGGGAAGAAAGGTTGCTGGTTCCTTGAAAGCAGTGATAAGAAACAGGGAAGTGAGCATGGAAGTGAAAAAGTTACTGCATGACAGTATTGTGATACCAACTCTAACGTACGGAAGTGAAGCTTGGACATTGTTGAAAGGACACAAGTCAAGAGTGAGAGCAGTGGAAATGAGTTATTTAAGAGGAGCCTGTGGAGTCACGTGGAGAGACAGGCTGACGAATGAGGATATAAAGGAGCGTTGTGGTGTGGATGTGGATGTGATAGGAAGCGTTATGAGGAACACACTGAGGTGGTTTGGCCATGTGGAGAGGATGGAGGGTGAAAGACTGACGAAGAGAGTGTATGTGAGTGAGGTGGAGGGGGAAAGAGGGAGGGGGAGGCCGAGGATGAGATGGAGGGATGGGGTGGAGAGGTATATGAGAGAGGGGGGTGTGAGTGGGGAGCAGGCAGTGAAATGGCGGGGGACAGGGCGACTTGGAGGCGATTTGTTTGTGGCCACCCCAAACGGGATTGAGGCGTCTGGCAATAGATAGAGATAGATAGATTGTGAACATACATGAAGTGGTCAGGCAATCCAGACTGCTTCTGACTTTATCGGACTTTTTCCGGTATACACTCAAACCTCGATTTAATGGACCTCCATTTAAGGTATTTTGGATTTAATGGACTTCATATTCCACCTGACAAACAGACAAGACCATCAAAAAATGATACATAATATCTAGGTTATACACATTAATATGTTTCTTTATACGGTACCCACAAAATAATATTCATAATCATATAAATAAGTAAGATAAGTGAAACAATCATTGCATTTCATAATAGGATTGTCTTTGTATGTGGGAAAACAATGGACATTTTCAAGTATGGGACATTTTCAAGTAAGGGACAAGTTGATTCCCCATTCATTCCCTTAAATCGAGGTTTAAGTGTATAGGAATTTAATCCGGTAGCTCCTCAAGTCTGATAAAAGCAAATTCCAGTCTACTGAAGTCTGTTATATTGAGGTTTTACTGTACTTAGTTTTCTGTGCACTAAATGAGACCAGATTTGTTTGTCCCCATTGATTAATTTTAGAAAGGTCCTGGTTCAGAGAAACTGCTGTGTTTATCTGGATATAATATGAGACTGTGTAAAAGAAGGTACTAAAAAACTATGAAGTATCAAGTCATCAGCATGCGTGTATTGGGTTGTGAGTGACAGGTAGGAGGTCATTTATATGAATGAGAAAGAGGGAGGGGGAGGCCGAGGATGAGATGGAGGGATGGAGTGGAAAAGTATATGAGAGAGGGGGGTGTAAGTTAGGAGCAAGGCAGTGAAATGGTGGGGGACAGGGCGATGTGGAGGCGATTTGTTTGTGGCTACCCCGTATGGGATTAAGGCGTCTGGCAATAGATAGATAGATGGATAGAAAGAGGGTTGGCGCCAAAACTGATCCCTGAGGTATGCCAGCATTTATGAATGAAACTGGGAATAAATTACATCTACCATGACCCGTGTTTTTGTATCATGAAGATAAGAAGAAATTAGAGGAACCAGTGACGCAAGGCCATAATGTGACATCTTAGACAATAAGGCCTGGTGCCATACTCTGTCAAATGCTTTAGAAATATCAAGTGCTACTGTGTGTGTTTCACAGTGTTGGTCTATTGTTTTGTTAAGCTGATGGGTAAGAAAGCAAAGAATGTCTACAGTTGAACATTCTTGTCACACAGAATTGACACTGACCTTGGAGTGTGACGGAGTGAGAGACTAACTAGGAGACTGTATGTGAGTGAGGTGGTGGGGGGTAGAAGCAGGGGGAGGCCGAGGAAGAGCTGGAGGGATGGAGTGGAGAAATATATGAAAGAGAGGGGTGTAAGTTGGGAGGAGGGCAGTGAAATGGCAGGGAACAAGAGGTGATTTGTTTGTGGCCATCCCTTAAGGGATTAAGGTGTCTCCCTGTAATTAGATAGACAGATGGACAGACACTAATTTCTACTCACAAAACACGTACATACTGTTAGGGTAAGTATCAAAAACATTATCGTTCCATCTTATAATGCTAACTAAACTGCTATAACCAAGGGATCACTATAAACACAGCATAATAAATATTTGTACCTTATTTACAACTCTTTCGCCTTTGTCTATCAACTTGTACCTTTCCTTCTTGCTGGAAGTTTGCTCTCATTCAGCCAGTCCCAAAGAAGGGTGACCATTCCCAACCCTCTAACTATCGTCCAATTGCTTTAACATCCTTTATCTCAAAAGTTTTCGAGTCTATTCTTAATAGAAAAATTTTAAAGCATCTTTCCTATCACAACCTTCTTTCTAATCGTCAGAATGGATTCAATCAGGGATGCTCCACAGGCGACCTTCTCACCTACCTTTCAGACTCCTGGTCATCCTCCTTTCGGAACTTTGGCGAAAGCTTTGCCATTGCACTTGACATCTCAAAGGCTTTCAATCGAGTCTGGCATAAATCTTTAATTTCCAAACTGCCCTCTTACGGTTTCTAACCTTCTCTTTGTGCCTTCATCTCTAACTTCCTTTCTGGTTGTTCTAGTGCCGCTGTTGTAGACAGCCATCGTTCTTCTCCTAGATCTAATAACAGTGGTGTTCCTCAGGGCTCCGTCCTATCACCAACCCTCTTCCTTTTATTCATCAATGGCCTTCTAAGCTGTACATCTAACCCTATCCACTCATTCGCTGATGATCCCACCCTTCACCTTTCCATTCGATTCCCGCAACGTCCATCTCAGCAGTTACTTCAACAAACAAGGGATGAGGCTACGGCACACCTAATGTCTGACTTGGCTCGTATCTCTGACTGGGGTAAAAATAATCTGGTTGTTTTTAATGCACCAGACTCAGCTTTTGCACCTATCAACCCGACAAACTCTTCAACAGGTGTACCCACTAATGTTTAATAATATTCAGCTTAATCCTGCATCATCCTTGAACATGCTTCGGGTTTCATTTACTCGGGACTTATCTTGGAAAGATCATATTACATCTCTTGTTAAATCTGCTTCCAAGAGATTGGGCGTGCTAAGCCGACTCCATTACTTCTTTACCCCTGCACAATTGTTGACTCTATACAGGGGTTTTATCCGCCCCTGCGTGGAATACAACTCTCATGTGTGGGGAGGCTCCCCACATACAGCTCTTCTCAATAGGGTGGAGTCAAAGGCTTTTCGCCTCATTAACTCTCCTCCTCTTATTGACTCCCTTCAACCTCTGTCTCTTCGTCGCACTGTTGCATCTTTATCTCTTTTCTATCGTTACTTCCATGGTCACTGCTCCTCTGAACTGTCTGCATGCATTCCTCCACCTCTACGACGTGCGCGTAGCACCTGTCTAGCAGCAAACTCTCATCCCTTTTCTGTCCAACTCTCTAATGCAAGAGTTAACCATTACTCCCAGTCCTTCATTTATGCAACAGGTCAACTCTGGAACTGTCTCCCTCTGTCTGTATTTCCTGCGTCCTATGATCTCCAGTCTTTCAAACGATGTGTGTCCAGGCATCTCGAAATGATCGAATCTTGAATTTGGCTCTCTCTTGTATTTTGTTTTCTCTTGGAAGGAAGAGTTTTGTGGGCTTGTTGCCTTTGGTTCCTTCTTCCTCACATAAAAAAAAAAAAAAAAAAAAAAAAAAAACTAAACATGTACACACGATCAAAAAAGTATCGGTGCATATTTGGCCCGAAACAATTTGACACCACGGACAATGGACTCTAGAAATGTTTGATGTTTTTTTCCCCATGCTATCAAACATGCTTACACAGGTATGTCATAGATAGGTTTCTTGTGATATTTTATGGATGATTTTGTTACTGTATGCATATTCAGATGATAATTAATTAATTTTTCAAGGACTACACAAGCTATATTCATCATTTCAGATACCATCGTACTTCTCCTACACAATGGCTTTTTGATCGTGTGTACAGGGTCCTCCTGGTCACCATCAAGCGACTGTGCCGGCAGCGACTGTTGCAATCTCTAGTCATGCTCATCAGCGGAGAAGTGAAGGTGCAGCCTTATGTTTTACCAATATCCGTGGCCTTAGCACCAACCTAAATTCAGTTCATTTTTTCCAACAGTCTATATCCCCTCTAGCCCTGTTCCTCACAGAACCACAAATCTCACCCTCTATAAAAATATCCCCATTTTGTTTTCCTGGTTACCACCTCCTCACAAATTTCCGTAACAAGGACGGCACTTGTTGTTATATCAAATCTCAATATGCAGTTGACACTTTTAAATTTCACTTCATCCAGTTTTGATTACTCACTGTATAAACTAAACTGTCTAAATATTACCAAATATATCTGTGTAGTTTATTGTTCCCCCAATTCTTCTTCAGAACTCAGTATATTTGACTCCATATCCACACAGCTGAGTAACCTTAACCTTGCCCTCAGCACTGAAATTACCATTTTGGGTAATTTCAACGTACCTAATGTTGAATGCCTATTGCACTCTGCCAGGACTGACGATGTGTGAGCTGTTTGCAGAATCATTCAATTTCACGCAGCTGGTAAAGCAACCAACCAGAATACATGATAATCCTGACCATAATGCCCATCTCTTGGATCTGTTCCTGACAAATAATCCAGATCAATACTGGATAGAGGTACTGTCACCACATGGTTCCTCTGACCACAGTCTCATCAAAGCCTCATTAGTCAGTTCCCTAAACCTCCCTGTTCTGAACCTGTCAGGGTGGCCCAATGGCACTTTGATAGGGCAAACTGGGATGGATTTAGAAATTATCTTGCTGACATTCCATGGCAGTCTTTCTTCTCTAGTGATCCCAAATCTACCCAGTTCCGCATTTGCAACTTAATACTAGCTGGTATGGATTTATTCATACCAAGTCAACAGTTCACTAAAAGATCAAACTCTCCAAAATGGTTTGATAACAACTGTTCCAGCAAAACAAAAGTCATTAGCATATAACTCTTCCTTAAAATACAAAACAGCTGAATCACTCTTTCAATTTAAAATTAAGAGAAATCATGCAAAAGCTGTAATAAATCTAGCTAAATCAAACGTTCTTCAAAGTCAAGCATCAAAACTACTTAACAACCCTAATGACAACAGAATATTCTGGTAAACTTTCAACTCTTTCAATAATAACATTAACATGACATCATCCATTCCCCCAATAAAATCTTCAGATGGCAACATTACAAATGACCCACATGGGAAAGCAGACATTTTTGCCAGTGCATTTGCCAAAAATTCTACCATAGAGGAAGTCAGCCAGAATGTCCCAGCAATAGAACTTGACTCTCCTGAAACTGTTCCACTTAAAAAACAGACAAGATACAAAAAATCCATCCAAGACAATTTACCTACCAACAAAGCTCCAGGACCAGATGGAATTCCTCCAATTGTTTTGAAAAAGTGTTCACCTGAACTTGCCTCTGTTCTAGCTAAATTATTCAGACTATGCCAACGTACTTCTTCATTTCCTAATTCATGGAAAGAAGCCAATATCCACCCATTTCCAAAGAAAGGAAGTGCCTCTGACCCCTCTGATTACAGACCAATAGCTGTCACATCTTCTCTTGGTAGTATTTGAAATTTTAATTTATAAGCACACAGTTAAACATCTTGAATCCAACAACTTAATTAGTGATAAACAATATGGTTTTCGCCACGAAAGATCCACCACTGACATACTCAATCTCCTAACACATACCATCCATCAATCAACTGACCTACATAAAGAAGCTCATTCAGTAGCCCTTGATATTTCTAAAGCTTTCAACAGAGTATGGCACCGCTGCCTGCTGTCCAAACTCCCTTGCTATGGACTAACGTCTTTTGTTCCTCTGCTTTCCTCATATCTCAGTGACAGAAAAATAAGAGTAAAAGTAGATGATTTATATTCCAATTTCTACTCAACACTGGCGTGCCACAGGGATCAGTTCCGGTGCCAACCCTGTTCTTGATTCATATTAATGATCTCTTATCTGCCACCCACAATCCCATCCATTCATATGCAGATGACTCAACACTACATAGTTCAATCACGCTCAGACACCCATTTACAAAGTCTAATATCTCTGACTATAACTCAGTACAGCCATCTCCATAAATCAAGACTTAATTACGATCAATGAATGGGGACAAAACAACCTTGTCTCATTTAATGCCAGTAAAACCAAACACAGTACAGTGAGTCCTTGATATACAAAAGGGATAGGGACCAAAAAAAAAACTTTTGTAATTCGAAATTTCGTATATCAGAACGATTTGGGACAGTGTGTAGGAGGAGGAAGCTGAAAGTTAATGTAAACAAAAGTAAAGTTATGGTGTTTGAGAGGAATGAAGTCACAGAGTGTGCAGTGAGGTTGGATGGTGAGGATATGGAGAATGTGAGTGCATTCAAGTACTTGGGTAGTGTGATGAGTAAGGATGGAACTTTGGGGGATGAAGTACGTGAAAGGGTACAGCAGGGAAGGAAGTTGTTGGCACACTGAAAGCAGTGATGAGAAATAGGGAGGTGAGTATGGAAGTTAAGAAGTCACTGCATGATGGTATTGTGATCCCTACCCTGACGTATGGAAGCGAGGCGTGGACCTTGCAAGAGGGGAACAAGTCCAGAGTGAGAGCAGTGGAAATGAGTTACTTGAGAGGAGCATGTGGAGTGACATGGAGGGACAGGTTGACGAATGAAGAAGTGAAGGAACGTTGTGGGGTAGATGTGGATGTGGTTGAAAAGATTAGGAGAAATACACTGAGGTGGTTTGGACATGTGGAGAGGATGGAGAATGAAAGACTGACTAAGAGGGTGTATGTAGGTGAGGTGGAGGGAGGGAGAGGGAGGGGTAGACCGAGGATGAGGTGGAGGGATGGAGTTGAGAGGTATATGAGGGAGGGGAGGGGGGTGAGTTGGAGGGGAGTCAAATGGTGGGTGAGAGTGACTTGGAGGCGTTTTGTCTGCGGCCACCCTTTGCGGGATTAGGGCGTCGGGCTATAGATAGATAGATAGATAGAACGATTTTCCCCACTGAAATACATATACAGCAAACTCGCCTGGAACACGTTCTTGCCGAACACGCTCACAATTATACACGATTAGTGCTGGGATATGTATAAGATAACGTAAGATTAAAGAACCATTGCTGATGCACAAAATGGTGTGGATGGGAGTTTTGCATTGCTGAAAACCGGAGCAATTGCCCCCACTGTGTGTGTGTGTGTGTGTGTGTGTGTGTGCGTGTGTGTGTATTTCTATGGTGTACAGTTTAGTGATGCACAGCCACCACTGCCACACCAGCATGTATTTGGTGTGGACGGGCATTGGTGTTCAAAATGTCATTCCAACTGGTATAAATCCAAGTGACAAATTTATGTATATATATATATATATATATATATATCAGTATACAATATATATATATATATATATATGCAACGTTGGGTCTGGTTAGCACCTGGATGGGTGACCGCCTGGGAACACCAGATGCTGTTGGCATCCCTACGTCAAGTGGGGTTGGTGGAGGATTAGTGCCCCTCCCTGTAAAACAATTAACTCTAAGCCCTTGGCCACCCCGTCTGGGATATATGGCGTCTGGCAATGAATGAATGAATGAATGAAAACTATATATTTACGCAAGAGAGGCCATTGATAGGCCAAATCCTCGAACATCAGCTCAGCACGCACGATTTGTTTTGATCATGTGATGTGATTCGCTGTACTGCTTTTCCTCAGTGCTGTATTTGTAAGTTAAATATTTACAGTACTGTTCTGGTAAGTTTATGTGCAAGTTAAAGTATTATTAAATAACATTCAAGCAAGAAATAAAGTTTTATAACCAGTTTTCTGATAGGCGTCAGAATATTACCTTTTTTATTTGTTTGTTAAATATTTGCTGTACTGCTTTTCCACAGTACTGTATTTGTAAGTTAAACATTTACTATTCTGGTATGCACCTGTAAGTTAAAGCACTTAAAGAAAGTTAAAGCATTAAATAAAGCCTTGTAACCAGTTATAGATTACACACGATTGGTGGGTTCCAAGACAATTCGCCATCATGTCAATTCCCCGTCAAAACATGAACGATTCCCCATCAGGACAATTCGCACCCTGTATGATTCCCCATCATTCTTTAAATATATTAATTAATCAATACTTTTATAAATATACTTATTATTAATTAATCAATACTTTAATAACTATATTTCAGGGGGATCCATCAAAGTCTATGTTGTCTTGTTATTGTTGTGACGGTGAACTGGCTTGACAGCGAATGGTCCAGAAACCATTTTGCTCCCTAGACTCCCTAGGCGTGGTGTTTTGCTGTTGTCTGCCATTGGTGATCAATATGAGGCACTTTGGGTGGTTGGAGGGTTCATTTGGTGTTGTGGCTTGCAAGTACAGTGCTGCACAGCAAGGCTTCGACGTGCAGGTGCGTGGACACGGGGCAACATTCCGACGCCGACTGGTTTCGGCATCGGAATGTTGCCTTGTGTTTGGGTGTTTGTGTGTCGGAGTTTTGCTGTGCAATGCTGTGTTTGTGGGTTGTGACATTGGATGGGCCTTCTGACCACTTGGGGTGCTTCATATTGATTACCAGTGGCAGATGGCAGCGGGGAACCACGTTTGGGAGATCTAGGGAGCAAAATAAGGAACAGTTAAAACTTACGCGGTTTCGCGCCGAACACGCCACGTTAGGAACGAAACCCATGCGTTGGGGGCAAGCTTGCTGTAAATGGGGGGATGCGTCCCAGGACCCCCTCGGACCCCCAACTAAATTTCACCCCCCCCCCCATTAAGAAGTAAGCAATACCTGTATACAGTACAATTGTACAGAAGGAGGTGACCATATTCTTTTACATCTTTTTCTTCATCACAGTTCCAATGGTGGAAACAGCAAGGCCTAAAGCACGCCCAATCTCCGAAACTCCCTGCCCCCTCCTCATGGGGTCCTATTATTTCCAATTTCCTTTCCAGAATCAGAGTACGGTGCTGCTGCTTCTTTGCAGCGGGCTCCCCCAATGCTGGAGATGATGCAGGGCGCTTGGGAGGCATGGCGAAACAATATGAAAAGGTGAAGGGCTGCGAAAATATCCTCACGTACAGCGAGGCTGTGAGGAGAGGAGGGACATGCACTCAACTGAGAAGTGCGCAAAAATTTGTTTACCAGAGAGAGGTTAGTTCGTTTTCTTTCGGCAAGCAAGTGCAGCGCTATGCACCGCGCCCATTTTGAATTTTTTATACAGTAGTATTCCACTGACCCCTTCATAGCTGCCGGCCTTGAACAACACTTCACTGTTTCGGTGTCAATGACGTTGAGTTAGGGCATTATAAAAAACTGCGAACAATTACGGGAAGAGAACGAAGGACACTGGTGTGTGTACATGACCCTACTTTACCATCCCATCAGCCAGGCGTTCTCTTCACTCCAGATGTATTCGCTGATGTTAACATGCTTATGTTACATGCACCCTAATTTTGAGTAAGTTTCTTTTAGCAAGAGAACATAATTTACCACCCTCAAAATAGAAAAATATAGAAGACAAACTAGAGGAATATGAACTGAATTGGTAAGGTCTTTAGGCTGTATGCTTACATGAAAGATTATGGGTTTTACAATTTGAAGAGACGACATGGTACAAAAATGTTTGCTAATCAGAAAAAAATTACTTTTTCGTCCCACATGTTCTCAGAGGTTAGCATTCAGTTCCACATTCTTCGCTCGGTATCACTCTTCCCAATATATTTTGGACTGACTGAGCACAGTTATTTCTGCTCCTTAGAGTTAGTGTACATTTAACTGCTCATTCTTTTGTTTGTTCTCATGTGTATGTATGAAAGAGAGAGGACTGATACAAACAATAATGTATTCCATTATCGCTTTCATAGCTGCTGGCCCTGAACAACGCCTTACTGTACTGGTGTCAGTGATGTTGAGTTAGGGTGAGCAAAAAAAAACTGTGAGCAATTATGGGAAGGGAATGAAGGTCACTGGTGTGTTTACACGACCCTACTCTACTACCTCAAGCAGTCTGGCATTCACAGTTCACTTCGTCCCAGATGTTTTCGGCCGATGTATACATGTTGATGTAACACGCATCCTAATTTTATTAATTCTTACACAAATCACAGCAAATCACAGGATGGGTTTGGGGGGGGAGGGGAAGCCAGGTGTGCCAGAAGAGTCTCTTCACATATGTAAGAAAAAGAAATTGATTTTACAACTCTGAAAAAATGGTCCCAAGGCCGATCACAGAAGCACGCCAATATATGAACCCACAGCCACTGAGGGGGCTAAACATATGTTTTACTTTAAGCAGTAAAAGCACCTTACCAAATCAGTTCTTCCTGATAGTCTGTTATATTATTCAGATTGTTTCTCGGTTGGTAAATACAGTAAACGTTGCCTATTAAATCTGTTTCCCTGTTATTTTTAGCTATTCTGGTGTGACAACTCTTGTTTATTTCGTTATAATGGTGGAAAGGACTGTTCTTCCCTAAGTGTTTAACTAAACCTGGCCTAACCGTGCTTATCTGTACCTAATAATTTTAACCTAACCTAACCTCCAGTTGGGAAATTGGGAAACGATATCCAGCTTTGAGCACGTTGAGTTTCTTCCACTGCATTAGAAATGATCGTAAAGGAAAGTGATGATAATAACGGGGAGGAAATTTTTCAGCAAGAAAAAGTAATTTGCCAAACTGAAAGTTGTCAGAAAATTACAGAAACAAGCTGGAGGATTATGCATTGAACTGATAAGGTCTTTCTGCTGCTTCAAGTGTACAATGAAAGACACAAGTATTTTCCCAAAGTCTGACAAATATAGCATGGAAAAATCGAACCATTTGAAACATGCACTAGTAGAAACAGGGTTTTCATTGTATTTCGCTTGGTGTAAATTTTCTTCAGACTGAACTGGGAAGATAGTTGTCTTTCACTGTACATTTCCCGGTGAATAAATCAATCTAACAGTACTTGTGTTTTGTTTCTGCCTGATTAATTGTGATTTCAGACTACTCAAGCACTTCTTCAAATCATATAGTCTGGATAATCGGGCTATCTCTGCATTTCCTTTTGTATCGAGTATCGATTTTCGTATCATCGAGACATATTTTCGTACTATGGAATTCGTCCTATGTTAATCAATTTCGTACCATCGAAAATTCGTACTTCGGGTTTTCGTATTTCGAGGACTTACTGTATATACAATTTACTAATAGACAGATACTCACAGATTTGTATATTACCTTCAGTGCTACTAATATTCTCATCTCCAAAAGTATTGAAATTCTCGGTGTGTCACTTAACAATGCCCTCAGCTGGATCTCTCATGTCAGATCACTTGCTAAAACCGCCTCAAAGAAACTTGGATTATTGTACAGAGTCCGTAACTTCTTCACTGACAAGCAATTAGCTATAGTTTATAAGAGTTAAGTGCACTCTCAGCTTGAATGCTGCTCACCCTTGTGCAATGGATGCGGAGAGATTGCATTAAAACAACTAGACAAAATTCAGAACAAAACTGCTGGAATGATTAATAACCCTGCTATTATAAATAAACTACCTCCCCTACAAGTAAGAAGGAATGCTGCCTCCCTTGCATTATTTTGCAGGTACTGTATTTCTATAGCAAATGCTCAGATGAGGTTGCGTCCATGGTGCCACCTCTCCATGCCTTCCCTCGTGCTACATGGGCATCTGGTAGCGCTCATGACTGGAATGTCACACAGCCATATTGCAGAACTTCTGCCTATCAGAAGTCTTTTATTCTCCGAACTGCATCTCTCTGGAACTCGCTTCCCCAGAGTTGTTTCCCTCCAAATTTCAACCTACAGCTGTTCAAGTCTAACTGTTACAGATATTTTATGAATGGAGGACACTGGTGATCTGGTGCATGGAGTATTTTTTTTACTCATTTGTTTTTTCTTCTTATTAAAAAAAAAAAAAAAAAAAAAAAAAAAGCCATGAAAAAAATAAGAAAAAAAATTATATAGGTCATACAAACAATGGCAAAGCCTCATACCTACTGCCCATAGTGAAGGTGGAATAGTGAGAGAGAGAGAGAGAGAGAGAGAGAGAGAGAGAGAAAGAGAGAGAGAGAGAGAGAGAGAGATGCTATGTTGTAATGGATGGAAAGCACAGTAAACCTGCATGTGATGATGATGATGATGATGATGATGATGATGACGATGATATTGATGATGATGATGATGATGATGATGATGATGATGATGATGATGATGCTGACAACAATGCAATGAAAACAATCATCATCATCAGCATGATCATCAATCATCATCATCATCCGGACCTCCTTTCCCACCATAGGGCAGGGTGAGGAATAGCAATGTCCAGACAGCCCAAATTTGCCCACTCATTGGGCCATGCTTCCATTCACTCATCATTCAACCCCCCGGAATCCTGGCTCTAATTAATACACAAAAATCATTCACCACGTTCTGTAGCTTCACATAAACGTATCCAATAGACTCAATCTGGACACTGTCACATTAAAAAGGGGTGCCAGATCCCTGATCACGCGTTTCTCCTTACAAAATTCAACCAGCCAGCTCGATATCGTCAGTCTCCTAGCCTCACCGACTTCCAAACCTCTTCCTCACACACTCATCCACCATATCCCTCCACCTTCTCCTTGGCCTACCTTTGCCTCCTCCCTCCTTCAAATTCACTCAGATATACCTTCTTCACCACTATTGTTATCCAATCTCCCCTCATGACCATACCATCTCAGGACACTCTCTTCGATTCTGGTGTCCACAGACCTCCTCACTCCACATCTTTCACAAATCACATTATTTCATATCTTATCCACTCTCTGTGCTCCACACACATTCCTTAGCAGTCCCATCTCCACTGCTCTTACTCGTCTTTTCATTTTCATGCCACACCATAGTATCACATCCATATGTTGAAACTGGCACTAACACTCCTTCATGTAGGCCTCGTGCAGTTGCAACACTCGAGCCTCTGTTTCTTATCAAGGCTTTCATTGCACCAGCTACTTTTCTTCCTTGTGTCACTCTGCTTTCACTTCTTTTGCACATTTTCCTCTCTTCTCTGTTACTGTACCCAGGTATCTGAACTCTTTCACCAGCTCCAGTCTCTCTCCATTCACTGTAACATTGCACTGGGAGTCACCTTCTATCTCAATAACCATCACTTTACTCTTTTCTTCATTTACTCTCAAAGCACAATGCTCACAAATGTCAGCAAAACTCTGCACTAGTCTACCAAGTTCTTGTCCGGTATTTGCAAGTACTACTGCATCATCAACATACAACAAATTTGAGATATTCCTTCCATCAACATTCATTACCAACGCCATCCCTCTTTGAAAGTTGGTTTGAAACAGGGATGTGTCATGTCTCCATGGTTGTTCAATCTGTACATGGATGGGGTAATAAAAGAGGTACAAGGTAGGGTAGTGGATGCTGGAGTGACCCTGGTGAGAGAGGATAGTGTTTGGAAACTCCCTGTACTGTTGTTTGCAGATGATACTGTGTTGTTGAGTGAAGACGAAGGGGAGCTGCAGGGCTTGGTGGATAAGTTTGAGAGTGTGTGTAAGAAATGGAATCTAAAGGTGAATGTAGGGAAGAGTAAAGTGATGGTCTTTGAGAGAGGTGAAGTTAGTGAATGTACAGCGAGGTTGGATGGTGAGGAATTGGAAAATGTGAGTACGTTTAAGTACTTGGGTAGTGTGATGAGTAGGGATGGAGGTTTGGAGGGTGAAATGCTTGAAAGGGTACAGCAGGGAAGAAAGGTTGCTGGTTCCTTGAAAGCAGTGATAAGAAACAGGGAAGTGAGCATGGAAGTGAAAAAGTTACTACATGACAGTATTGTGGTACCAACTCTAACGTACGGAAGTGAAGCTTGGACTTTGTTGGAAGGACACAAGTCAAGAGTGAAAGCAGTGGAAATGAGTTATTTAAGAGGAGCCTGTGGAGTCACGTGGAGAGACAGGCTGACGAATGAGGATATAAAGAAGCGTTGTGGTGTGGATGTGGATGTGATACGAAGTGTTATGAGGAACACACTGAGGTGGTTTGGCCATGTGGAGAGGATGGAGGGTGAAAGACTGACGAAGAGAGTGTATGTGAGTGAGGCGGAGGGGGGAAGAGGGAGGGGGAGGCCGAGGATGAGATGGAGGGATGGGGTGGAGAGGTATATGAGAGAGGGGGGTGTGAGTTGGGAGCAGGGCAGTGAAATGGCGGGGGACAGGGCGACTTGGAGGCGATTTGTTTGTGGCCACCCCAAACGGGATTGAGGCGTCTGGCAATAGATAGATAGATAGATCCCTCTCTCCACTACTCGTGTTTTTATTTCTCTCATCACCCCATCCACCCCAAACGGGATTGAGGCGTCTGGCAATAGATAGATAGATAGATCCCTCTCTCCACTACTCGTGTTTTTATTTCTCTCATCACCCCATCCATATATACACTGCACTCACCTAACTCACTGTACTTTCCATCTGAACTCATGCCGTGAGTTAGAAAAACGTGTTAAAAAAAACACACCTTATGGGGAAAAATATATTTGATTCTGCCAAGGTGTCAGGTAGCCTAGTGTAACATTGACGGGACCCCTCTTAACACCACTTAACACTAACATCCTGTCTCAAAAGTGTGTACTGCATATCTTATAATGATTTTCATTCATTCATTCATTGCCAGACGCCATGTATCCCAAACGGGGTGGCCAAGGGCTTAGAGTTAATTGTTTTACAGAGAGGGGCACTAATCCTTCACCAACCCCACTTGACACGTAGGGAGAACGTTATGCCAACAGCATCTGGTGTTCCCAGGCGGTCACCCATCCAAGTACTAACCAGACCCAACGTTGCTTAACTTCGCTGATCGGACGGGAAGCGGTGTACTCAACGTGGTAGGCTGTTGGCTTGGGGCAATACATGAATGAAAAAATTCCAGCCACCTCCTGAGTACCATTACAAAACTGTCACTGCAACTGAGGCACTGATCATGACACCACCACACATCCCACTGAAAAGGTTTATAAGAGGCATTTTCTAACATTGTAAATGACTAACCAAAAACATAACTGGCAGCTCACCTGCCACTCACTATGCCGCTAGACCTAACCATGAAAGGCTTCTCTTAAACTGAATATCATGTGGCGATGGCAATACAATTCATGGAAGGCCACCATGAGATGTTTATCTGCAGTACTCATATCAATACCTCATCAAGTCTGTACAAGGTTGTTTAGCCACCACCCTAGGATATGGGGCCGCAGTAAACATCCAGTTACCCAATATTAAAAGATATTACATATCCTTGTATGATTGTAAAAAATACTGGAAAGCCTTTACTTAAATCCTACTGATGACAATACTTACGTCGACGAGAGACGAGTAGCGGTTTCTGCACACTAGCCTAGTTGCAGTACTGGCCACTAGGTGTAGGTGGCATGAGTGGAGAAAGCATTGTTCTGATTGGCTGCACAATCACAAGGACTGTGTACTTAAATATGATTGGCTTCCAGTCGCGAGTTGCGGCTACAATACCGTGAGTTAAACATCTCAGAAATAAACCACTTTCTGGTCGAAAACGCAAGTTAAAGCATTTTCCGTGAGTTTCATGATAATGGTGACTTAGATAAGGACACCATGAGTTAGATAATTTCTTTATACAAAGGAAAAGGGGAGAGAGAAGTATGTGGTAACCATTGGGGTATTTGCCCTCTTAGTGTGACTGGAAAAATATATGGTAGATTACTCATTGACAGGGTTAGGCATATGACAGAGGAGCTAGGTGGAGAAGAACAAGGGGGATTTAGGAAGGGAAAAGGGTGTGTAAATCAGATATTTGTTCTAAGATGTTTAGTGGAGAAGTATCTAGAGAAAGAAAAGAAAGTGTACGCAGCTTTCATGGACTTGGAGAAAGCTTATGACAGAATAGATAGGCAAGGTATGTGGAAGGTATTAAGAATATAAGGAGTGGAGGGGAAATTGTTGAGTGCTGTGAAGAGCATGTACGAAGGAGCTAGGGCTACGGTGCGAGTGGATGGTGAGCTGAGTGAGTTCTTTGATCTCAATGTGGGACTGAAACAGGGTTGTGATGTCTCCATGGCTGTTTAATATATACATGGATGGGGTTGTAAAGGAGGTGCAAGGTAGGGCAGTGGATGTGGGGGTGGCTCTAATGATTGAGGGTGAGATTTGGAAAACTCCGGTGTTGCTGTTTGCTGATGATACAGTATTGTTGAGTGAAGATGAATGGGAGTTGCAAGGTTTGGTGAATGAATTTGGGACAGTGTGCAGGAAGGGGAATCTGAAAGTTAATGTAAACAAAAGTAAAGTTATGGTGTTTGAGAGGAATGAAGTCACAGAATGTACAGTGAGGTTGGATGGTGAGGATATGGAGAATGCGAGTGCATTCAAGTACTTGGGTAGTGTGATGAGTAAGGATGGAACTTTGGGGAATGAAGTGCGTGAAAGGGTACAGCAGGGAAGGAAGTTTTTTTTTTTCTTCTTCTTCTTTTTAATAACAGAACAAAGGAAGGAAAAACAAATGAATAAAAAATAAAAAAATCCATGCACCAGATTACTGGTGTCCTCTGTTCATAAAATATCTGTAACAGTTAGACTTGAACAGCAGTAGGTTGAAGTTTGGATGGAAACAACTGTGGGGAAGCGAATTCCAGAGAGATGCAGTTCGGGGAATGAATGAATTCTGATAGGCGGAAGTTCTGCAGTATGGCTGAGTGACATTCCAGTCATGAGCGCTGCCAGCTGCCCGTGTAGCATGAGGGAAGGCATGGAGAGGTGGCACCATGGACGCAACTTCGTTTGAGTATTTGCTATAGAAATATCTGTAAAATAATGCAAGGGAGGCAACATTCCTTCTTACTTGTAGGGGAGGTAGTTTATAAATACAGTAAAAGTCCAATTCTTCAGCATCCAATTCCCCGGCAAATCTGACATTTCGGCAGTTTTGAGAAATAGTCCCATTAACGAAAATCTCTGATCGTTCGGCAGATTTTCCAATTTTTTTCGTCAGTCTTGAAATTCTCCATGAGGCTCACCAGCTAGCTACCCGCCTTTACCCGCCTTAGTGAGTGAGATAGTGGAAGTGATGGAACGAGTCTACCACTGCCATGAAGCTCAGAGGCTAGCTCTTTCTCCCATAGCATAAAGAGAGGACAATCACGTAGTGAGTCTAGCATGGAAAAGAGAATCTGTTTCACCATTCTTCCGCCATTCTCCCGAGTTGTTGCCATAATGCTGCCGACTTCTCTCGATTCTTCTGTGTGCTTTGTGAACTTCGTACCAAAATATACCTAAGATTACTATACGAGTGCGCTGTAAGCACCGTAACATCAGACAGGAGCTTTGTAACACCTGAGTGGACCAGCCGTGTGTTGTGAACAGTATAAACATCTGCGTGCTTTGAAAATGGCCTCCACGAGTGGAAAGTTAACTGGTGTTAGCAAGAAGCGTACACATAAGGTGTTGACTATTGCTCGGAAAATTGAGCTGTTGAAAAAATTAGAGGCTGGCATGAGTAGGAAGTAGATAATGGATGAGTTTAATGTAAGCTCCTCTACCATCTACAATATTAAGAAACAGAAGAACGATCCATTCAAATTTGTTTCTCAGGCCTCCGGTACGACCCAGAGGAAAGCAATGAAAAAAGCAAAGTTAAGTGAGCTGGATGAAGTGCTGCATAGGTGGTTTGTGGCTCAGCGTTCTGAAGGGAAGCCTATTTTGGGGTTTCTCATCATAGAAAAAGCCAAAATGAGCAACTAATTATGAGTGTGACAAATCCTGAGGCCATGGAGGCCCAGGATGTTGAAAGTGATGATGAAATAGAGGAAGATGAGCAGGATAAGGTCACCTGGAAGGAAGCAGCAGAGGCCTATGGAAAATTGTTACGGTTTGTTGAGGGCTCATCTCATTTTAACACTGGTGAAGTGATGCAGTATCACATCATGTTCAGGGACTTCCAGACTAAAAGGGCAGCATCTGTGAAGCAGGCAGCCTTATTTGACCTCTTTAAAAAAGCTGCCAAGAAAGCTACATCCTCTGCTGCTCCCTCCTCTCCATCACCAACAGCAGTCGCTGAACCTCAAGCTCTACTGCCGCAGCAACAGGGAGAAGAGTCCTTAGAGCCTGCTGCAGGACCCTCTACTGCTGGGGACTTCTTCCAGCAGTAGCAGACTCCAATCAACCCCTTCTATTGTACATATGTAAATAAGGAACCTACTATAAGTTTAGGTAAGTGCATGTGAACTTGTAGGCCTAATGTACCATTTCATTTATATACAGTATGTTCACTAATTTCTTTATTTTTCATATTCATGTATAGTGCTGTATTCATTACAGTATTGTACAATATCAAACAGTATACAGTACTCTCTCCATACAGTACTCTCTCCAAACACATTTGTAATGATATGAGTAGTGATGATAGTGTTCACCGAAACATATAAGGTACTGAGTGGGTAAGGTTTTTGATAATTCGGCAATTTTGATTTTTCGGCACTTGCCTGGTCCCATAGATGCTGAAAAATCGGACTTCTACTGTAATAGCAGGGTTATTAATAATTCTAACAGCTTTGTTCTGAATTCTGTCTACTTGTTTTAATGCAACCTCTCCACATCCACTCCACAAGGGTGAGCAATATTCAAGCTGAAAGCGCACATGACTCTTATAAATTATAACTAACTGCTCGTCAGTGAAGAAGTTACACACTCTGTACAATAATCCAAGTTTCTTTGAGGCGGTTTTACCAAGTGATCTAACATGAGAGGGCCAGCTGAGGGCACCGTTAAGCGAGACGCCGAGAATTTCAATATTTTTGGAAATGGGAATACAGTACTGTATTTGTAGCATTGAAGGTAATATACGATTCTGGCAATATCTGTCTATCAGTAAATTGTATATATTTAGTTTTACTAGCATTAAATGAGACAAGGTTATTTAGTCCCCATTCACTGATCGTGGATAAGTCTTGATTTAAAGAGATGGCTGTACTGAGCTGAGAGTCAGAGATATCGGGCATTGTAAATGGATGTCTGATTGTGAATGAACTATGAAGTGTTGAGTCATCTGCATATGAATGGATGGGATTGTGGGTGACAGATAAGAGATCATTAATATGAACGAGAAACAGGGTTGGTGCCTGAACTGATCCCTGCGGCACGCCGGTGTTAACTGAGTGGAAAGTGGAATATACATCATCTACTTTAACTCTTATTTTTCTATTGCTGAGATATGAGGAAATCAAAGGAACAAAAGAGTTTAGTCCATAGCAAGGGAGTTTGGACAACAGGGAACAGTGCCACATTCTGTCGAAAGCTTTAGAAACATCCAGGGCTACTGCATGAGTTTCACCATGTAGGTCAACTGATTGATGGATGGTATGAGTCAGGAGATTGAGTTCACTGAAAGAAGTGATGAGAAATAGGGAGGTGAGTATGGACGTTAAGAAGTCACTGCATGATAGTATTGTGATCCCTACCCTGACACATGGATGCGAGGAGTGGACCTTGCAAGAGGGGAACAAGTCAAGAGTGAGAGCAGTGGAAATGAGTTACTTGAGAGGAGCATGTGGAGTGACAAGGAGGGACAGGTTGACGAATGAAGAAGTGAAGGAACGTTGCAGGGTGGATGTGGATGTGGCTGAGAAGATTAGAAGAAATACATTGAGGTGATTTGGACATGTGGAGAGAACGGAGAATGAAAGACTGACTAAGAGGGTGTATGTAGGTGAGGTGGAGGGAGGGAGAGGGAGGGGTAGACCGAGGATGAGGTGGAGGGATGGAGTTGAGAGGTATATGAGGGGGGGGGATGAGTTGCGGGAAGGGTAGTCAAATGGTGGGTGACAGAGCGACTTGGAGGCGTTTTGTCTGCAGTCACCCTTTGCGGGATTAGGGCATCGGGCTATAGATTGATAGATAGATAGATAGAAGTTCGTGAGTTACACGAGTGCACTGTATATTGAACAACCATGAGGACATCACTCAACGCTGTCGCACGTCCACATCAATCGTGAACCATTCACTTAGATGCATGTTTACCCTTACAGATGCTTCACTACCATCATAAATACTCTTGACGGCACCTTGTAGCTTACCATCTACACCATACATGTGAATAAAAACAACAACAAAATCATGCTACCTGACATATGTGGTGCAGTGATGGGTGTCGAGTAATCCCCTGTGTTAACCCAGCTGTGGGGGTAACTGTGGTATTCCCAGTACTCTTGTCCTCACTACGGGTCCTCTGTAGCCTGGATCTTTTCGCTGTTCAAGAAGAGATTTAGCCACATTCTAGTCAGATAAGGAAGCTCCCTAACACCTCTTCCTTAGTGGTTTATTATTTTAAGCAGGTTTCCTAACACCTCTTCCTTAGTGGCTTATTTTTGTAAGGAGGCTCCATAACACCTCTTCCATTGTGATTTATTTTTTGAAATGAGACTGCCTAACACCTCTTCCTTAGTGATTTATTTTTTGAAAAGAGACTGCCTAACACCTCTTCCTTAGTGATTTATTTTTTGAAAAGAGACTGCCTAACACCTCTTCCTTAGTGATTTATTTTTTGAAAAGAGACTGCCTAACACCTCTTCCATAGTGATTTATTTTTTGAAAAGAGACTGCCTAACACCATTTCCATTGTGATTTATTTTTTGAAAAGAGACTACCTAACACCTCTTCCTTAGTGATATATTTTATGTCTGGAGGCTCCCTAACACCTCTTCCTTAGTGATTTATTTTTTGTATGGAGGCTCCTCAACTCCCTTTTCTTAGTGGTTTATTTTGGATATGGCTTGTTAATATCCTTCTGTATGTAAATTATGCAGAGTGTGGTGATATTAGAAGGATTTATGTAACACAGAAGAGGACAGGAAGGTGTAATAAACAAAATAAATCACTTAGAAAACGGTGTTGGAAGCTTCCTTAACTGACAAAAATACTGGCCTGGTTGGGTAAGGAGGCTCCCAAACACCTCTTTCTTTGTGATTTATTCTCCCAACAACCAATTCCCATCTTCCTTTTTGCTTTTTACATCTTTAATTACATAGAATACATGAATAACACACAAGAATATAGGTGTTAGGCAACATCGTAATTATTAATGTAATACAAAGATGGTCATTATGATGTAACAGGCAAAATATGGAGCTTGGGTAAAGTTGTAGTAGTAGTAGTAGTAGTTGTTCCCTTGGCAGTCTGGCAGAACAACACCGAGTCCCTAAGGAAGGCCATGGCAGAGACAGGGGTTTCCCACAGACCTCTCAAGGAGTGTTGTTGTTTCGTTTGGATCATTTGCTTTTCCTTTGTCTAATTTACTTAACTCCTCCTGTATTTCTTTTTCTGGTATTTGTATATCTGGTACTATGTGTGGGCATGCATGTTCCATATCATCCCTCTCAAAATTATTTTCTTCTGTAAAAACTGATTGGAAATTCTTATTTAGTGCTTCATAAATATCCTTCTCTTGTGTGTAGGTGATTCCCTCATCCGTAATGGATTGTATTTTATCTTTTACTTTGGTTTTGCTTCTGATGTAGCTGTAAAATAGCTTCAGTTGATAACTACTTTTGTTTATGATGTCCTCCTCAAACTGTTTTTAGGCTTCCCTCCTTATTCTTGCGTATTCGTTTCTTGCCTGTTTATAGTTGCTATATGTCCTCTCACTACTGTGTCTTCTGTATCTATTCCACAACAAGTCTTTTTTTTCTTTTGATTTTTTAGATTCTTTAATAAGCCATTTCTTTATCTTCATTTCTACTTCTTTGTGCCAAGGGATGTAAGTTTGGACTCCTATTTCATAAAGTTCACTGAATTTTCTATATATAACATTTAAATCCTGTCCTCTAAGCTCATTTTCCCAATCTATTTCTAAAAAGTATTTTCTAAGTGTGTGTGTGTGTGTGTGTGTGTGTGTGTGTGTGTGTGTGTGTGTGTTGTAGGAGAGTGTTGTTTATGGTGAGGTGTGGAATGTGACTATGTTCTGCTGTCCAGTTTGTGAGAAGGATCACTGTAGATTTGGCTGGGGCTATTTTGAGATTGTTTGTGGTGAACCAGTCATGTAGTGTGTTCGAGTAAGGCTGGACGATGTGTGCAGCTGTGCTTGTGTTTTGGTGTGTACATGTGTTATGTCATCTGCATAGGAAGCTATGTGTATCTGTGGTGTGTGGGTACGTCGTGCATGTATAGGTTAAAGAGTGTAGGGGACAAAACACATCCTTGGGGTACGCCATTTGTGAAGTTTCTGATGTTCGAAGACTGATCGCCAAATGTTACATGTGTACATCTGCCTCCTAAATAGGTTGCCAGCCATCTTTTTGTGTTACTGTGCATGTTTGTGTTGAATATTTTGTTTGTGAGGTTGTGGCAGGGGATGGCATCAAGAGCTTTGCTAATGTCTAGCGTGACTGGGAGTGTTCTGTGTGGTGGCCTAGCTGAATTCATGCCATCAATGATTCTGTGTAAGGTCTGTAAGAAGAGTGTTTGAGGAGTGTAGCGGCCTAAAGCATGTTGTGATAAGGCTTGGGAGATGTTAGGTGTTACTAATTGTAATACCAGTAGTTCCATGGATTTGGAAGGGGTGCAGAGGAGTGTGATGGGGTGGTGTGAGGAAGGTAACGTGGGGCTTTTGTTGAGTTTGGGGATAGTGATGATAGTGTCGTGCTTCCAGATATTCTGTTGTGTGAGTAGCTATTGTTTGGTATGTTGTTTGGGAGCTTCCATAACTGACAAAATATGTGCCTAAATGACAAGTGGGTGCAGAAAGTGAGAAGTGTGAACGTTGGGGGCAGGGTTGTGAGAGGCAAACCAGAAAAGACTTGGGACCAGGTCACAGAGTATGACCTCAGGTCAAGGAGTGTGACTTCAGAGATAAGAGACGGAATAGGGAGGCTGCCAGAGACTAAGCGGTGTGAAGAGCCATCATCAGGTGACCAAGGCTCATGCATCCATGCACACTGAAGCCTTTATAAAAGATACGAACAAAGAGGTGCAGGCAATCTCCAACATAATAGGCATTTCCATGGCTGGATAAAAATATATATACTGTATATATATATATATATATATATATATATATATATATATACAGTAATCACTCCAATATCCGGATCAATAGAGCCATCGGTAGGTTCGGATATTGGTTTTGTCCGGATATTGGGTCCCAGCTTATGGACTTGTACTTACGGACCCTAACACAGAGAAACACCTATACAACTCCCTCCGGACATGCATAGCACCTATTTAACACCCAAATCACACCAATAAGGCACATAAATGACTGAAATAAATGCAACAGACACATAAAATGTGGGTTTAGAAGTATGTTCATACATTAATAAACATTCTGGTACTTATGGACTCTAACCGAACCTAACCTAACCGAACCTAACCGAACTCTGAAAAACACATTCCTACTGCACATGCATGAGGTAAGTTTAGTATGGAAAGAAGTACAGTATGACACTTTCTGGTAAGTATAGTATGGGAAAAAATACAATATGAAACATTCTGGTAAATATAGTATGGAAAATAGTACAACATGAAACATTTTGGCTACTTACAGCAAGTCCCTGGCCACCTCGATGAATAACCGCCTCCTCTCGGACTCTGACAGTAAGAACGATTTCCTGAAGCACTTGCACTACACTCTTCCTGAAGTCTTGCACTGAACTTAGTCACTAACACACAGAAGTCCGTTCTTTTCACAGTGTTCACTTTAGTCCAAATAATGTTCCATTAAATTTAAGTGTTGCACATTAACTTTTCCCAAGCCATGGCGAAGAGCGTAGGTCTTGTCGCGGTGAGAGACAGGCGGGAAGTGGGGAGGATGCAGCGGCGCTCTATCAGACGTCGGAGGAATGACGAACCAAAACAATGCTCTCACGCGGCGCGCGCGGCAAGTTCAATTTACGGACGGCAAAAAATCGATTTTTTTTCCAATTTTTTTGGATTTTCGGACCATTTTGGGAATGTTTGATCCCAGGACGATAAGGTTCGGTTAGTGGGGATGTTCGGTTATTGGGCGTCCGGATATTAGAGGGATTACTGTATATATATATATATATATATATATATATATATATATATACTGCACAGTACTGTATATATAATATATATATATATATATGTTTAGGTACTTATTTAGCCAAGGATGGTTCTTTGAACTTGAATTCGAGGAAAGGTTAAAGAAGGCTAATCAGGCAAGGGGAATGCTTAAAAATATTTGGAATAATAATAATTTTTCTGTGCATACAAAAATCAAACTTTATAAGGTAATGGTTAGGAGTATCTTAATTTATCGACACGAGTCTTGGTACAGCACAGTGACTATGGAAAATAAATTCTTGGTGTTTGAAAACAAAGCACTTAGAAGAATATTAGGAGTTAAGTGGTGGGAAAGGATACCAAATAGTAGAATTAGAGAAATAACGGGAGTGCAGCCTGTCGATGAATATGTTAGGTTCTCACGATGGAAGTGGCTAGGACATGTGTATAGGAGACAGGGAATAGTACGAGGTACACCAGGGTGGGTGGCACTTGGTAGGAGAGGTAGAGGAAGGCCAAAAGAGACGTGGGTGAGGACAATGAGACGGGAAGCTGGAGATGAGTGTTGGGGAGATCTTGAGGAGTTAGCACAAGATAGGATGTGGTGGTGTGAGTTCATCGAGGCCCTATGCATCCCCGAGGGTGCCACAGGAAATGATTGACTGATTGACTGATATATATATATATACTGTATATATACTGTATATATATATATATATATATATATATATATATATATATATATATATATATATATATATGTGTGTATAAAACAATGATATAATAATAATAATAACCATCTATCTATATACCAAGGCTGTTTCTCCCCCCAAAAAGGAGGTTAGCCAAGACAGGATGACACTTCCACTTGACTCATCCACACACACACACACACACACACACACACATTTACTCTTATCTTAGCCCCAAGGGAAGAAGGGACAGATCCTCACCGCACCACACCACGCAAGGGTCATCTGCGCAATGCAACAGTAATAATATTAATAATAGCAACAAATAATACTAAACATGATAACACTCCTTTGTCTTCCTCTCTCTCTACACCTCATGCACACACAATAAACTCTCCTAGTCAGTCTCTCACTCTCCACACACCCCTATCCTGGCACTATCTTTACCTGGGAATGCAGAAGCACAGAAATCCATTGACAACTTGCAAGGCAGCCCCTTTTTTCCCCCCTTATTCTTTCTCTCTCCCCTTCCACCTCAAGCACACACAATACACTCTCCTAGTCAGTCTCTCACTCCACACACACCTCTGACACTGTCTTTACCTGGGAATCCAGAGGCACAGAAATCCGTTGACAGCTTGCGAGGCCGCCCCCTTTTCTGTACAGGTGGTGGTGCCGTGGATGGGGTGACACTGTGATCCCCCACACCGGTCATGTTCTCCTTGCCCAAGCCAACATCAAGGCTGGAACGGCAGGGAAGCAGCGAGGGTCTATGGCCCACTGCAAACACATCTGAGGGGAACAAAAACAGAGGATGGAGAGTGGGAGACTAATGTGAAGAGTGTATGTGAATGAGGTAGAGAGGGGGAGAGGGAGGGGAAGACCAAGGATGAGATGGAGGGATGGAGTAGAGAGGACTGAGTGAGAGACTAACTAGGAGAGTGCATGTGCAGTTACATGGAGAAACAGACTGACAAAATGAGGAAGTGACAGAGCACTGTGGTGTGGATGTGGATGTGATAGAAAGCATTAGGAGAAATACACTGCGGGGGTTTGGCCATGTGGAGAGTATGGAGGGTGAAAGACTAATGTGCAGAGTGTATGTGAGTGAGGTGGGGGGGGGAGGGGAAGACCAAGAACGAGATGGAGTGATGGAGTAGAGAAGATGGAGTGAGAAACTAACTAGGAGAGTGTATGTGAGTGAGGTAGAGGGGAGGGAAAGGGTGGGGGATGCTAAGGATGAGCTGGAGGGATGGAGACGAGGGGTATATGAGAGAAGGGGGTGTAAGCTGGGGGGAGGGCAGTGATATGGCGGAGGACAGGGTAACATGGAGGCGATTTGTTTGTGGCCACCCCTTACGGGATAAAGGCGTCTGGCAATAGACAGATAGACAGACTTGAAGAAATATTAAGACAGTAAAGCCAGACATAAGGTGGCATTCTCATCAGTTACGAAAATTCCCTAACACCTTTTCCTAAGTGATTTATTTTTATTATTACACCTTACTGTCCTAGTCTGTTATGGATGGCAATCTTGTTGGTTCAGGACGCTCCCTAACACCTTTCCTAAGTGATTTATTTTGATTATTAAACCTTACTGTGCTATTCTGTGTTATAAAAATCCTCCCAGTATCACCATACCCTGCATACATAACATACAAAAGGATATTAACCAGTAACATCCAAAAATAAATAGCTGGGGAAAGGATGTTAGGGAGAGTCCTTAACCAACAAGAATATGGACTCCTGTGCTAAAGAAGAGACTTGAAGAGTATGAAGAGGAGCATGAAGAAGAGGAGTGTTTGAGAGAGTGAGAGATGTATAATGATGATGATGGAAACGAAAATGAAGATGATGATGACTGATAATGATGACTGATGACGAGAACTGTCGATGATAGTGATGGTGATGATGATGAATGATGATGGCGATGGTGATGACGCTGACAATGATGACGATGGAGATGGTGATGATGATGATGACGATGATGATGATGATGATGATGATGGAGACAGGCTTACAGACATGATACAACAGTGCTGGCCTGACCTGTGTCCTCTTGAAGAATGTATAGAACCAGCTCATAAATATACAGCTGCAGACAATAATACACCTCACTGCAATAAATATATAAAGGGAGAGAGCAATGAATTTTGGAACAGACCAATGAGTTTTGGAACATGATGATGCAGACTTGGAATGGCCAAAAACATCTCAGAATGCTGTATAATCTTATCATTTTGTACCGTTTGTTTGTATTGTTTATAAAGGCTCCTACATGCTTTTGTGTGTTGGCCTTGGCCACCTAATGGTGGCTCTCCATGCTGCTCAATCTCTTGCAGGCTCCCAATTCGGTCTTCTACCCCTGAGGTCACATTCTATGACCTTGTCCCAGGTCTTTTTTGGTCTGCCTCTCACAACCCTACCCCCAGTGTTCACACTTCTCACCTTCTGCACCAAACTAGCATTGAAAAGTGAAAAATGTGTTTCATTATTACTGTACAGTATCTGACTAAGAAGTGTAACACTAATAATATCCACAACTGTACATACAGGGTCCAACAAGGAGTACGTGACACTACAACACATCACCACAGTGTTAGATAAAAGTGTTAATCATTTGGTGCACGCAGTTAACTCCTGCTATTGGTGTGGGTAGGTACCAGAACCCCCACGAATGGGCGGAATCCGTGAATAATCTGTACCTTTGGCAGAAATCATTGTTTTCACTGTTTTAACTCTTGCCATTACCTACAGACCCACTATGTGACCTGTACGTGCATTTTATGGCAAAGTAATATGACAACTGGATGGCCCCTTTGACCAGCCAATAGGATAGGAAGAAAGATGACATGAAGGCAAATAATAAGGGATGCTACCCTAGCAGCCAATCACAAGCAAGCTGTTTGTGTTAGAACAGAGTGGAAGATTTGTGTTGTGAAATACCAAGTGCTGTAAAATGCTGAGGCCATATGCTGAACAGCACATACCTATACAGGGTAACTGCACAGTGTAACTACTGCACAGCATTTCTCACACAAAACATGCACAAAACACATTTACAAACCACCAGCAACAGCTGATGCTGGGGCAAAACCATCAAACAGCTTCCTGGGAATACTTGAAAATACCTCCCAGAAAAATCCATGAATATGCCAACCCATGAACAGTGGAGGTTGACTGTACTGTTTACTGTAGTGTTTCCCTTTACCCAAACCTAACTTAGTCCTACCTTCCATTACCTTCGTCAACCATACTGGCATCAACCTGTAGGCCGATATACTGGAAGGTCTTTGCGGTGGGAACTCTACTTAACTACCATCTATGAGCAACTTGCTCCATCCAAACCTCAACTTAACTTAATCCTACCTACCCTTACTTTCATCAACCGTACTGGGCTCAACCTGTGGGCCAATGTACTGGAAGGTCTTTGCGGTGGGCACTCGTCGGACCAGCCCTAGGGACGTCAACACATTGGCTATGTCGTAGAGCCGTCGACCGCGAGTTCGTAAGCGCTCACCATCCTCACCAGTCTCTCCCACCACCAACCTTACTGCGTGCTCCAGGGACAGCATGTGTGGCTGCGGACAATATATAAAAATTATATTGTGTGTAAATACACCCTTACCCTGATACCCGGCAGTGTTGTGTACCGGTGGGAGTGTTCGGTCAGAGAGTATGTCAGATATTGAAGCAATTTTCCCCATAAGATACTAAAGAAAAGCCAGAAAAGTGTTCCAGACCCAGACCCAAACCCAAACACTTACATGCCTTATTCATTCAATAGAGACTGACACAGAAACATCATAGGTAATGTTATTATCCACATAAACGATGCCATTGCTAAAAAATGGCAGAGCAAACACCACATGCGGGAAGGCAATGTGGGTGGAACATGTGGTATTAAGATGCATCAGAGCAACTAACACCAAGGCAGGCAGCTGGCAGTGCACCGAGAGGGGGTGGGGGTGGGCAGGGGGAGAGGGAAGGAAACAAGCAGGGGTGGCGAAGGGCTGCGGCATTGGAGGGAGACAAGCTGGGGTGGGGGAGGGCAGGGGAACAGGGAAGGAGGCATGAAAGCCAAACTGCCCTGCTCCCCCCCCCCCCTACAGTCTCACTCACTCACCAGAAATGTAGTGTTAAAAGAAGTAAAAGTTGAGGTGCAAAAAGTATACAAACTACTGGAAACTCAAGACATAAGGAAGGCCCCAGTACCAGACAGGATCTCCAATTGAGTACTGAAGGAATGCAGAGAACAACGGGCGGATAATATTCATGGTTTACTTGTGTGTTCTCTGGAAGAATGGAAAGTGCCTCAGGAATGGAAGAGGGCCAATGTGGTACCAGTTGATAAGGGAGAGAACAATGAAGAACCCCTGAATTATAGACCAGTGTCCCTGACCACCATGGTTACAAAATTGTGCAAGAGAAACCTGAAAGACAGATGGATAAAAAAACTGGAGATGAACATTTTGGCTGAAAGTCAGTTTGGCTTCAGAACAGGGAAGTCGTGTGTTTCCAACTTGTTGAGCTTCTACTCATGGGAAATAGACATCCTACAGGAGAGAGATGGTTGGGTGGACTGTGTGCATTTAGATATGGAGAAAGCCTTTGACAAGGTACCCCACAAGTGACTAATGTGAAAATTGGGACACATTGGGGGACTGAGGGGGAACCTCTTGGACTGGATGAGAGACTTCTTGAGAGACATACGCCCAAGTCCCGGACCTTGGGAAAAAAAAAAAGATACAAAGAAAAAAAAAAGGCCGATATTTGTTCATCCCTACTTTAAATCTACTGCGCAGTGATGAACAGCTGTGTTTTGGTGCGTAGTTCCGGCAATGTCTGCTAGAGCACCCCTGCATCCTCCCCAGTTCCTGCCTACCTACCGTTGTGACTATACGCTCGTCACTGTGGCTGGCCACATGCTCGCTTTTGTGAATAAACTGCAATACCTCACCACTAGACCACATGGGAATTCAGTGTTGTGCAGTGTTAAGAAAGTAGAATTCAGAGTGCAAAGGATTAAGTGCAGAGTGCAATACCGGTATGCTGCAACTGGCATGGCACAAGGAAGAACAGAATATGCAGTGTTAAACTATAAGGCACAGTGCAAAGGATTAAGTGCAGCGCAACACTAGATTACTGTACATGCTACGAGTGCACCTTCACCACTGCCAGCGCCATAGAGGAGGCAGGTTAATTGATTTCGTGCCATCGAAAATTCGTACTTCGGGTTTTCGTATTTCAAGGACTCACTGAATATATATACACATATATATATGTATATATATATATATATATATATATATATATATATATATATATATATATGTATATATATATATATATATATATATATATATATATATATATAAATAAAAAAAAATATGTGTATATATACAGTCGGTGCAACAGAAGTCTGGACCCTCTAATTCACACCACATATTTGGTAGGGTCCAGGAAATATTGTAGGAAAATTCCTCTAGTTAGTGGATTTTTTTTCTGGTGGTTTCTAGCAACTTTACAGGCTTATCGCCACATGCTGTGAGAGTATGAACTCAGTGCCTGCCTGACTTTGGATGGGAAAGTACATCAGATTTTCTTGTCCTGCCTGGCCTTTGTTAATTTCAAAGCTCTCTTTTTCCCACCCTCCTCTGCCTTAGTGAATCATTGGAGATGGAACCCAAGCCACTAACTAATGTAGAAAAGGCTCAAATTTTAACTATGAGAGAGGAAAATGTAAAAATTAAGGATATTTGTGTTCGAACTGGGCGAGGGAAATCTACCGTTATGTCACTCCTTGCGGCTGCCCGCCACCTGCCAAAAAACAGAATTCCCCAACATAAAGACAGGCTAGGACCTAAAAGGAATACATCACCAACTACAGACAGGTTACTGAAGCAAGCTGTGCTAAAAGACCCACGTTTGACTGCTAGACAACTGAAAGATATGAAACCTGAAATGCTGAAAGATGTGTCTGAAAGAACCATACAGCATCGACTTCAGAAAGACCTCAAGATCCCCAGCCGTACTGCTGCACTGAAGCCTCTCCTGACAGAAAAGATGAGGAAGAAACGACTTGAATTTGCAAGACAACATCAGCACTGGACTGTCCAAGACTGGAGTGAAGTAATGTTCTCAGATGAAAGTATATTTCAGGTGCTTAGCTCACATCGAATCAAGGTATACAGGCCAGAGGGGACCAACAGGTATGACAGGCGCTACACCATCAAGACCGTGAAGGACAGTCCATCAGTGATGGTTTGGGCTTGTTTCAGTGCCAAAATGGGCAGAGGTGGTATATATTTCTTACCAAAAAATTGCACAATGAATGCTGCTCGATACAGTGAGGTTCTGAAAAGGCATCTATTTGATCATATGGCTATCCACGGGACCTCCATCTTCATGCATGACTCAGCCCCCTGTCACACTGCTCAAAAAGTGAAGAAGCTGATCCAGAGTAAAAATATTCGCATTCTTCCATGGCCAGGCAACAGTCCCGACTTAAATCCTATTGAAAATACGTGGAAGGACATCAAGGACAAGGTAAAGGCTGCCAAAGTGTCGTCAGTGCCCGAGCTCCAGGAGGTTATCAAGCGTGTGTGGTGTCTGGAGATGGATATCAATTACTTCACTAATCTAGCAGATAGTATGCCAAGGAGAATGCAAGAGGTGATCAAGGCCAAGGGGGAAATGACAAAGTACTAACGTAAACACTGAAGTACATTTTCTGTTCATAAATAAATGTTTTCTATGATGATTTGTTGTTGTTTTGGTAGTGCCCTGACTAGGTCCAGACTTCCATTGCGCCGACTGTATATATGCTGTATATATATATATATATATATATATATGAGAAAAAGGCAGAGTATAAGAGAGAAGTGGAGGAACGATTGGGCAAATATGAATTGGAGCAGGTGGGAGATGTGGAAGGTATGTGTAAGATATTTACAGAAGAAATATGTGCAGCATGTGATGTGGTGTGTGGAAGGAAGAGAAGACGGAGGGGGGTGCAAGGAACAGCGTGGTGGACTGAAGAGGTGAAACAGGCTGTGCCACAAAAGAAGAAAGCATACAATGAATGGATGAGAAATAGGGGCGTGGAAGAAGTTGAGAGGCGGAAGAGAGAGTTATATGTGGAAAGGAAGCGAGAGGTGAAAAGATTAGTAAGAGAGAGTAAGAAGAGAGTGGATGAGGAATTTGGAAGGAATTTGAGTGTAAAGTGGAGGGACTGTAAGAAAATGTTCTGGAGAGAAGTGAAAAGAGTAAGACAGGGTGGAAGTGAAGTTAGCAGGGGAGTGAAAGATAAAAATGGTAGATTACTAGTGGAGAAGGGAGAAAAAGTGAGCAGATGGAGAGAACACTTTAAGGAATTGTTGAACGTAGAGGATGGAAGTAATGCGAGTATAAGTGGCTGGGGAATGGCTGGGAGAAGGAGAGAGGTGAGAAGACAGGAAGAAATCAGTAGGACAGAAGTTATGGAAGCAATGAAGAAAGTTAAATCGGGGAAAGCCCCAGAAATTGATGGAGTGTGTGGTGAAATGCTGAAGCATGGGGGAGAGATAGTAGGAGAATGGATGTGGAAGATGTGCAGATTGGCCTGGGAGGAAGGTAGAGTCCCGGAGGATTGGAAGTCAGGTATAATTATTCCCTTGTACAAAGGAAAAGGGGAAAAAGAAGTGTGTGGTAATCATAGGGGCATTTGTCTTCTTAGTATAACAGGAAAAGTGTATGGTAGGATACTTATAGACAGAGTTAGAGAAAGAACAGAGAAATTAGTTGGAGAAGAACAGGGAGGCTTTAGGAAGGGAAGAGGTTGTGTAGATCAGATATTCATTCTTAGATCTTTAGTGGAAAAGTTTCTAGAGAAGGGAAAGAAGTTGTATGCGGCTTTCATGGATTTGGAGAAAGCATATGACAGGGTGGATAGACAAGGATTGTGGAGAGTGTTAAGAATATATGGAGTAGATGGGAAGTTGTTGAACGCTGTGAAGAGTATGTACGATGGTGCGAAGGCTGCAGTGCGTGTGGATGGTGAACTAAGTGAATTTTTCTCTTTGAAAGTTGGGTTGAAACAGGGATGTGTCATGTCTCCATGGTTGTTCAATCTGTACATGGATGGGGTAATAAAAGAGGTACAAGGTAGGGTAGTGGATGTTGGAGTGGACCTGGTGAGAGAGGATAGTGTTTGGAAACTCCCTGTACTGTTGTTTGCAGATGATACTGTGTTGTTGAGTGAAGACGAAGGGGAGCTGCAAGGCTTGGTGGATGAGTTTGAGAGAGTGTGTAAGAAACGGAACCTAAAAGTGAATGTAGGGAAGAGTAAAGTGATGGTCTTTGAGAGAGGTGAAGTTAGTGAATGTACAGCGAGGTTGGATGGTGAGGAATTGGAAAATGTGAGTACGTTTAAGTATTTGGGTAGTGTGATGAGTAAGGATGGAGGTTTGGAGGGTGAAGTGCTTGAAAGGGTACAGCAGGGAAGAAAGGTTGCTGGTTCCTTGAAAGCAGTGATAAGAAACAGGGAAGTGAGCATGGAAGTGAAAAAGTTACTACATGACAGTATTGTGATACCAACTCTAACGTACGGAAGTGAAGCTTGGACATTGTTGGAAGGACACAAGTCAAGAGTGAGAGCAGTGGAAATGAGTTATTTAAGAGGAGCCTGTGGAGTCACGTGGAGAGACAGGCTGACGAATGAGGATATAAAGGAGCGTTGCGGTGTGGATGTGGATGTGATAGGAAGCGTTATGAGGAACACACTGAGGTGGTTTGGCCATGTGGAGTTCTGATGGAGGGTGAAAGACTGACGAAGAGAGTGTATGTGAGTGAGGTGGAGGAGGGAAGAGGGAGGGGGAGGCCGAGGATGAGATGGAGGGATGGGGTGGAGAGGTATATGAGAGAGGGGGGTGTGAGTTGGGAGCAGGGCAGTGAAATGGCGGGGGACAGGGCGACTTGGAGGCGATTTGTTTGTGGCCACCCCAAACGGGATTGAGGCGTCTGGCAATAGATAGATAGATAGATAGATATATATATATATATATATATATATATATATATATATATATATATATACAGTAATCCCTCCACTATCCGATGTAATAGAGCCAAAGGCATGTCCGGAAAGTGGTCCTGTCCGGATAGTGGGCACCAGCCTCCTGGACTGGTACTTATGGACCCTAACCAGCCTACTTTGAAAGCCACCTATATAACCCCCTACCGGATATGCATAGCACCTATTTAAACCTATTTAAGACTCTATTCACACCAATAATGGACATAAAGCATGAAATAAATGAAAAGGAACCAAAGAATGAGGAATTAGAAGTGACTGTACCTCAGCCAGGGTACTTACATCACGTTTGTGGCTGCCTTTCTAAGGTTTTGGCAGTGGTGAAAACGCTCTTGAAGCACGTACAGTAAAACAGTGTTGTGCTGCACTTACCTTAATTCTTTGCACTGTGAGTTATAATTGTTTAACACTGCACATTGTTCCTAACTGCACTACTGCAGTTCTAACCGCCAGTTTAAACTGCCAATTTGCACTCCACAGTTGATCCTTTGCACTCTAAGTTCAAATTTCTTAACACTGCACAACACTGTAAATTCCCATGTGGTCTAGAGGCAAGGTATTGCAGTATATTCACTGTTTATTCACAAAAAACGAGCACATGTGGCTTCCAGTGTGATAAGCATCTATTCACAATCGAAGTTAGGGAGTAACTGTTGATGTCGGAGAAACACAGTTGCCAGATCGCAGTGGCCACATTACCAATCTCCTCAACTTTCATTACCAAATTTAATTTTTTGTTACCAAATTCGTAAAACATTTATTCTTCACTAATTATATATACAAGTGGAAATACATGTAATCACTCTCCTTATAATTAACAGCATGTTGATTATTTTCATGCTATGTAGGGTAGCAGAATAATCAGAGAGAGCAAACAATCCACCATCTCCATCCTGTGTATCCTCATACATGTGAAAAATCTATTTGGTAATGCATTATTCTGATTCATTACCAAACGAATATTTCATTACCAAATTGGCCCACATTTGGTAATGAAAAATAACAAACGGCAACCCTGACAGGGAAGGGGGGAGGAGGGAGGAAGGAAGGGGTGAAGGGGCCATGGTGTAAGCAGCTGTTTGGCACCGTGCGGCAATTTCAAATTACGGGTGGGAAAAAATTCAGATTTTTTTTGGATTTTTTTTCTTTTTTTTGGCCATTTTTCGATTCCGATGGTCCAGGCCCACATCCGATGGTCCAGGCCAACATGTCCAGTAAGTGGGGATGTCCAGAAAGTGGGCATCCAGAAAGTACAGGGATTACTGTACATATATATATATATATATATATATATATATATATACAGTACCCTCGTGTCCAACACGCATTAGTCCAGCACAATTCAGGTCCAGCACGGAGAGCAATTAATTAGTATTAGTGTATTTAATACGATTTAATTACTGCAACACGATTGTGTTAGCATAACACGCACAGAGCTCCGAGAAGTGGGCAAAATCCGCAGAGTTCAACTCTAGGACGATCACCCCCCGGTCCAACACGGTCATAATGGACATTCCCATGATGATGATAGCCAATGAAATCTTCTGATCAAGTAGCCTTCCCCGTCCGCTATCGTGACGTGATTGTGATGCCGCCCAATTAAAAACGCTTCTGGTGTCACGTGGTTTTGTTTACATTTCTCCCGCCACAGCGCCACTCAGTCGCATAATTGCATTGGAAGGTGCTTTTTTCTTGCTGCATTTTCTGCCCTTGTTACTGCATTTTACCCTGCTCACGATGCCTAGGAAGCCTTCTGAGAACCCCAAGAAGCGTCGGCACCTCCCTCAGGCCACCAAGCTAGAAAGCATCAAGAGGAAGAAGATAGGGGAGAGGAGAGTTGACATTGCCAAGGCCTACGACATGAATGAAGCCAACGTGATCATAATAAAAAACTTAAGACAAGATCCTGGCAGCCGAAGGCTATCACACGGCACTTCATACCAGGTTTGCCGAGGATACGATGGTAAATCGGAACGGTAATGTGGTAAATTTGCCGACGATACCACAGGCATTTGGAATTCATCTGGATGGATTCCTGCCGAGGATACGACGGGAAAAACAGTGTGACCAAAACCCAGGCAACTCGACCGAGAATTTATCGTACTACAGCATTGAACATTTAGCCTGACACTGAATAAATATTAATATTTTAGAATAAATATCAATCGTTTTGAAACCCTTCTCATCGGCGTGTGTACCAGTTTATAAACAAAGTTGCTTCTCCTTATTCTCTACTGAGTCAGCGACAGCGATCACTTTTCACAGTCACGAGACGGGGCTCTGGCAACAATGTGAGAAGCATGCACTTTGCCGAGGATTACAGTGCTAGGACAGGCAGAAGCAGGACCTTCCTTGGCTGTGGACGAAGATAGTGATTCTGAGTGTGATTTCGAAGGATTTATGAGGGAGGTTGAGGAGGAGCAACAGCCATTACCCGCTAGTGACGCCAGTAGCCATCCGCCGGGGACCCAGTAGGACTAACTACAGCCTTGGATACCACCTTCCATTCCCAGCAAGCCCACCAACACTATCCTAAAAGGTTAGTTATCATTCATAGCACAGTACCATTTATTATAATTACAATAATACCAATATATGTACAGGTATATGGTAGGTATTTAGGGTGACTTTTCCGAGGGTTGCTGACATAATTCACTTTTCCCCATAAGCTCTATTGTTAGTCCAACATGTTTTTGGTCCAACACGTGACCCATGCATGACAATATTACCGTGCTAGACGCGAGGGTACTGAATATATACATATATACACCCACCGCAAATTTACTTAGGACCTACACACAGAATTGCTATGGGAGAGTTGTCTGTCTTTACTTTGTGTTTCCACCTCCACCAAGTGAACTTCTTGGGCAAGAAGAAACTGACAACTGGCGGGGGATGGTGAAACACTCAGCACGTCAGTGCTTGCCGAGAAGCAAGAGTGGGAGTATACGTTTCCGTCGCTCCAAGCTTGCATCTCCCTCTTTTTTCGTATGCATTACTGTCTGCCCTGTTATTTTTCTAGAGTTGAGTTGTCATGTCTGGAAAGTACTGCTCAAGGGATGAGAGTGTCCGTATTATAGCATGGAGGCAGGATAATGTCCCTATCAACACGATTTGTGAATGTACTGGACTTGCAAAGTCAACTGTCAAGAAGATTCTTGTTGCAGTGCGTGGCCTGCCACCTGATGTCGTACCAGACCACAAGCATGGCGGTGGAAAGAAGACAACGACATCCAGAGATACAGATATGCTTCTGAAGAGGAAAGTAATCAAGAATCCTCGACTGACAACAGCAGAGTTGAAGAGAATGCATCCCAAGCTGTTACAAGATGTCTCATAGCAAACTATCCAACACCACTTGCAGAAGGAGCTGGGTTTGCCAAGCCACACCGCAGCCAAGAAACTGCTTCTCACTGACCGCTGTAGAAGCAGCACATTCAGCTTGCCAAGAAGTATGCACACTGGACACTGGATGAGTGGAGAAAAGTTACGTTTTCCGATGAAAGCACATTTCAAGTGTTCCAGATGCGTTCTGCCAAGGTTCATCGCCCTGCCTCCCATAGTCGATATGACCCTCCTTACACTGTGCCGACTTTTAACCCCTTAAACGCGGATCGTCGCGTTTGCGACGCTCGCCAAAAAGGACACAACGGCGGAGAGTCGCGTTTGCGATTCAAGTTAATTTTGAATAAACGCGGGCAAGGATGTTCCAGCTGGTATTGTCTATCAGTACCACCACCCTTTAGCTACAATTAGCATACTTTACCTTTGTACTACTGACCTCTGTTGCTGCCAAGTATCGCATTTTTTCCCCCCTCCCCCCCCCCACAATGGCCCAGCCAACCTGGCTGTGATACATGGCAGCACTCTGACTGCTCAGAACTGTAAATCTGCGCTCTCCTCTCACAAGCAGTTTATGCTAATAGGAAACGCTTGTTTCCCCAGTTGTAACACTAGCTTTTTTTCGCACGGTTTGCCCTTGTTTAGCGTCAGTTTACCGCAGGCTTTCAAAGTGACATTATGGCGAGTTCTAGCTCTTCCGAGTCAGTGCGAGCGGCCGACAGGAACGAGAATAAAGTGACGGGCGTAAGGCAGAATAAAAAGCGCGCCGCGGTGATCTATTGGGAAGTAATATAATTGAAAATAATGTAGTATACATGTTTTTAGCTGTGAAAATGGAAACGTTTGTTGAGTGACGGGAAGACCGCTGCCGCGCTGCATGTCGGCCGTACGCTCCGCTGATTTTAGCCTTATTTTCAGTGCTTATTGTACAAATACAGATTCCAAACTACCTGTACGTTGTAGTATAATGTTTACTGTGACAGAATGAGGCTGTGGTAGAGGGGAAACCGGGTTGCTGGAGGTGTGAAAGTGGAGATTTGGTTACCCAACTTTGCAAGTCTCCACAAGTCCTTGGGTAGTCCACGAAGGCTCAACACCTGTCTCTGGAGAAAGCTGAATGTAAGTACTATCTGCCATACCAAGTATAATGTTCTAGGGTTAATCTCTGATTTTTGGCTAATATTTTCCTACAGGTACTCAGATCGCGATACAACCCCGCCACCTGGGGGGGGGTCAGCTGTCCATGGCCGCGCATTAGGGGTTAAGCACCCACAATTAGTAATGGTATAGGAGTGTTTCTCAGGTGAAATGGGAAGGGGAGGCCTCTACTTTCTTCCTAAAAACTTGATGATGAATGGTGGCCGGTACAATCAAGTTCTGAAAGATCAATTGCTAAACTTTTTTGCTATTCATGGGTGCGACTTTTTCATGCACGATTCAGCACCATGTCACAAGTCAAGAAAGGTGACAAAATGGCTTCAGGATAATCAGATTGAGGTCCTCGACTGGCCTTGCAACAGTCCGGATCTAAATACAATAGAAAACTGCTGGGCAAAGATGAAGAAAATCATGGCAGAGATGAAGACACCCAATCTGGACAACCTCAAGACTGAACTGACAAATGTTTGGTGCAAAGAAATATCCATTGATTACTTTACAGACGTAAGTGATTCCAAGCCAAAACGTATCCAACTGGTCCTGAAAAACAAGGGCAACATGATTTCATATTAATGAATGGCATTTCATGAGTGGACCTAGTGAGAGAGGGCAGTGTGTGGAAACTCCCTGTACTGTTGTTTGCAGATGATACTGTGCTGTTTAGTGAAGACGAAGAGGAGCTGCAAGGCTTGATGGATGAGTCTGTGAGAGTGTGTAAGAAACGGAATCTAAAAGTGAATGTAGGGAAGAGTAAAGTGATGGTCTTCAAGATAAGTGAAGTCAGTGAATGTACAGTGAGATTGGACGGGGAAGAGATGGAGAATATGAGCACGTTTAAGTACTTGGGTAGTGTGATGAGTAGGGATGAAAGTTTAGAGGATGAAGTCCTTGAAAGGATGCAGCAGAGAAGAATGGTTGCTGGTTCCTTGAAAGCAGTGATAAGAAACAGGGAAGTGAGCATGGAAGTGAAAAAGCTGCTACATAACAGTATTGTGATACCAACTCTAACATATGGAAGTGATGCTTGGACCTTGTTGAAGGGACACAAGTCATGAGTGAGAGAAGTGGAAATGAGCTATTTGAGAGGAACCTGTGGAGTCACATGGAGAGACAGACTGACAAATGAGTACGTGAAGGAGCGTTGTGGTGTGGATGTGGATGTGATAGGAAGCGTTAGGAGAAACACACTGAGGTGGTTTAGCCACGTGGAGATGATGGAGAGTGAGAGATTGATGAAGAGAGTATATATGAGTGAGGTGGAGGCCAAGGATGAAATGGAATGATGGAGTGGAGAGGTATATGAGAGAGGGGGGTGTAAGCTGGGAGCAGGGGAGTGAAATGGCGGGGGACAGAGCGACATGGAGGCGATTTGTTTGTGGCCACCCCTTATGGGATTAAGGCATCTGGCAATAGACAGATAGAATAGACAGATAGATTTCACGAACAAACTTTGTGATATATTATGATTTCTGTGTTTTTTAATACCTTGTGTGGGGAGGTCCTAAGTCAATTTGCAGTAGCTGTATATCTATATCTATAGCTATCTATCTATCTATCTATACATGTGTATAAATATACTGTATATATATATATATATATATATATATATATATATATATACTGTAGTAATCACTCTAATATCCGGACACCCAATATCCGAGCATCCCCACTACCCAGACGTAATCGTCCTGGGATCCAATATTCCCAAAATGGTCCGAAAACCCCCCAAAATTAAAATGTGAAAAGTTAAAGTGCAACACTTAGTAACTTACAATGAAGCATTATTTAGACAAGAATGCACACTGTGAAGAGAACGGACTTCAGTGTGCGATTGACAAAGTTCAGTGCAAGACTTCAGGAATAGTGTACTGCAAGTGCTTCAGGAAATCCTTCTTACTGTCAGAGTACGAGAGGAGGCGGTTATTCATCGAGGTGGCCATGGACTTGCTGTAAGTAGGCAGAATGTTTCATACTGTACTTTTTTCCATACTATACTTACCTCATTTCACTCTTTAATGTCCTTTATTGGTGTGAATAGGGTGTTAGGAGCTATGCATGTGCAGTAGAAAGGTGTTTTTCTGAGTTAGGCTACGTTAGGGTCCATAAGTACCAGTCCAGGAGCCAGTCACCAGAATGTTTAATATTGTATGAACCTACTTCTAAACCCTCATTTTATGCTTCTTTTGCATTTATTTCAGTCATTTATGTGCCTTATTGGTGTGATTTGGGTCTTAAATAGGGAGTTGTATAGGTGTTTCTCTGAGTTAGAGTCCATAAGTACAAGTCCATAAGCTGGGGCCCAATATCCGGACAGAACCAATATCCGGACCTACCTATGGCTCTATTATGTCGGATATTGGAGTGATTACTGTAAATATATATATATATATATATATATATATATATATATATATATATATTTCAGACAAAACCAAACTTAAAATGAGAGATTGAGAGAGAGAGAGAGAGACACCCTCCTCCTGCAATACACCATCCTCCTTTTGGGGAACAGGAAAGTACAGTAAAACCTCAATTTAACATATCTCAATAGACTGGATATCAGTCTTTGGTTCCTTCTTCCTTCAAAAAAAAGAAAAAGGCCCCCCCCCCCAAAAAAAAAAACACTACTCACCTCTGGACTGACCAAAAGAAGCATGACAAATTTCTGACACAGGACACCCAGTGATTTCTCTCGCCGTCTGTCCACCCTCTCCCCATCCCCCCCCACACCACTGCTCTTGATGCATGAATACTGGCGGCACATCTCATCCTGGGAAAAACAGGAAATTATCATCATTATTATTGTCACTATCATCATCATCATTGTTGCTGTCATCACCATCATCATAATCATCATTAATATATATAATAATAATAATAATAATAATTCGATCATTCTTTCATTTGTTTAGAAGGCTCCAACATGCTTGCATGTGTCGGCCTTGGTCATCTAATGGTGGCTCTCCATGCTGCTCGATCTCTGGCAGCCTCCCTATTTAGTTCCTTAACCCTGAGGTCACACTTGACGACCTCGTCCCTGGTCTTCTTCGGTCTTCCCCTCAAAACCCCACCCCCAATATTAACACTTCTCACTTTCTGCACCCAATTATCAGCCCCCATCCTCTCCACACACCCAAACCACCTCAATCTACCTCTCCTCATCACAACACCAACACACTCCAGTCCCATCCTACCTCTTAACTCTTCCATCATAAACCTAGCCCCCACAGGCCTTGCACTCACAGACGCACCGCACATCTACCTAATCATTGTCATTTCTGTATGTCTGAGCTTGCAAATATCCTCTTCCTTTACTGACCAGGTCTCACTACCATACAGCATTACACACCTAACACATGCCGCATACAAAGATCCCTTAGCACAAAGGGAGAGCCCTCATAGTGTCAGGAGAGGCAACAGCTCCCTAAACTTCTTCCAACAACTCCTCACTCTAGCCACAGAGCTGGTCCAGCCCCACCTCCAGAGCATAACATGTCTCCTATATAACAATATTCTTTCACACACTCTAGAGACTCACCAGTAAGTTCAATCCTTTCACGCCTGACAATCTCTACCTGCTCTCTTCGATACACCGCACACGTGAAATCAGCATTATCTCGTAGTCTACCTCTAATACCACTACATCTCTTATGCACCCACTTATCACAAACACTGCACATGATGTATTTACTTTCCACACCCTTGTGGCAAATTGCACATGGACACTCTCCCTCTTCTTTGACAGTACTGCCACCAGCCCTAGATATCATCACTTTTGTTTTATCTGCATTAACTCTTAAGCCCTTGAGCCCCATACCATCTCTCCATTTCTTAAATCTTTCCTCCACCTCCCTTTCATTCTCTGCAATCAGCACCAAATCATCAGTACACAATTTCTCCCAAGGTAGTCCATTTCTGAAGTCATGTAAGAGGACTTCAAGTACCATGATAAACAACAGGGGGCTCAAGATTGACCCCTGATGCACACCAACATTCATGGAAAACTCATCATTCAAATCTCCTTTCACTCTTACCTGGGTGTGAGCACCCACATAGATGACCATAACCACCCTAACCAACCACTTGATCCCAAGCTCTCTCATTGCCCACTTCACCATCTCTCTAGGGACTCTGTCAAAGGCCTTCTCCAAATCAACAAAAACAAAGTACAGTTGCCTTTTCATTCCAATTTATTTTTCCTGTAGCTGCTAAACAATGAATATGGTATCAGTGGTCCCTTTGCCTGGCATAAACCCAAACTGCATCTCAACAATATTCACTCTTTCACTATTCATACCTTCTAGAACTCTCTCCATTACCTTCATTATCTGGTCTAAAAGCTTTATACTGTACCTCTATAATTTCCTCTTTCCAGGGCATCACCCTTCCCCTTGTGCACATTTACAATCACACTCTTCAGCCAATCATCTGGGACAACACACTCCTATACAGTATAATCATATTTATCAGGTCAGTGACTAACCACACTCCTATATCTCCTGAGGCTTTCAACATTTCAGCAGTCAACCCAGACACACCTGCTGCACCTGCATCCCGCCTATTGCTTCACTCACAGTAGCAACTTCAATCACAGGCCAAGGGCCAAACACTGGATCTGCTGGCTCCAAACCTTCCCTGTCCCAGTCAAACTCCTCATTCAACAACCAGCTGTAATGCTCTCTCCATGCGTCTTTAATATCCCCACTGTTCACCACTACCCTTCCTTCATCATCCTTCACACACTGCTCATCTATAATATCTTGATTCTCTCTCTTCACCTGATTTGCCACCTTAAATATCCTATTCTTCCTTTACATACAATTTAGGTTATCAAGTAAAAGTCTCTGTAACTCAAACTTCACCCTGTAAACCTCTTCTAGCCCTACTCTTGGCAGCCAAGTATTCCTCCTTGTTACCACCCTTCTTCCATTCCCGGAAAAACCTTCTTTTTCTCCTTAACTGCAGCTTCTACACCCTCATCCCACTACCAAGTTACTTTATCTCTTGGTGGGCCTTTTGTCCATCCACATACTGCGTCAGTAACTCTCAAGAGGATGTTCTTGAGGGCTCTGTACTGTTCATTAACTCTTCCATCTACGTCCTCCTGTTCAGCCACCACTCTCCTCATCTCGCTATAGAATGCATCCCTTACTGCTTGGTTTTCCAGCTTCCATAATATCCTCCTTAGTGCAGAGGTCCTCTTTTTCATCACTCGTTCTTTAAGCACTGTGTCACATATCAGTAACTTGTGTTGCTGCACACACTCCTCGCTCCCTATAACTTTAACATCCCTCACTAACCTCCTCTCAACCATACTGACCAGGAAATAGTCTATCTGGCTGCTGTTTCCCCCAGACTCGTATGTAATCAACCTACTCTCTCTTTTCCTAAAATGTGTGTTGCACACAATCATGTTCATTGCCTCCCCAAACTCAAGTATCTTTTCTCCTTCTTCATTTCTTGTACCATATGCACATCCCCCATGTACTGCTTCATATCCTTGAGCTGCTTCACCACATAATAATAATAAAAATAGATTGTTCATTCGTTCGTTCATTTTTGAAGGGTCCAACATGTTTGCATGTGTTGGCCTTGGTCACCCAATGGCAGCTCTCTATGCTGCTCAATCTCTGGCAGCCTCCCTATTCAGTCCCTTATCCCTCAGGTTACACTCAGTGACCTCATCCGAGGTCTTTTTTAGTCTACTTCTCACTACCCAATCCTCAACATTAACACTTCTCACTTTCTGCACCCAATTATCATCCTCCGTCCTCTCCATATGTCCATACCACCTCAACCTACCTCTCCTCATCACAACACCAATACACTCCAGTCCCATCCTATCCCTCAACTTTTCCACCATAAATAATAATAATCCATCCATCCATCCATCATCTAATCCTACGTTGCCCCATGAGGAGTGTAGAAGCCCGGGGCTAGGCAAGTTGGTCCTGGCATTTAAGATGGGAGTGACCAGCCTCACTTATCCCTGAGTGGCATTACGTTAGCAATAAACCCCAACCACCCCTTGGATATAAACCTTCACCGGCTCAATCCGACTGGAGTACCTTAATTACCCACTAAACCACCAGGCGCCAAAATTTGGTTATATGGTTACCACCCAGCATAGTAAATGGTTTCATGGTGTACAGGAAACTATTTGGCTTGTCACTCAGTGTAGAGTTACCCACAGGCAGAAGGAAGAGGAAAGAATGAAGGAAAGAAAGACAGAAGAGGATGGATGGAAAGAAGGATGGAGGAGAGGAAAAGGTAGACACCCGAGAGCAGCACTACATCAAGTGAGTGGATGGTGAGCACCCCCACCTACAACAATAATAATAATAATAATAATAATAACAATAATAACAGTAATAATACTCATCATCATCATCATCATCATCTTCATTATCATCATCACAGTATAATAATAATAATCATCATCATCATCACCATGTCATCATCATCATTATTATCTACATCACTATCATCATCATCATCAATAATAATAATAATAATAATTATAAAAATAATCACCATCATCATCATCATCATCACTCTCCCTGTCATCATCATCATCACCATCATTGTTTTCATTATCGTCATAATCATCATCAATATTATCATCATTAATAATAATAATAATAATAATAATAATAACAAATAATAATAATAATAATAATAATAATAATAATATTAATAATAATAATAATCATCATCACCATCATCGTCATTCATTCTTGTAATCATCATCATCATCCTACCCTATGGACAGCAGTCCTGTGAGGCTAGAAAGCTCCCTAACACCTCTTCCTTAGTGGTTTATTTCTGATTTTGCTCCATTACTATATTCTTGTGTGTTATTCATACAATCAATGTTGATATTAAAAAGATATAAGAAGCAAAACCCCGGATGCTAAAGGGTAGTAAGAAAAATAAATCAATATGGAAGAAGAGTTCGGGAGCCTCCTTATCCAGCCCAAGGACCAAGTCATTGTATCTCTATGTCATAAATTTATCATATTGTTTATAATATATCTATCTATCTATCTATTGCCAGATGCCTCAATCCCGTTTGGGGTGGCCACAAACAAATCGCCTCCAAGTCGCCCTGTCCCCCGCCATTTCACTGCCCTGCTCCCAACTCACCCCCCTCTCTCATATACCTCTCCACCCCATCCCTCCATCTCATCCTCGGCCTCCCCCTCCCTCTTCCCCCCTCCACCTCACTCACATACACTCTCTTCGTCAGTCTTTCACCCTCCATCCTCTCCACATGGCCAAACCACCTCAGTGTGTTCCTCATAACGCTTCCTATCATATCCACACCACAACGCTCCTTTATATCCTCATTCGTCAGCCTGTCTCTCCATGTGACTCCACAGGCTCCTCTTAAATAACTCATTTCCACTGCTCTCACTCTTGACTTGTGTCCTTCCAACAACGTCCAAGCTTCACTTCCATACGTTAGAGTTGGTATCACAATACTGTCATGTAGTAACTTTTTCACTTCCATGCTCACTTCCCTGTTTCTTATCACTGCTTTCAAAGAACCAGCAACCTTTCTTCCCTGCTGTACCCTTTCAAGCACTTCACCCTCCAAACCTCCATCCTTACTCATCACACTACCCAAGTACTTAAACGTACTCACATTTTCCAATTCCTCACCATCCAACCTCGCTGTACATTCACTGACTTCACCTCTCTCAAAGACCATCACTTTACTCTTCCCTACATTCACCTTTAGATTCCGTTTCTTACACACTCTCCCAAACTCATCCACCAAGCCTTGCAGCTCCCCTTCGTCTTCACTCAACAACACAGTATCATCTGCAAACAACAGTACAGGGAGTTTCCAGACACTATCCTCTCTCACCTGGGCCACTCCAACATCCACTACCCTACCTTGTACCTCTTTTATTACCCCATCCATGTACAGATTGAACAACCATGGCGACATGACACATCCCTGTTTCAACCCAACTTTCAAAGAGAAAAATTCACTTAGTTCACCATCCATACGCACTGCAGCCTTCGCACCATCGTTTATAATTCATATCGTTTATCAAGGCTCCCACCTGCTGGCATGCATCAGCCTTGGTCACCTACTGGCAGCTCTCCATACTCCTTGATCTCATACAGGCTCCCTATTCAAGTCCTTATCCCTGACGTCACTTGTTGGAACCTTCATAAATGATACGATACAATACTATCTCCTGTATCTACCTATCTCTAGTCAGATGCCATAATCAGGTAAGGGGTGGCCATTTGTCTTTGAGTTAGTTGTGATATGGGGAGGGGCACTAACCCTCTGCCAACCCACTTGTTAACATGTAGAGAACATGTATGGGTTGGATATATGGTTACCATCCAGCAATGTCAATGGTTTCCTGGCTTACAGGAAACCATTATAGTGCTGTGGCTTAGCTGAAAAATCTGTAACAATCATACATTTTGTGAAAAAAAGCATCAAAGCTGGCACAGAGATAGATGAACATATTATAAACATTTCTGGCTATTGGGGCAACCTAGATCTGAACCCCAAGGGCATCTGGCAACACTGCATGATACTGTATAATCCGGCCCCTCACGGCACCTTCCACTGTACCTGCCCTACCACCACATGCACTCTACTGTACATAGGCCAACATTCTTTCATATTCCATTCTTATCTGAACCAGTTCAATAGGGATGCATGTAGATATGGGGAAAATGGGTATAAGACCAAATATTGCACAATGATATTAAAAAAATAGTATATATCTTGCCTCATGAATGGTGACAGACACTGCAGTGTGATCAAGACAGTGTGTATTATGTTTGACTTTACCTTAACTTGGCGAGATAATATTCCATGACATGGCCAATTCCAATTTAATATCACAGAACTGGTTATAGGAATGTGGCAATATTAAATAGTAAGAGAAATGGACAGTGGATATATAATTTTATTTGTACCTTTCTTCGCTTTCTATATCATCATCATCATCATCATCATCCGGACCTCCTCTCCCACCCTAGGGCAGGGTGAGGAGTAGCAATGTCCAGACAGCCCAAATTTGCACAGTCCAATGGGCCACGCTTCCATTCACTCATCATTCAAGCCCCTCGAATCCTAGCTCTATTGGATATGCCAAAAACATTTACCATGTTCTGTAGTTTCTCATAAAGGTATCCAATAGAGTCAAAATATTTTTTAGTTACATGATAAATATTTATTCCGCTTCAGGCAATAACATGCAATTCAAAAATACAAACATTTCAAATTTTTACAAATTTTCTCATTGCAGATACACCTTCACCAGAGCAAAATGTCTTCTATGAAAAGTTTCAAACACGTTGGTCCTGAGCAGCCTGGCCCGCCAGCTTTTGCAGTTACTGAGACAAAATACAGTCTGTACTGTATGTCAAGAATACAAATCAGAACCTTTAACACACCCTTAAGAGTCCAAAAGAAGTGATGGCAATAGTGGATATCATTCTATCCATTTATCAATTGCCAGACACCTTAATCCCGTAAGAGGTGGCCACAAACAAAACGCATCCATGTCACCCTGTCCCCTGCCATTTCACTGCAATTCCCCCAGTTCACACCCCCCTCTCTCATATACCTCTCCACCCCATCCCTCCATCTCATCCTTGGCCTTCCCCTCCCTCTCCCTCTCTCCACCTCACTCACATACACTCTCCTCGTCAGTCTCTTACTCTCCATCCTCTCTACATGGCCAAACCACTTCATGTGTTTCTCCTAATGCTTCCTATCACATCCACATCCACACCACAACGCTCCTTCACGTACTCATTTGTCAGTCTGTCTCCCTAAGTAACTCCACATGCTCATCTCAAATAACTCATTTCCACTGCTCTCACTCTTCACTTGTGTCCCTCCAACAAAGTCCAAGTTTCACTTCCATACGTTAGAGTTGGTATCACAATACTGTCATGCAGCGACTTTTTCACCTCCATGCTCACTTCCCTGTTTCTTATCACAGCTTTCAAAGAAAAAGCAACCTTTCCTCCTTGCTGTACCCTTTCAAGCACTTCACCCTCTAAACTTCCAAACTTACTCATCACACTACTCAAGTACTTAAATGCACTCACATTTTCCATTTCCTCATCATCCAACCTCACTATACATTTACTGACTTCATTTCTCTCAAAGACCATAACTTTACTCTTCCCTACATTCACCTATAGATTCCGTTTCTTACACACTCTCCCAAACTCATCCACCAAGCTTTGCAGCTCCCCTTCGTCTTCACTTAACAATACGGTAACATCTGCCAACGACGGTACAGGGAGTTTCCACACACTGCCCTCTCTCATTAGGGCTGCTCCAACATCCACTGCCCTACCTTGTATCTCTTTTATTACCCCATCCATGTACAGATTGAACAACCATGGAGACATGACACATCCTTGTTTCAGTCCAACCTTCAAACAGAAAAATTCACTCAGTTCACTTTCCACACACACTGCAGCCTTAGTCTCCTCATACATACTCTTCACAGTATTCAACAACTTCCCATCTACTCCATATATTCTTAATACGTTCCACTATCCTTGTCTATCCACCCTGTCATATGCTTTCTCCAAATCCACGAAGGCCGCACACAACTTCTTTCCCTTCTCTAGAAACTTTTCCACTAAAGACCTACAAATGAATATCTGACCTACACAACCTCTTCCCGTCCTAAAACCTCCCTGTTCTTCTCCAACTAACTCCTCTGTTATTTCCCTAACTTTGTCAATATGTATCCTACGATATACTTTTCCTATTACACTAAGAAGACAATCATTATATTACACACAGAACATACCATTCTCTGGCAAGAAACCTCATAAACTTCAATGAACTCAATCTGCTTCCACGGACACTGCAGCTTGAAAGTGTCGATGAAGGCTGTGGCACTGGAGCTGCAATGAATGCTCATAATGCACAGTATCACCAAATATGTCAACACAAATATAACAACACAATGCTGGATCGAGTGAAAAGCCCAAGCTGAACACAGTTGATCAAGATGTTAGACCAGCCTTCAGCAAGCAAGTTTACAAGGCCACAGCAATCATGTTCTAAAGAAACCAAAATGGCATTGTGTTTCTTCTGCAAACAAGAAGCTGGCCAGGAAGGACTCCATGCAGCAGCAACTTTCCAGCTCGACAATCAAGTACGAACATGTGCAGAACTTCTACATAACACGGATCTTCTGGACAGATTAAGTGTGAGTTATATGGTGGTTCTGGAGGCCTTGTACCGTGCTAGGTGATTGGCAGCCTTGTACAACAGAATTAGGAAGACCAAGGACACAGAATCTAGTGATGCTAACAAAGAGAGAGAAATACAGTACACTATCTGCTGCTGCTTTTGCTGAATTGGTAATCTACATGGAGGAAGAAGCATGTTTAGATAATACAACATCTCCAGTCTTTAAACTGACTGATATACCTCGCCTCTACACTTCTAAAATGGAACAGCTTGGAGTTAAACTTGAAGGTAGAGTAAACACTACTCGTCTGAAAGAATGGCTCCTTGCACAGTTCCCCAACATGGTGGCCTACAACAAAGGGAGAGATATTCTTCTGGGATTTAAGATACTGGATCTGCCTCAGCAAAAGTCTAAGCAGTCCATCTTGCTCGTGCAGCACTGGTGGTCCGCCAACACATGTTTGGGGAACCCAGATCTTTTACTGGTTTCCCTGATGGATGCCAGGAGGAGCCTGTGTCACCATTTTTACTTGTACTTGTGAATGATTCTAGATGGACCCAATATAAAAAATACTATGGATAACACCACCCCTGCTGCACTTGCAATAGCTCAACTAGCCTATTGAAATGCAACAGTGTTAAGCGCAGCTGAATGCCCATTACAGGTGCCTCAAGCACTGTCCATCAGTGCTCAGCTCAAGGCTCCCATTCCTATTTACACAGGCCTAATGCTGCATGCACACACTCACAAGAAGGAATTGGTAGAAAGGTTTTCACACATTGGCTTGAGCATATCTTATGATCACATTTTGCAGCTGGTAATGCAGATGGGGGATTCTGTTTGCCAGAACATCCATCATAATCAAGTAGTCTGCCCACCCAAGATGCGTGGTGGTGTGTTCACACCTGCTGCAACATACAGTAGACCATAACCCTTGTGTCACAGCAGCAAGAGACTCCTTTCGCGGCATGGCTATCTCCCTAATACAGCATCCAACCTTTCTTGGCAATGGCACTGATCAAAGTACTGCTGTCAACATGGGATCAGAGGAAGCACTCATCAAGAAGACTATGCTTGAACTACTGCACTTCTACACTAATGTACCCCTAGTGACTGGTTGTATCAGTAATTCATCTATTCCCCCATGCAGTGTTACTTCCCTGACAATAGATGAGCTATACAAGGAGAAAGACGATGAGTACCTGTGGTTATAACATACACGGCAGGTCACTGAAAATATAAAACACAAATAAGAACGCTTCTTGGGCTGCTATCATGCCTCTGATAACCCACCAGAAGTTCACACAATTTCTCCAACTTTTCTGCTCCCACTCTTTCACAAGTGTGCACACAGTTGCTATGATAAAACACTTTATGGATGTTGTGAAAAATAAGGCTGATCATCTCAATTCAGGGCAGATGCCTGTTGCCACCTTTGACCAACCTTTGTTTGCTTTGGCTAAGCAGATTCATTGGACGTGGCCTGCAAGACACGGGCAGGACAAAACAGTGGTGATGTTAGGTGGTCTCCACATCCAGTTGGCAGTCCTAAAGACCTTAGGTAACTGGATATAAGCACGTGGCTGGGTCCAAGCAGTAGTGCAAGCTGATGCTGGAACACCAGGAACTGATGATTCTTCTTGAAATCAGTACCTATGACTAATGCAAGAAAGCTTTGGTTTAATCACACTTGTTCTAATACTGTCTGCAACAAGGAAAGTGCCTACAAAAGGTACCAGAGCCAACACACCCCTAAATCACATTGTTTTTATGTTTCTGCCCGGAATCATGCTAAGTCTGTTCTTCGCTCTGATAAAAATGATTTCATTCATAGGTGGGGGCACTCACCATCCGCTCATTCAATGTAGTGCTGCTCTAGGGTAACTGCCCTTTCCACTCTTCCTTCCTTCCTTCCTCTTCTGTCTTTCTTTCCTTCATTCTTTCCTCTTCCTTCTGTCTATGGGTGACTCTACACTGAGTGACAAGCCAAATGGTTTCCTGTACATCTGGAATCCATTTACCATGCTGGGTGGTAACCATATAACCAAATTGTGGCGCCTGGTGGTTTAGTGGGTAATTAAGGCACTCCAATCGGATTGAGCCGGTGCAGGTTTATATCCAAGGGGTGATTGAGGTTTACTGCTCATGTAATGCCATTCAGGGATGAGTGAGGTAGGTCAATATCATCTTAAATGTCAGGACCAACTTGCCTAGCCCCGGGCTCCTACGATCCTCATGGGGCAACACAGGATTAGATGATGATTTTGAAGTTGACTAAATGCTCTGAACTGTCCAACTAGAATTCTTCCCACTCCTTCAGGCACCTTGTCAAAAATCCTTGCTAACAACTTTACCTCATCAGCCTTCCCTCCACTTTTCCACTCTGATGGCTCTGTACTTATTTGTTCTACTGATAAAGCAGATCTTTTCACTCAGACTTTCTCCTCCAATTCCACCTTAGACGATTCCAGTGCTGTTCCTCCATCACTTCCCCCCTCTAATTTTCTCATGGCTGACATTAAAATTTCTTCAGCTGATGTATTTTCTGCCATCACTGGCCTCAATACTAACAAGGCATATGGGCCTGATGAAGTCCCTCCTGTTGTCTTCAAGAACTGTGCTTACACCCTGCCTAGGTAAATTCTTTCGCCTTTCTCTAACAACTTGTACCTTTCCTTCTTGCTGGAAGTTTGCTCTCATTCAGCCAGTCCCAAAGAAGGGTGACCATTCTCAACCCTCTGTGCCTCAAAAGTTTTTGAAGCTAATCTTAACAGAAAAATTTTAAGGCATCTTTCCTATCAAAACCTTCTTTCTGATCGTCAGTATAGGTTCCGTCAGGGACGCTCCACTGGCGATCATCTCACCCACCTTTCAGACTCCTGGTCATCCTCCTTTCGGGACTTTGGCAAAAGCTTTGCCATTGCACTTGACATCTCAAAGGCATTCAACCGAGTCTGGCATAAATCTTTAATTTCCAAACTGCCCTATTACAGTTTCCATCCTTATACCTGTGCCTTCATCTCTAGCTTCCTTTCTTGTCGTTCTATAGCCGCTGTTGTAGACGGCCATCATTTTTCTCCTAGATCTATCAACAGAGGTGTTCCTCAGGGCTCTGTCCTATCACCAACTTTCTTCCTTATATTCATCAATGACCTTCTAAGCTGTACATCTAACACTATCCACTCATACGCTGATGACTCCACCCTTCACCTTTCCATTCGATTCCCGCAACATCCATCTCAGCAGTTACTTCAACAAACAAGGGATGAGGCTATGGCACACCCAATGTCTGACTTGGCACATATCTCAGACTGGGGTAAAAGTAACCTTGTTTTTAATGCATCAAAAACTCTACCAACCCAATAAAATCTTCCACAGGAATACCCTTTAATATTTATAATATCCAGCTCAATCCTGCATCATCCTTAATCATGCTTGGGGTTTCATTCTCTCGGGACTTATCTGGGAAAGAACATATTATATCTCTTGTAAAACCGGTGTGCTAAATCGACTACATATCTTCTTTACCCCAGCACAGATGTTGACTTTATGCCCGGGTTTTATTCGTCCCTGTGTAGAGTACAACTCTCATGTGTGGGGAGGCTCTCCACATTCAGCTCTTCTCAATAGCGAGGAGTCAAAATTTTCATCTCATTAACTTTCCTTCTCTAACTGGATCCCTTCAACCTCTGTGTCTTCACCGCATTGTTGCATTTTTAGCTTTTCTATCACTACTTCAATGGTCACTGCTCCTATGAACTGCCTGCATGAATCCCTCCAGTACCACAGTATGTGCATAGCACCTGCCTAGCAACAAACTCTCATCCCTTTTCTGTCCAACTCTCTAATGCAAGAGTTAACCATTGCTCCCAGTTCTTCATGTACTGATGTACTGTATGTAACAGGTTAACTCTGGAACTGTCTCACTCTGTCTGTACAGTAAAACCTCTGCAACTCAGCAAAAGACATGTGCAAGTCTTGCCGAGTTAGCCTATTTGCTGAGTTGTTGGGATGAATTTTAAGTTCCCCCCCCCAGCACTATCTATCTATCTATAGCCCGACGCCCTAATCTCGCAAAGGGTGGCCACAGACAAAATGCCTCCAAGTCGCTCTGTCACCCACCATTTGACTACCCTCCTCCCAACTCACCCCCCCCTCCCTCATATACCTCTCAACTCCATCCCTCCACCTCATCCTCGGTCTACCCCTCCCTCTCCCTCCCTCTACCTCACCTACATACACCCTCTTAGTCAGTCTTTCATTCTCCATTCTCTCCACATGTCCAAACCACCTCAGTGTATTTCTCCTAATCTTCTCAACCACATCCACATCCACCCCACAACGTTCCTTTAATTCTTCATTTGGCAACCTGTCCCTCCATGTCACTCCACATGCTCCTCTCAAGTAACTCATTTCTACTGCTCTCACTCTTGACTTGTTCCCCTCTGGCAGGGTCCACGCCTCGCTTACATACGTCAGGGTAGGGATCACAATACTATCATGCAGTGACTTCTTAACTTCCATACTCACCTCCCTATTCCTCATCACTGCTTTCAGTGAACCAACAACCTTCCTTCCCTGCTGTACCCTTTCACGCACTTCATTCGCCAAAGTTCCATCTTTTCTCATCACACTACCCAAGTACTTGAATGCACTCACATTCTCCAAATCCTCACCATCCAACCTTACTGTACATTCTGTGACTTCATTCCTTTCGAACACCATAACTTTACTTTTGTTTACATTAACTTTCAGCTTCCTCCTCCTACACACTGTCCCAAATTCATTCACCAAACCTTGCAACTCTCATTCATCTTCACTCAACAATACTGTATCATCAGCAAATAGCAACAACGGAATCTTCCAAATCTCACCCTCATTCATCAGAGCCACCCCCACATCCACTGCCCTACCTTGCACCTCCTTTACAACCCCATCCATGTATATATAAAACAGCCATGGAGACATCACACAACCCTGTATCAGTCCCAAATTGAGATCAAAGAACTCACTCAGCTCACCATCCACTCGCACCGTAGCCAGATCCTTCGTACATGCTCTTCACAGCACTCAACAATTTCCCCTCAACTCCATATATTCTTAATACCTTCCACATTCCTTGCCAATCTATTCTGTCATAAGCTTTCTCCAAGTCCATGAAGGCAGCATACACTTTCTTTCCCTTCTCTAGATACTTCTCCACTAAACATCTTAGAACAAATATCTGATCTACACACCCTTTTCCCTTCCTAAATCCCCCTTGTTCTTCTTCAACGTGGGACAGGAACACAGAGACGTGTGGTGACCATGGCACCAGAGCCTGCAAACTGACAAAGCTTTCCTTCAGGTAGATGACAACAAGACAGATCTGTTCACATTTTTGTCCGGTGCTATCACTGGGTGGTTCAATGAAGAGGGCAAGCAACTTATCACCATTGATGGAGAGGGAGTTCTCAGTAAGTCACCACTTGAAGAACTGACATGACTTGTTCCATGTAACCATGAAGACACAGACAGTTGCATGTTGTTGTATGCACCTCATGTTGCAAACTATGGCCATCATGCAATCCTGATCTGGATTGTCAATGCCAATGTTGTGGTGTTGGCCGTTTTTATAATACAAGAGCCACAGACAAATGATGAGCTATGGTTGGTATTTGGGAAGGGAAAAACTTTCAGATACTTAGCAGCCCATGAACCTGCATCTGGGCTTGGCCCAGAGAAGGCCCAGGCATTGGTCATGCTTCATGCACTGACAGGGTGTGACACTGTTGCCAGCATTTCCGGACATGGCAAGAAAACTACTTGGACAATCTGGTCTGCTTTCCCAGAATTGACAGATGCACTACTGAGGGAATCAGTGGCCCCAACAAGCCTATCAGATGTTGTACTAACCTGCACTGAAAGGTTTACCATCATTTTATATGGCCATACAAGCACTACCGACAACATAAACAGAGCACAGAAAAGTTATTTGCCAAGAAAAACAATGTACAACTGATCCCACCAACAAAGGCAGCACTAGAACAGCATGTAAAGAGGGCAATCTACCAAGGAAGTTAAGTTTGGGGACAGATGCAGAAATCAAAACTCAAACTTCCAACACCCACCGATTGGGGATGGACCAAATCTGACAACAGCCTGTGTGATCCACTTTGGACAACTCTACCAGAGGCAGCCACTACTTGCAAGGGGCTGGTGTCCTGCAAGTGCAAAAACGAATGTATGAAGCAATGCATATGTAAAATGGTTGCACTTCCACGCACGGCCTTACGTATGCATGAGGGAGAGTGTTCTAATCATCGACACAGGATCCGCTACAGCCAAAGTTGAACTTTCTAAACTTTCTTTATTAGTGCGTTCAACACAAATAAGAATCTATTGAACTTTTTATATCATATGTGTACTATAACTGGAGAGGAGGGGATTTAACAATACAGAAAAATATTTTTATCTGTATTTACAAAAGATTGATGGAGATGAACTCATGATTAAGAAAGCATGTGAATAAACAAAACTGTCGATTTATGTTTACGTTTTGAAGCAAAACAATTTTTTGCCCCACAAAAAGGCATTTATATATACTGTTATTATGTTTACTGTATTAGGTGACTATGAAAAAATTGGTCTAGATGCAAAAACTTTCTAAATTTGTGAAAAATTGGATTTAGGTTGTAATTATTATGCTCCAGTCGGATTGAGCCTGTGAAGGTTTATATCCAAGGGGTGGTTGGGGTTTATTGCTCATGTAATGCCACTCAGGGATGAGTGAGGCTGGTCATTCTAATCTTTGTCAGGACCAACTGCCTAGCCCCGGGCTCCTACGCTCCTCATGAGGCAACGTAGGATTGGATGATGGATGGATGGATGAAAAATTGGATTTAGGTTGTGGCCATTGTGAAAAACAGATGGCATGGTCAGCGTGATGAATTTATGCATTGCCCCAATATTCAGATTTGTTCAGAATCATTTCAAATATATCTGTACCAAATGTAATGCTTTTATCACAAAATGAACAATGAACACCTAATCCACCCCACCACTAGGCTTGTAAAACCACCTGAAAAGGAAACAAGGGCAATAGAAGGTGACAGGAAAGATGAGAGAAATAGGATGAGAGGAGGGCAGACACAGAAAAATAATCATAAAGGTCAAGGAAGAAGTAGGGGGTACTACATCAAGTGAGTGGATGATGGTCAGCAGGTACTCACCTTATCATTATGGTGCAAGTTAAGGTGCTGGAGTTGTGTATGTAGGTTCATCTTGAGTGCCAGGGCTTTGAGTCTGGCTAGGGTGTGGTTTAAATGCAGCCGTCCACTCCACTGGTACATATTCTTCTGCACCCTGGCGGCCATGTTTAGGCTCTCCAGCACGTTGATGATGTCGTACACCCGCCGACGCTCCGTGCCCAGCTCAATCGCCACCTCGTCAATCACCATCCGACGAGGGGTCTCCAACAGCGACACCTCCATGGGGAAGTGCTCTAAGAATCTGAAAAAATAAATGGGAAATACTACAAAAATGTGAGCACGTGAGAGGGAGGGGGGGACTGAGGATGAGATGGAGTGATGGAGAGTGAAAGACTAACAAGGAGTGCATGTGAGTGAGGGAGAGGTGGGAGAGGGAGGGGAGACTGAGGATGAGATGGAGGGATGGAGTAGAGAAGATAGAGACTGAGAAACTAACTAGGAGTAAATGTGAGTGAGGTGGAGGTGGGAGAGGGAGACCAAGGATGAAATGGAGGGATGAAGTGGAGAAAATGGAGAGGAAGAGGGAGACTGAGGATGAGATGGAGGGACTATGTAGTGACAATGGATAAAGAAAGACTAACTAGGAGTGTATGTGAAGGAGGTGGAGGCGGGGAGAGGGACTGGGAGACCAAGGATGAGATGGAGGAATGAGAGTGTATGTGAGTGAGGTTGAGGAGGGGAGACAGAGGATGGGATGGACTGATGGAGAAGAGAGGATGGAGAGTGACAGACTAACCAGGATAGTATGTAAGTGAGGTGAAGGGGAGAGGGAGGGGGAGACCAAGGATGAGATGGATCGATCAGCCTCTAGAAGCGATCCGATACAATAAACAATACGAACTTACTTTTCACTCAGTAGTCCCAAAGATTTATCCTTCCGAGAGCCTTCCGACGGGCGCTGAGAAGCTTCATCTAACGGCATAAGGTGTCCAACATCTCGCTCCAACACAAGGTTGCCTGGGGAGCTTAGGCTAGGGTATTCGAGGCCGCTGGGATGCTTCCTTAGGGTTCGGCTCTTCACGGCTGCTGGTTTGTTTACGTTTAGGCTGTCGCTCTTGTGTCGTCGCAGTTTGTTGACGTTCTGGCTTAGGGTATCGTTCCTTTGGGGTCTTGCTTTATTTACATCCTGATTTAGGCTGTCGCTCTTGTGTCGTCGCAGTCTGGGAACTTTTGATGGATGGGTGGATGGATGGCTGGAGGAGGGGAGGGTGGAAGGACAGACAGATGATGGATGGGTGGATGGATAGCTGGATGATGCATGGGTGGAAGGAGATACAGACGATGGATGGGTGGAAGGATGGTTGGATGATGCATGGGTGGATGGATGGCTGGACGGAGGGCTAAGTTGGGATGAAATATGGAGAGACTGACAGGGAGATGGTTCAGTACTTTCTGGTGCACTGAAATTCCCATTCATCTGGACACCCATATTCTCAGACCAAGATTTCCCTTTGAACAAAACCTTCTTGCTTGTGAGTGACTCCTCCATGGAAGCGATGCGTGTGAGTAGCTTCAGGTTGGTCAGGGGGGTCAGGGGGCTTTTGTGCAACCCCAAACTAGACGCGAGGTGCGGAGATCTGCCTTCATCAACACGTGGAGACCTTCCCTCTCTGCCGACACCCCCAGGCGATGGACTGGAGAGAGATTTGCTGCCCCAACTACCCCCTCCGATAACGCGTGACCTGGAAATGAAAGAAAATATAGGTGTGGTGTTTTTACTGCTTATGAGAGAGAGAGAGAGAGTGTGTGTGTGTGTGTGTGTGTGTGTGTGTGTGTGTGTGTGTGTGTGTGTGTGTGTGTGTGTGTGTGTGTGTGTGTGTATTTACCTATTTGTATCTACCTATTTGTAGTATACAGGAACTGAGCTAAGCTCATGTTGTCCTGTCTCCATATCTATATTTATCTAGTCTACTTTTAAACACATGAATGTTTTTCACCAGCACCACCTTTTTGTCTAAGTCATTCGAAATACTTATGCTTCTATTCGGGAAACTGAACCTTTTAAGATCATTAAGACATCTATTTTTCCTCAACTTGAAGTCATGACCTTTTGTTCTTCCATCATCCAGCACAAAAAGATCCTCTCTATCCACCCCTTACAATTCTCTTACTTTTCTAAATATCGTGATCAAGTCACCTCTTTCCCTTCTCTCGCGCAGTGTTGGTAACTTCACTTCTTCCAATCTCTCCTCGTAGGTGAGTTCCCTCAATTGAGTGGATCTTCCCTATCTCCTCCCTTGAAGATTGGCACAATACTTGCTCTTTTCCAATCTTTAGGTAACACTCCATTCTCCAGTGAGGTCTTGATGATGATATAAACAGGCCACACTAACTGGTCTGCACACTCCTTCAGGATCCATCCAAACACACCACCTGGTCCCATTGCTTTTCTCACATCCAAATCTCTCATCAGTTGCAGCACCTCATTCACGTCAGCTGTAATTTCTGCCATTCCCGTCATCCTGGATTCCATTTCAGGTTCCCTAAATTCCTCTTCCAACACATAAACTGACTGCAACTTGTTTTTCATTATTTCACATAATTCTTCTTCTCTTTCGTAAGCTTCATCTCCATCCCTCAATTATATTATACTGTCTTTAACTTTCATGTTACCATTTACAAACCTATAAAATAGTTTCAGCTCTTTTTTTTTACATTCACAGTAGTTACAATATCTTTTTCGTATTTCCTTTCTTCTTCTCTCCACATCCTTACATATTCATTTCTTACCTGCTTGTACTCCTCCCATGCCCTTTCACTATACCTTTTTCTCACTTTATTCCATGCTCTTTTTCTTGCTTCATGTGCCATTCTACATCTGTTGTTAAATCATTCTTTCTTCCTTTCCACAGCTGCGGAAAATCTTGGGACACATTTGCTAACTCCTGTTTTATACTCTCCTATCAAAAACTCATATTTCTCATCAACATTTGTGATCGTATTCATTTTACTCCAGTCTACATTTTGGAAAAAGTTCCTCAGAGAAGCAAAGTCTGTCTTCCCATAATTGTATCTCTTTTCTCTGTGTTTTTCGTCTCTTTCTCCTTCCCTTACTCCCGCTACTTCCATCTTAATAACCAGATGATCACTTTTACCAAAGGTGCATTGGTAGGTTATATTCTTCACATCATTTGGGTCCTTAGTGAATACTGTACTAAGTCGAGCCTTGATGGTTCGTGGTCACCCCTAATTCTTGTATTATCTTTAATTAATTGGGTTAACATGGTTTTCATCACCAATTCCATTAATTTATTTCCCCATGATTCCTCATTGCTCCTAGCATTCATACTTTCCCAGTCAAAACTTCTTTACAATTAAAATCTCCAATTATTATTATTCTATTTCTTCGTTCAGTTATCATCTTTAGTTTAATAATGGATTCTCATATTAACTGTTCATAATCTTTTGTCCATGCCCTAGTTTTGGGAGGCATATAAAATACTATTACATCTATTTTTTCTCCATAACTGTCTTCTATTTCAACGCCCAAAAGTTCAGCCAAGGCATTTTCAATTTCTATATTTTTTGCTTTTAGGTCACTGCAGGTTAAAATCATTATACCTCCCCCAAACTTGCTTTCTCTATCTTTCCTCCAAATATTATAACTGTTCCATCCAAATAATTTAGAATCAACATCTCGGGCCATTTTAGTCTCCACCAAGCAAACAATTTCAGGTAATTTCCCCTTTCTTGGATATTAACCCATCCACATTACTATACGTGATACTTAGATTTACGGCACTGGTTTTATCTTTACTCATTCATCTCCTATTTGCTGCCATATCTATACCCCTTGTTTCCCTCACTTCTAGTTCCTCACATACCATTTCCTTACTTTCATATCCACCACTCTCCAAAAAAAAGTTTTACATTCTTCCTCTGTCCTCCTGTCATTTTTTTCCTTCACTTGTTCCTTCAAAGATTTTAAAACTTCTCTTTCTTCTTCATTCAAATCTTTTCTTACAATAACATTTTCCATCTCTGCCCCTTTACTTAGTTTCCAGGTCAGTTTAAGTATACTGTTTACTACGGTACACTTTCTGATGACAACTTAACTCTCATTGGTCTTACTTCCCCTTTCTTATACGGCCCTATCCTCCTTACCTCCTCAATTTCTTTTTCCCCACTTGTTTCTTTCGGGATCGATCTTGCCCAATATTTTTCTCACTTGATTCGTGTCTCTCTCAAGTCTCATAGATCTAACCTTTTCTTCCTCCTCCCTATTTCCAAATATTACCACACATCTGCTCCTTTCTACAGTTTCTCTCACTACTTTCTCTTTTTTCTTCAATATTTTCACTACATTTTCTTCCATTTTTTTGTTGTTCATTTCCCTTTCTTCCTGAATGATTTCCCTGACGCTAACTACTTCTTTCTGTTCTTCTTCCACATGTGCCCACTTTGCCTTTTGCTCTTCTAACACACTACTCACCTTCTCCGTGTTGTTACTGCTCTCTTCTAGTCTTCTCCTTAATTCAATATTTTCTCGTTTCAAATTCTCGATCTCCTGGTTCGCCGCCTCATCGGCCTGTATCAGACTCTGTACAGTGTTTTCTGTATTTTCAGGCATGTTTCTTGATACCAGATCCTCCACTTTCTTTTCTAATTCACTAACCCTCATGATCAATGTTTTAACCAAATCCATTACATTTGTTTCCTTGTCAAAACCTGGGAATTCGGTTCCCACGATGTTTACATTGTAGGCCTTGTTCAAGGTTGGTTACAGTACTGAACAGCTGTTACCGAAATTCCTATAAACAATCATGTATACTCACCGACAATAGCTCTTTACATTTTTGGTGATCTATATTAACTTACAATACTTTACACTTTAGATAAGACTAAAGGAGACAGGACAAACATAATTCCTGAAAACTACTTAAGGTTTGCAGCAGTGGTTGAGAGACAGCTGAGACACGTCCGATTGCTCTGACTGCTCCTGTGTGTGTGTGTGTGTGTATTTACCTAGTTGTGATAAACAGGAAATGAGCTACACTCATGGAGTCCCATCTCTGTTTCTCAATAAGTCAAATTTTGCTTTGAATTCGTTTAAGTTTTGACTGGACGATCTCTGTCCGGGCTATTCCACAGGTCTATGCATCTATATGGAAAACTGTATTTTTAGATATCCTTCAAGTAACTTGGCTTTTTCATTTTCATTCTGTGTCCTCTTGTTACTCTCCCATCCCACACAAACAGATCTTTTCTGTCAGTTTTATCTACTCCCATCATGGCCCTGAACGCTGCAATCATGTTGCCTCTCTCTCTCTCCTTTCTTCTAAGGAAGGCAGATCCAGCTTTTCCAGCCTCTCTCTCCGTACGACAGATCTGCCAGGCTAGGGACCATCTTGGTTGTTGTTCTTTGTATTCTCTCAATCTTGTTTATATCTTTCTTTTTGTGTGGAGACCACACTACCGCTGCATACTCTAACCTGGGGCGTATCGTGTGTGTGTGTGTGTGTACCACACTACTGGTGAATATTCTAACCTGGGGCGGATCATGGCCACAATCAATTTTTTCATCATCTCCTCATCAGTGTAATGAAATGCTACTCTTATGTTAGTCAAGAGATTATAAATCTCTCTATCTATCATGTTAATGTGTTTTTCAGGTGACAAACTATCCTGGACCAGCACTCCCAAATATCTCTCTTCTCTCATTTTTGTGATTGGGTCATTACCCATTATATAATTCAGTGATGGCCACTTGGTACTTTTACCCATTTCCAATATTTTAATTTTTTTTTGCATTGAATTTCATTTCCCACATCTGGTTCCAATCATGAAACCTATCCAGGTCTTCCTGAGGCATTTTAAAGTCTTCTTCAACTTCTACTCTCCTCATGATCTTCCTATCATCAGCAAATAGACTTGCATAACTGTTCACTCCATCTACCATATCTTTTACGTAAATCAGGAACATTACTGGCACTAACACCGAGTCCTGTGGGACTCCACTTGTTACTTCCCTCCATCCGGACATCCTGCCCTTTATTACTGTCCTCATTTGTCTTTCAAGAAGTCTCTCATCCACTCCATGAGGTTTCCCTTCAGTCCTCTTATGTGCTCCAATTTCCACATCAGTTGCTTGTGGGGTACCTTGTCAAAGGCTTTCTCCAAATCTAAGTACACACAGTCCACCCAACAATCTCTCTCCTGTAGCACGTCTATCGCCCTTGAGTAAAAACTCAACAAGTTGGAAACACACAACTTCCCAGTTCTGAAGTCAAACTGACTTTCAGCCAAAATGTTCATCTCCTCCATATATTTTATCAACCTGTCTTTCATGATTCTCTCACACAATTTTGCGATCATGCTGGTCAAGGACACTGGTCTATAATTCAGGGGTTCTTCCCTGTTTCCTCCCATATAAATTGGTACCACATTTGCCCTCTTCCATTCCTGAGGCACTTTCCCTTCTCCCAGAGAACTCACAATTAAACTGTGAATCTTATCTGCCAGTTGTTTTCTGCATTCCTTGAATACCCAATTAGAGATTCCATCCAGTCCTGGGGCTTTCCTTACATCTTGAGTTTCCAGTAATTTATACACTTCCTGCACTTCCACTTTTATGTCTTTTATCACTACATTTCTAGTCACTCCCTCCCCCTCCACAAAATTCCTTTCTTTAGTGAAAAACTGATTGGAAACATTTGTTCATTATTTCAGCTTGCATTGCTGCATCTTTATAGACCTCTCCTTCTACTTTCAGTTTGATGATTCCTTCTTTTTGTTTCAATTTGCCATTAACAAATCTATAAAACAATTTGGGTTCTTCCTTACATTTGTCAATTATACCTTTCTCAAAGTTCCTTTCTTCCTCTCTGCATATTCTTGTGTATTCATTTCTAGTTCTTTTATATTCTTCCTTTGATTTATTATTACCTCTCTTCTCCATTTGTTCCATGCCATGTCCCTTTCTTTTTCTGCTATCATGCACCTTCTGTTAAACCAAACCTTCTTCCTGTTGTCTTTCCCACTTCCTCTTCGAACATGTTTTTCCACTCCCGAATTATAGTGGTCTAAAAAGATATTCCATTTCCTCTGTATCTCTCTTGTTTCTCTGAATTTTCTCCAATCCGCATTTTCAAAAATTTTCCTCAATCCTGTAAAGTTTGCTTTCCCAAAGTTGTATCTTCCCTGCCTATAAAGCTCATCTCTTGGCACCACATTCCCTATTATCATCTGGAACTCAATGATCACATGATCACTTTTTCCTATAGGACACAGATATTTCAAAGATTCAATTATGTCAGGTTCTTTGGTTTGCAGTAAATCTAGTCTTGCTGGTGTGTCATCACCTCAGAATCGTGTCTCTTCTTTGACCAACTGTGTCATTACATTATTCATTGCTATATTTAACAATACAGTGTCCCACGAATCTTCACTGCTTCCTGAGTCCCATTCCTCCCAGTTCACCTCTTTACAATTAAAATCACCCATTAAAATTATGCTATTGCTTTTCTCAGTCACTTTCTGTAGATATCTAACCATGTCTGACAACATCTCCTGGTATTCAATGTCATTCCATGCCCTTGTCTTAGGGGGAACATATACCACTGCGAGGTTTCTCTTGCCATTCTCTCCAGTTTCTAGTTTCATATTTATCGCTTCAGTCCTACCCTCTCCCAGTTCCACATTATCCACATTTATGTTGTTCTTCATAGCTATCATCACTCCTCCTCCCGTTTTTTCTTTTCTGTCTCTTCTCCACAGTTTGTACAGTAATTACCATCTCCCATATGGATATCAATATCCTCTCTTAACTTGGTCTCTACAAAGCACATAACATCTGGTTCATGTACCCTCAAGTAATCGTTGATTTCTAACCTTGTTGATATTAAACCATCAACATTAGTAAATGCCTCTTTTCAACTTTTTTCGTTGTTCTTTATTCCCTCTTCTCTCCCTCTCTCCATGGGTGGCACTTCCTCAATTTCTGATCCATAACTCTCCAGTAAAACACTGTCTCCTCCTCCTCTGTTCATTTTTTGCCTTTGCTTCCTTTACCAGCTCCTTTATCTTAACCCTTGCTTCCTCATTTGCGTCTCTTTTTATCCAAACATTTTAGAGCTCCTTCTTTTCTGATAATTTCCATGTTCTGTTGATGATTTCATTTGCCATTACCTGAGACTTAAACTTTACTTTACGTGGCCTCACCCCTCCTTCCTCGTACTTTCCAAGCCTAAACACTCCTTCAGTCTCTTCTTGATCTTCATTGTTACCCTCCATAACTACTGATACTATCTCTTTAGCCTTACTCAGTTCTTCTCTTTCCCATTCTGATCTTACTGTCATACGTTTTTCTTTTACTCCTGAAATTATCCTGATTTTTTAACAAGATTGAGAGAAGAACAGGCACCAAGATGGTCCCTAGCCTGGCAGATCTGTCATACAGAGGGAGGCGGGAAAAGCTGGATCTGCCTTCCTTAGAAGAAAAGTGAGAGAGGACTGACATGATTGCAGTGTTCAGGACCATGATGGGAGCAGTTAAAATCGACATAAAAAATCTGTTTGTGTGGGATGGGCGAGTAACAAGAGGGCACGGAATGAAACTGAAAAAGCCAAGTTCCTTGAAGGATATCAAGAAATACAGTTTTCCATATAGATGCACAGACCCGTGGAATAGCCTGGACAGAGATCGTCCAGTCTAAAAACTTAAACGACTTTAAAGCTAAATTTGACTTATTGAGAAACAGAGATGGGACTCCACGAGCGTAGCTCATTTCCTGTATATCACAACTAGGTAAATACTACTAGGTAAATACACACACACACACACACAATAAAATCATTCATCAGACCAACCCTGGGGTATGCATAAGTAGTCTGGAATCCTCATCTCAAAAAACACATAGATCCATCCATCCATCCATCATCCGATCCTACGTTGCCCCACAAGGAACGTAGGAGCCCGGGGCTAGGCAGTTGGTCCTGACATTTAAGATGAGAATGACCAACCTCACACATCCCTGAGTGGCATTACGTGAGCAATAAACCCCAACCACCCCTTGGATATAATCCTTCACCAGCTCAATCCAATTACTGAAAAAGTACAAAAGGCAGCTACAAGATGGTTACCAAACTTGAGGGATCTAAGTTATGAAAAAAGACTAGAAAAACTGAATCTACCATCACTACAGGAGAGAGGGAAAAGAGGAGACATGATTATGCTATATAAATGCATCTCAGGGAAAGAGAAAATAGACACAAATGAATATATAACCAATGGGAATGCATCAGCAAGAGGACACTGCAAAAAACTACATAAAAAGAGAGGCAATAAAGACGTAAGGAAATTTGGTTTCCCAAATAAGGCAATTGATCTGTGGAATGTACTATCGAATGAAGTAGTGTGTGCCAAAACTACTCACAAATTTAAGGATATGTACAGTATGATAAAAATGGTTTAATAAACGGGACAGTAAAGATTAGGTAAGAACAATTAGGTAAGAACACACAGACACACACAAATACAAAGGAGAATTACTAACACAGACTCTTGTAAAGAGCTAAAAGAAGAATTAAATAAATTTCATGAATGGAGTAATACATGGCAAATGGAATTCAATGTGGACAAGTGTCATGTAATCAAGTTTGGTAAAAGTGGAAAAAGACCTGATTGAGATTATACGTTACGAAATAAAACCCTACACACATCAGAAAGAGAGAAGGACCTAGATGTGATTATCAATATCAGACTATTTCCGGCTGACCACATCAGTGAGAAGGTACGGAACATGTATACACTGCTTGTAAATATGAGAATAGCATTCACATACATAAATGAAGACATGCTAAGGATAATAACATCATTCATCAGACCAACCCTGGAGTATGCATCAGTAGTCTGGAGTCCTCATCTCAAAAAACACATAGACTAGATTGAAAAAGTTCAAAGGGCCGCTACAAGATGGATACCAAGCTTAAGGGATCTAAGCTACGAAGAATGACTAAATAAACTGAATCTACCAACACTACAGGAGAGAAGGAAAAGAGGTGACATGATAATGCTATATAAATGCATATCAGGGAAGGAGAAAATAGACATAAATGATTACTTAACATATGGGGAAGCATCAGCAAGAGGACACTGCAAAAAACTGCATAAGAAGAGAGGTGATAAAGACGTAAGGAAATTCAGTTTCCCAAACAGAGCAACTGATCAGTGGAATCCACTACCGAATGAAATAGTGTGTGCCAAAACAATTCACAAATTTAAGGATATGTACGATAAATATGGTTTAAGACACGGGACAGTACAAGCTTGACTCATTCCTGTAAAGATACAATTAGGTAAGAATAATTAGGTAAGAACACACACACACACACTCACAAGAGATGATGTTTACGCCGTACAGACACACATCTCTAAATAAATCCACAGACTAATATCATTCAGGGCAAACATTCCCCATTTTCCAACCAACAGGATGGAAATGACACAGATTTCCCTGTAATTTGGGATCTAAAAAATAATGACAACAGTAGTAGTCCAACCATCCATCATCCAATCCTGTGTTGCCCCGTGCAAAGCGTAAGAACCCGGGGGTAGGCAAGTTGGTCCTGACATTTAAGATGAGAGTGACCAGCCTTACTCATCCCTGAGTGGTATTACGTGAGCAATAAACCTTCACAGGCTCAATTCGATTGGAGTGCCATAATTACCCACTAAACCACCAGGCACCCAAATTTGGTTATATAGTTACCACCCTGTGTAGGAAATGGTTTCCTGGTGTACAGGAAATCATTTAGCTTGTCACTCAGTGTAGAGTCACCCACAGGCAGAAGGAAGAGGACAGAATGAAGGAGAGAAAGACAGAAGAGGGAGTGTAAAGTCACCTGTAGGTAGAAGGACAAGGAAAGAATGGAAGACAGAAGAGGATGGAAGGAAAGAAGGATGGAGGAGAGGAGAGGGCAGACACCCAAGAGCAGCACTACATCGAGTGAGTGGATGGTGAGCACCCCCATCTATCACTAAACAGTAGTAGTAATAATAATAATAATAATAATAATAATAATAATAATAATAATAATCCAACCATCCATCATCCAATCCTACGTTGCCCCATGAGGACCACAGAAGCCCGGGGCTAGGCAAGTTGGTCCTGACATTTCAGATGAGTGTGACCAGCCTCACTCATCCCTGAGTGGCATTACATGAGCAATTAACCCCAAACACCCCTTGGATATAAACCTTCGCCATCTCAATCCGACTGGAGAGCCTTAATTACCCACTATATCACCTGGTGCCATAATTTGGTTATATGGTTATCACCCAGTGTAGTAAATGGTTTCCTGGTGTACAGGAAACTATTTGACTTGTCAGTCAGTGTAGAGTTACCCATAGGCAGAAGGAAGAGGAAAGAATGAAGGAAGGAAACATGGAAGAGGGAGTGTAAAGTCATCTGTAGGCAGAAGGACAAAGAAAGAATGAAGTAAAGAAAGACAGAAGAGGAAGGAAGGAAAGAAGGAAGGAGGAGAGGAATGGGCAGACAGCCGAGAGCTGCACTACATCGAGTGAGTGGATGGTGAGCACCCCTACCTATCACACAGCTAACAATAATAATATTAATAATAATAATAATAAAAATAATAATATAATGATAATAATAATAATAATCGTTTTGTTTTTGAATGCTCCAACATGCTTGCTCGATTTCTGGCAGAGTCCCTATTTCCAGTAGTCCCTTAATCCTGAGGTCACACTCAATGACCTCGCCCCAGGTCTTTTTTGGTCTTCCTCTAACTACCCTACCCCCAACATTAACACTGCTCACTTTCTGCACCCAATTATCATCCCCTATCCCCTATACATGCCCAAACCACCTCTCCTCATCACAACACCAATACACTCCAGTCCCATCCGACCTCTCAACTCTTCCATCATAAACCCAGCCCCCTCAAGCCTTGCACTCGGGGATGCACTGCACATCCACCTAATCACTGCTATGTCTGTACATCTGAGCCTGCGAATATCCTCTTCCTTTACTGCCCGGGCCTCACTACCATACAGCATTACACTCCTAACACATGCTGCATACACAGATTCCTTAGCATGGAAGGAGAACCCTCTCAATGTCAGGAGAGGCAACAGCTCCCTGAACTTCTTCCAACCACTCCTCACTCTAGTCACAGAGCTGCTCCAGCCCCACCTCTGGCACATAACATGTCTCCCAAATAACAAAACTCTTCCACACACTCAGGAGACTCACCAGCAAGCTCAATCCTTTCACGCTTGACAATCTCCACATGCTCTCCCCGACACACCGCACACATGAAATCCACGTTATCATGCAGTCTATCTCTAATACCATTACATCTCTTAAGCACCCACTTATTACAAACACTGCATTATCTTGCAGTCTACCTCTAATATCACTACATCTCTTATGCACCCACTTATCACAAACACTGCATTATCTTGCAGTCTACCTCTACTACCACTACATCTCTTATGCACCCACTTATCACAAACACTGCATTCCCTTGCAGTCTACCTCTAATATCACTACATCTCTTATGCACCCACTTATCACAAACACTGCATTATCTTGCAGTCTACCTCTAATACCACTACATCTCTTATGCACCCACTTATCACAAACACTGCACAAGATGGAATTACTTCCCACGCCCTTGTGGCAAACTGCACATGGCCACTTTCACTCTTCTTTGACAGTACTGCCACCAGCCCTAGATACCATCACTTTTGTTTTAGCTGCATTTACTCTTAAGCCCTTGTGCCCCATATCATCTCTCCATTTCCTAAATCTTTCCTCCATCTCCTTTTCACTCTCTACAATCAATACCAAATCATCAGCTTACGACACCCACAGAGTCCGTTTCTGAAGTCATGAGAGGGCTTCATGTACCATGATAAACAACAAGGGTCTCAAGACAATAATAAAAAAAAATAATAATAATAACAAAAATAATAATCCATCCATCCATCATCCAATCCTCTGTCACCCCATAAGGAGCGTAGGAACCCAGGGCTAGGCAAGATGGTCCTGACATTTAAGATGAAAATGACTAGCCTCACTCATCCCTGAGTGGCATTACATGTGTAATAAACCCCAACCATCCCTTGGATACAAGCCTACACCGGCTCAATCCGACTGGACCGCCTTAATTACCCACTAAACCACCAAGCGCCATAATTTGGGTATATCGTTACCACCCAGCAAAGTAAATGGTTTCCTGGTGTACAGGACACCATTTGGCTTGTCACTCAGTGTACTGTAGAGTCACCCGTAGGCAGAAGGAAGAGGAAAGACAGAAGAGGGAGTGTAAAGTCACCCGTAGGCAGAAGAAAGAGGAAAGAAAGATTGAAAGAAAGGCAGAAGAGGAAGGATGGAAGAGAGGAAAGTGCAGACACCTAAAGCAGCACTACATCGAGTGAGTGGATGGTGAGTGCCCCCACCCACCACAATAATAATTCATTCATTCAAAATAATAACAATAACAGCTAATACTAATACTAATGATAATGCTGCTACTGTACTAACAACAACACTGGTCAACAACACTTTTGTCCCAAGGGTACTGATGGGTGACATCAAAGAACACTTTTTCATGGTGCATCCAAATGTGAAATCAGAGTTTTCCTATCAGGCTTAGTTTTTTTGTGAAGCGATGTTCATAAGTTCGTCATTTAGCATAATCACGGGATACAAACTTAACAATACGGTAAACTCTCAATTATCTGGCGTAATACAGCCACGCCCTAGCCGGATACTGCATTGTATACCCCACTGGCTCAATATTTGGCACTGAGCCGGATACTGCATTATTATCCGCCTCAACCCTCTATTCTAAAAACTTTCCCATGAGTAAAAGATGAAAAGTGAGCATAAAATACAATAAAGTAATGATACAGTACAGTAATATAGTAGTACAGTCCCAGTTGGCTACTGTTTACAAGCCGCCTGATACACCTCAACCCCGAATATTGCATAGAACTGCCAGTTACATCTCGCATCAGTGCCGGATATTGCATAAAACTGCCAGTTACATCCCGTATCGGTGCCGGATATTGCATACTTTCACCAGATACTGCTATAATAGAGCCATGCCAGCAGCGCCAGGTATTGCATTTGGTCGTATCTTGCAACAACGGATAATTGAGAGTTTATTGTGTTTACACCTGTTCCAACATAAGCCTACTTTCTGTGTAGGGCAGCTCCCACTCAGTCTGCTTGTAGATGTCACACTGTTAACAGCTAGTGTGTGTTGCACCTCCTTTTTCTTCTTCTTATTCCTTTTTTTTTTTTTTTTTACACCACTGCTGTGTTCTTGTAGATACTCTGTCAAACTGTGGAAATGTCTCAGTTATCCCAATTCCTTCTGCTATGTATGTGGTGAGTTAACTTTTGAATCCTAGAAATGGAAATTTATATCTTTTGTAAAAAAATGCAATGAACTTTATTTCAGATGTAAGGTGGGTGATGAAGACAAGAGTTGGGCCAGCCATATTTGTTGTGTGGCGTGCAAGACTACTCATAGCACAGCTAAACGGTTCATGTCACATGCCATTTGTTGTTCCAGTGATTTGGAGGGAATCCAAAGATCACACAAGACAGCTATTTCTACCTTGTAAGAACAAAAGGGGTCACTTAAAAAACAAAGAGTTTCATGAAATACCCTCATCTACCACCTGCAATGAGACCAGTTGCCCACAGAGCTGAACTTCCAGTATCAGATCCCCCACAGCAGGTAACTTTAAGGGATAAGATGTCACACAAAGCTGGAGCACATCATGAGGGAAAAGGTGAAGAAATTTCAGATCCAACAATCCAGGCAACCTGTTGTTCCACCGAACCACATATACTGTCACAGGGAGACCTGAATGACCTTGTTTGTGACTTGGATTCATCCAAGAAGCAGGCTGAAGTTTCAGGCTCAGGATTAAAGGGTTGGAATCTACTGCAGCGTTAAACTAGTTTGTTTTTTTTCCCCACAGTAGCCATGATGACACCAAAGACTGCTTCTCTCAAGAGGATGGAGTTGAGCTTTGTAGAAATGTTAATTCAGTCATGGAGGCCCTTGGTAATGAACACAATGTGGACGAGTGGCGCTTGTTCACTGACTTCTCAAAAGTCATCTTGAAAGCAATCCTTCTTCACAACGGAAATAAATTTCCTTCTGTACCTACTGCACATACTGCAAATATGAGTCATATGACATGAAGTTGCTTTTAGAAAAAACTTAGTATCAAAAATACAGCTAAGTGGAATATCCGTGGAGATCTAAAGGTCACTGCACTTTTGCTAGGATTGCAGCCAGGTTACACAAAGCACTGTTCCTTTTTATGTGTGAGGGACAGTAGGGACAAGCAATAATACTACATTCAGAAGGATTGGCCAAAACATACCTCACTTGTTCCAGGCAAGAAAAATGTTGTGAACAGTCCACTTGCTGACCCTGAGACTGTGTACCGTCCTCCTCTGCACATTAGGCTTGGACTGATGAATAACTTTCTTAAAGCGATGGATAAAATGCAAATTGGATGCATATACAGGTACTTGAGAAGTAAGTTTCCCCGGATCAGTGATGCCAAGATTAAAGAAGGTATTTTTGTAAGCCCTCAGATCAGAGAATTGTTAAGAGATGAGAGATTGGAAAGAGAGTATAATGAAGTTGAGAAAACTGTGTGGCAGAGTTTCAAGTGTCTACACACACTCTTTGGGAAATTACAAGGCCGAAAACTGTCCTGAAACTGTGGGTGCCCTTCTGAAGTCTTACCAAGCGATGGAGTGCAATACATCATTAAAGATTCATTTTTTGGACTCTCACTTAAACTTTCTTCCAGAAAACCTGGGTGCAGAGAGCGATGAACATGGTGAGTGTTTTCACCAAGACATTTCTAACATGGAAACGCATTACCAGGGCAACTGGAGCCCCAGTACGCTGGCTGACTATTGCTGGACTCTTAAGACAGACATTCTTCAGGCAAAGGACCACAGAAAATTAAACAATGCTGCACTTTTAAACAGCAAGTGTGTCTTTTTATCAGATTTTAATAAGTACAGTATATAATATTCTTCACATAAAATTAGTGGTAGGTAGGGACACCCACCATCCACTCAATGTAGTGCAGCTCTTAGGTGACTTGCCCTTTCCTCTCTTCCTTCCTTCTTTCCTTCCTTCCTCTTCTTTCTTTCCTTCATTCTTTCCTCTTCCTTCTGTCTACAAGTGACTCTACACTGAGTGGCATGCCAAAAGGTTTCCTGTACACCAGGAAACCATTAACTACGCTGGGTGGTACCCATATAACCAAATTATGGCACCTGGTGGTTTAGAGGGTAGCCTAATTATGGCACTCCAATCGGACTGAGCAAGTGCAGGTTTATATCTATGGGGTGGTTGGGGTTTACTGCTCATGTAATGCCACACTGCGATGAGTGAGGCTGGTCACTCTGATCTTAAATGTCAGGACCAACTTGCCTAGCCCTGGGCTCCTACGCTCCTCATGGGGCAACACAGGATTGGATGATGATGATGATGATGTCTCAAAAACCTTACTAACAGAGAAATTTCACAAACATATTTGGATTCAGCACAAAAAATACTATAAGAATCAGGTATCTTCAACCTGGGAGCACAAAAAAAAAAAAAAGTTTTGTTCCCCAGTGTAATTTTCCCATTCAAAAAATCACATCTATAATTATGGGTACTGAATAAACTTTCCTTCATGCCTACTGTTGTCTGGTGGATAAAAAATAAATAAATAATCATCACCCAGCCTTCCTTTCCCACCCTAGGGCAGGGTGTGGACTAGCAACTTCCAGACAGCCAAAGTTTGACCAATCCAACGGGCCAGGCTTCCATTCACTCACCATCCAAGCCTCCGGAAGCCTGGCTCTATCGGATACACCAAAAACATTCACCACGTACTGTAGCTTCACATAAACGCATCTGATAGAGTCAAACCGGACGTTGTCACGTTAACCCATTGACTGCGGCTGCATCATATATGATATCTGAGTCCAAATGGATCTCACTCCGGCTGTATCATATATAATTTCCTGCTTTCAAAAATTCCACTGTCAGAAATGGCATGAAATAAATCAGCTAGCAATTCATGGCACCCTATAGAATATTGCCATACATAGATTATGCATTTTTACAAGGTGCAGAGCTCTGCTCAGTTACCTACAAAATGCCGAAGGTAAAGGTACGAAACCTTTTCCATGCCGCCTCTAGCAGTAGCCCAAGCATTATTGGACGAAATCTCTGGGTGACTTTAGTAATGTTAGTGCATTGTTGTTAGATGATGACAAGGATGGTTCACATGCTGTTTTACATCTTTTTTGATCGCAAGATTGACACTGAGGACACAGTGCAACCATAACACATCATTCGCCTGGCACCACCGCACAGGGAATATTTATTACTTGAAGAACCTGTATCAGAGGTTATTTTTTTGTTTGCTATATTGTGTTATATACCACTGAACAAGTAATTTTTTTCTCTATCTTTTGGCAATATTTTTTTCTAAATATTTGAAAACTGCCGCACACGAGATTTACATGTAAACAAACACTGACACAGTGAATGGGTTAAAAAGGGGTGCCAAATCCCTGATCGTGCACTTGTCCTCATGACATTCATCCACCAGCTCGATCTCATCAGTTCCCTAGCCTTGCCAACTTCCAAACCTCTCTTCCTCACACACTCATCCACCATATCCCTCCACCTTCCCCTTGGCCTACCTCACCTCCTCCCTCCTTCAAATTTGCTCAGATATACCTTTTTCACCACTCTATTGTAAATAAATGCAATATAAAAATAAATATATACTGTGGAAGAAACAAAAAAAACAAAATAAAAAAATATAAAAAACTGATTGAGTGGCATTACCATGTGACCCAAAATTATATATACATATATATATATATATATATATATATATATATATATATATATATATATATATACTGTATATATATATGTATATATATATATATACATATATATATATATATATATATATATATATATATATATATATGTATATATATATATGCATATATATATATATATATATATATATATATATATATATATATATATATATATATATATATATATATATATAAATAAATAAATTTGTCACTTGGTAGGAGAAGGGATCTTTATTTTGTTTTTGTTGCTTTGGAAAAGGCCTTTGATAGAGTCCCTAGAGAGGTGGTGAAGTGGGCAATGAGAAAGCTTGGCTTGGAGGAGTGGCTGGTTAGGGTGGTTATGGCCATGTATGTGGGTGCTCACACCCAGGTGAGAGTGAATGGGGATTTGAGTGATGAGTTTTCCGTGAATGTTGGTGTGCATCAGGGGTCAGTCTTGAGTCCCATGTTGTTTATCATGGTACTTGAAGCCCCTTCACGTGACTTTAGAAACGGACTCCAGTGGGAGTTGTTGTATGCTGATGATTTGGTGTTGATTGCAGAGAATGAAAGGGAGGCGGAGGAAAGGTTTAGGAAGTGGAGAGATGGTATGGGGCAAAAGGGTTTAAGGGTAAATGCAGATAAAACAAAAGTGATGATATCTAGGGTTGGTGGCGGTACTGTCAAAGATGAGGGAGAGTGGCCATGTGCAGTTTGCCACAAGGGCGTGGGAAGTAATTCCATCTTGTGCAGTGTGTGTGATAAATGGGTGCATAAGAGATGTAGTGGTATCAGAGGTAGACTGCGAGATAATGCTGATTTTATGTGTACGGCGTGCCGGGGTGAGCAGGTGGAGATCGTCAGACGTGAATGGATTGAACTTGCTGGTGAATCTCTTGAGTGTGTGGAAGAGTTTTGTTATTTGGGAGACATGTTGTGTGCTGGAGGTGGGGCTGGAGCTAGCTCTGTGGCTAGGGTGAGAAGTGGTTGGAAGAAGTTCAGGGAGCTCTTGCCTCTCCTGACATTGAGAGGGCTCTCCCTATGTGCTAAGGGGTCTTTGTATGCAGCATGTGTTAGGAGTGTAATGCTGTATGGCAGTGAGACATGGGCAGTGAAGGAGGAAGACATTCGCCGGCTCAGACGTACAGAAATGACAATGATTAGGTGGATGTGCAGTGCGTCCCTGCGTCCAAGGCCTGGAGGGGCTGGGTTTACAATGGAAGAGTTGAGAGGTAGGATGGGACTGGAGTGTATTGGTGTTGTGATGAGGAGAGGTAGATTGAGGTGGTTTGGACATGTGGAGAGGATGGGGGATGATAATTGGGTGAGGAAGGTGAGAAGTGTTAATATTGGGGGTGGGGTTGTGAGGGGTAGACCGAGAAAGACATGGGACGAGGTCATTAAGTGTGACCTTAGGGTTAAGGGACTGAACAGGGAGGCTGCAATGGATTGTGCAGCGTGGAGAGCCGCCATTAGGTGACCAAGGCCGACACATGCAAGCATGTTGGAGCCTTTAAAAACGAAAAACGAAACTTGGATTTATACCAGTTGGAATGACATTTTGAACACCAAGGCCCCGTCCACACCAAATACATGCTGGTGTGGCAGTGGTGGTTGTGCATCACTAAACTGTACACCATAGAAATATACACACACACACACACACACACACACACACACACATACAGTGGGGGCAATTGCTTGGTTTTCAGCAATGCAAAACTCCCATCCACACCATTTTGCGCATCAGCATCATCATAAAGCCACTCTACCCACCCTGAAGAGACATGGTGGAAGGCTGACGCATCTCCAGCTTGGGTGTTGGGTGTGGAGAGTGTGGGTGCGGTGAGTAGGGCATGAAGGGACGCATTATGGTGCCTCTCGGGAGATAAGCAGATGGTGTTGGTAACCTCGCTCAACACTGTTCTTTCTCCTTTGGTGGGGGTCAGAGGAATGGCAAGCTCTGAAAATACAAACCTTTTAGAACACACACACATGCCTCACACTAAATACACATTGAACATACACCTAAATACACTGAATACACACCTAAATAAACTAAATACACACTGTTTATGAGAACACACACACGCCTTATACTAAACTCTGCCACATTCATTTGTCTAGAATGGATCCAACATGCTTCTATGCATCAGTCTTGGTCACCGAATGGCGGCTCTCCATGCTGCTCGATCTCTGGTAGCCTCCCTATTGAGTCCCTTATCCCTGAGGTCACACTCTATGACCTCATCCCAAGTCTCTTTCAGCCAAAATGCTAAAAGATAATAAAGATTTGAATTAACGGGTGACACTTTCTCAAAAACTTCATGGCTTCTTCACATCTTACCCTAACCCACCCTAACTTGACCAAAATACAAATACAGATATATAAAATAGATACAGGGTTAATACAGGTGGGCGTGGTTATACCAGCATCTGCTATACAACCAGCCAATGATACAAGAATGGTACAGATAGATCAAACATCCAATTTATCACTCCATTATACAGTTTCTGCTACCCAATCTATCACTCCATTATACCAGCTTTTGTTACCCAATTTTTCACTCCATTATACCAATTTTTGCTATCCAATTTCTCTCATTATACCAGTTTTTGGTGTCCAATTTTTCACACCATTATACCAGTTTTTCTATCCAATTTTTCAGACCAGTAGACCAGTTTTTGTTATCCACTTTTTCACATTATACCAGTTTTTGCTGTCCTATTTTTCAGTCTGTTATACCAGCTTTTGCTATATATTTTTTTCCGATCCACTATGTGTTTCCGCTATTCATGCAGTCCTCCAATAACCTATCCCACTAGCATAACCACCTGAGAAAGTCTGCTACTCACAACTTTTCCTGCTAAACATACGCTTTACTTGAGGCAGCAGAGGCACCTTACCAATCTATATTCCTCCAGTTTGTTTTCTGTGTTTTTCTGACTATTTTCAGGGAGGCAAATGACCTGCTGAAAATTTCCCGTGTTATTATCACCATCACGTTCCATAAGCCGTACCTTGGACTGCTGCTTTCCAGAGTAAGGGAAGAAATTCACTCAAACGTACTCAAAGGTGGATTTCAATTCCTATTTCCCCACTGGAGATTAGGTGAGGTTAGGTTAGGTTAAATTATTAGGTATAGTTAAGCTAGGTTAGGTGAGGTTTAGTTAAATAGTTAGATAAGGACAGTCCCTTCCGCCATTACGTTGACGAATCGAATAAGAGTTGTCACAGCAGAACAGCTAAAAACCACAGGGAAACAGATTTAACAAGAAATGTTTATTTACCCACCCAGAAATAATCAGAAAAATAAAACACTTTCAGGAAAAACTGGTTTGGTAAGCTGCTTTTACTGCTTAAAGGAAAGTGTGTATTTACCTTTTTCTTTCTTTATGTAATTAGATAATCCTGTGACTGGTATGCCAATAAAAGGTGCTAAGGTTATGACCAAATGTACCAAGAATATGGCCAAAATATACCAGGATATGACCAAACCATATCAAGAATATGAATAAAACAACAAGAATAAGACCAAAATACACCAAATATATGACCAAAATATACCAGGAATGTAACCAAAATATTCTTGGAATATGACTAAAATATACAAAATTTATGTTATGACCAAAATATACCAGGAATGACAAAAAAAAACAAAAATATGACCAAAATATACAAAATTTGAGTTATGACCAAAACAAAAATATGACCAAAATATACAAAATTTGAGTTATGACCAAAACAAAAATATGACCAGACCAAAATATACCAAGAATATGACCAAAATATACAAAATTTGAGTTATGACCAAAATATACCAGAAATGACCAAAAAAAATAAAAATGACCAAAATATACCAGGAATGACTCAAGAAGTCACTACATGATAGTATTGTGATCCCTACCCTGACATATGGAAGCGAGGCGTGGACCTTGCAAGAGGGGAACAAGTCAAGAGTGAGAGCAGTGGAAATGAGTTACTTGAGAGGAGCATGTGGAGTGACATGGAGGGACAGGTTGACGAATGAAGAAGTGAAGGAATGTTGTGGGGTGGATGTGGATGTGGTTGAGAAGATTAGGAGAAATACACTGAGGTGGTTTGGACATGTGGAGAGAATGGAGAATGAAAGACTGACTAAGAGGGTGTATGTAGGTGAGGTGGAGGGAGGGAGAGGGAGGGGTAGACCGAGGATGAGGTGGAGGGATGGAGTTGAGAGGTATATGAGGGAGGGGGTGTGAGTGGGGGGGAGGGTAGTCAAATGGTGGGTGACAGAGCGACTTGGAGGCATTTTGCCTGCGGTCACCCTTTGCGGGATTAGGACGTCGGGCTATAGATAGATAGACAGACTAAAATATATAAAATTTATGACCAAAACATACCAGGAATATGACCAAAAAAATAAAAATATAACCAAAATACACCAGGAATATGACCAAAATGTGTAAATGTGTAAAATTTATGAATTATGACCAGCAATGAGGTTGGATGGCGAGGAGATTGAAAATGTGAGTACGTTTAAGTACTTGGGTAGTGTGATGAGTAAGGATGGAGGTTTGGAGGGTGAAGTGCTTGAAAGGGTACAGCAGGGAAGAAAGGTTGCTGGTTCTTTGAAAGCAGTGATAAGAAACAGGGAAGTGAGCATGGAAGTGAAAAAGTTACTACATGACAGTATTGTGATACCAACTCTAACGTATGGAAGTGAAGCTTGGACGTTGTTGGAAGGACACAAGTCAAGAGCGAGAGCAGTGGAAGTGAGTTATTTAAGAGGAGCCTGTGGAGTCACATGGAGAGACAGGCTGACAAATGAGGATATAAAGGAGCGTTGTGGTGTGGATGTGGATGTGATAGGAAGTGTTAGGAGAAACACACTGAGGTGGTTTGGCCATGTGGTGAGGATGGAGAGTAAGAGACTGATGAAGGAGAGAGTATGTGAGTGAGGTGGAGGAGGGGAGAGGGAGGGAGAGACTGAGGATGAGATGGAGGGATGGTGTGGAGGTATATGAGAGAGGGGGGGGGGATGAGTTGGGAGCTGGGCAGTGAAATGGAAGGGGACGGGGCGATGTGGAGGCGATTTGTTTGTGGCCACATTGTACGGGATTAAGGCTTCTGGCAATAGATAGATAGACAGACCAAAATATACCATGAATATGACTAAAATATACACAATTTTTGAGAGAGAGAGAGAGAGAGAGAGAACCTCTTTTTCCCTCTGCACCCTAAGCTCTTTCACAATATATACTTCAATTACCCCATAAAACAAATAACTCAAAGTCAAATGGCCACCCCTTAAGGGATTATGGCGTCTGGCAATAGACAGATAGATAGACTATCCTCATTATTGTCTAAATCTGTCTCCCCCTTTATTCCTTCGCCAGGCTGGGGTAGGCATGCTGGCTGCTGCACTTTATACATACCAGTAACTCATGGTGGAAGTTATCAATTTAAATATTTGAAATTCTGTACGGGGTGGCCACAAACAAAGCGCCTCTGTTCCCTGCCATTTTGCTGGGTATAACTTTAGAAGTAACCAATGTTACCAATTTTCATTATATTATGTCCCTGAACTATTCTAACAAAGACTTGCCTTTTAAGCCTAGTTTGAGTTGGGGGAGCAAATTTTGTAGGGGTAGTCATATAGTGGCTTAGGTTAGGCTATCTCTCAGTAGCTGATGAATGTCGCGCCATACTGGCTGGTGCAGGCGTGTGCACACGGTCTTATGTCAGGCCCTAGGTTAGGCCTAGGTTAGGTTAGGTTAGGTTGTTAGTTTGGGTTCGTTTAATGCAAAATAGTGTGTTTTTAATTAATTTTGATCTTGATTTTGGGGGATAAACCCACTTTTGGAAATCTTACTCAAAATTCCAAAAGGGGGATTTTCCCCCAAAATGAAGGTCAAAACTAATTAAAACAGTATTTTGCATTGAAAACCATAAAAATAATAATAAAAGGAAACGTTGGTTACTTCTAAAAATTTACCTTTTGCTGCCCTTCCCTTAACTTACACCCTCTCTCTTCTCCATCCCTCCATCTCATCCTTGGTCTACCCTTCCCTCACACTCCTAGTTAGTCTCTATCCTCTACTGAGTCTACTCCATCCCGTCATTTCATCTTTGGTCTCCCTCCCCCCCCCCTCACTCACATACACTCCTACTTCTAGTCTCACTCGCCTTTCAACTCTGTCCCTCCATCTCATCCTCTCCCCATCCACCTCACATACTCTCCTAGTTAGTTTCTCATTCTCCATTCCTCCACGTCATCCTCTCCCCGTCCACCTCACATACACTCCTAGTTAGTTTCTCATTATCCATCCTCCCCTTATCCACCTCACATTATACTACAGTTTCTCATTCTCCATCCCTCCACCTCATCCTCTCCCCCTCCACCTCACATACACTCCTACTTAGTCTCTCATTCCCCATCCCTCCATCTCATCCTCGGTCTTCCCTTCCCTGCCCCTCCTGGAAAAATGTAGTAAGCTAATAATTTACAAACAAATTTAGTAAGAACTCCACAGCCACTCACCCTCGGAGTCACAGCTAAATATTGCGTCTGCAGCTACAGTTAGCAGGTCCATAGTACCGCTTGCTCATCCTCTCCTAAATAAAAAAAAAGTTTTATCATGTTATAAATGTTATAATGTGGATAAAGCCGTAACGAATAAAGATAATCTAATAAATGAAGGTTTTAATGATGCTATAGTACCGCCTTCACGTGGTGGCATTGATGTAAATGGGCGGATCCACTGCCCGGTTATACCTACATCCCTCTCCTCCTTTCTATCCTCCACAAGGCACGCCACCTGATTGACGCACTGATTGAGCCTATTGTTATTATTATTATTATTATTTATTATTATTATTATTATTATTATTACTACTACTGCTACTATTATCATTATTACTGTTACTACAACCTATTATCATTACATTTACAACTATATTACTGCCACCACTATATTATTGTTACTACTACTACTACTATTATTCTAACTACTACTTCTGCTGCTACTACTACTACTACTCTCTTAAGTTAGATGGCTTTCCTGGGCTGAATGTGGTGATTAAACAAGAATACATTTAATAGAAAGGAATTATGAAGTGTCTGAATAAGTCGCCAAGTAAAATGTGTTTAACCTGGCAAATTCATGACCTCTCATTTCAGTTGCTGGCCAAGTGAAGTCCGACTTGAGGGCTGATTTGACTAGTAACCAAGGAGACTCATTCCCACCTCAAAAGGCAACACTCAGGGGTCAATGAACTTTAGGAATTTAATGTTCAGATATATTTTCACAATGATGGCGTGTTTTATTTTATATTTTTATTTTATTATTGCTGTTTCCAGGCGTTTTATTCAGCTTACGAGATTTATTGAACTTAACTAAAAAAAAAAAAAAAAAAAAAGGCCGTGGCAAGTTGCTACGGAAAACGAAAAAAAAAAAATGCGTCCTTGGGCTGAATGGGCTAATTAAACCTACTGATAAAAAATAAATGCAAATAAATGATAATGGTAATGGAGTTCATATGGGAAAATAGTTAATTTATGTCAACATTCAAAAGGCTTCCCTTATCAATACAGTTGCCAGTCAGTATTTATGGCAATTCGTTTATAATCGTGATAGAGCTAAATATACTCATCACGGGGTGTATCTGACTTATAGATGTATGAGGAGGTATACTTTCTAGAATATAGTGCATGAATCAAGACGATAAAACTGGATTTAAACAGTACATTCTGGGATACCTGAAGGCTCCCAAGCCGTTACGTTCCCAAGCCTGTCAAACACGCCATACTTTATCCCATTATTTCCACTTTTCTCCTCCTCTTTCATTCTACTTACCCTTCAAAATCGTCGTCGATGAAGAGGGAAGGTCTTGGTAAATAAAATAACCCTACAGAACCCACAGTTGCAGAGTATAATCACTAAAACTAAGCCGGGTGTTCCTGCCGTCAACTCTAGTCTTCTAAATTTACGCGCGAGTGACGTCATGGACTTAGTACTGCCAACTCAAAAGTCGCTAAATTATCGCTCGGTAAAAATCTCTAGGCGAGAAATAGTTTATTGATTCATTGAAGGGTTTGTTATTGTAAAAGTATAGGAAGTACGTATACAACAAAAGCTGTGAATATTGCCGCAAACATCCTCCAGCCAAGCCAATTACACATAACAGTAAAGAAAATACCTTTTACAACAAAATATTTCAAATCAAATCAAGAAAAAATCCACAGTGTGGTACTTAACAAGATTTAGTGAAATCTTGGTACTGCTGAAATTTCTACAATGCCATTTTAATACTAGGAAAACCATGTTGCTAAATACGCACACTGGAAGTCGGTTGTTTAGACCAACACAAGTCGCTACAATTCTGCTAGTTAAACAAGTTCCAAAAAGCGCTAGAAAAAATAGGAATTATTTTAGAATACCATTAAAAGCGGATGAAAATCTCTAGAATATCGGTAATACTAATAAAAAAGAACAAATGTTGGCCTGCAAACGGGTTAGCTTTGCCAGCTCGAAAGGCGCTAATGGGCTAAACAAAACTTAGTAAAAATATGTTTTAAAAAAATACGAAAACAAAAATGCCGGCTCTGGCAGCACAGGTCGCCACAACACGCCCAGTAGGAGGACACGGAGGGCTAGACGGCGCGCGGAACGCGCCCGGGCAATATAGTCATAAGTTCACCTGGGCCGCGCGCCCCTATTCCCCGGAACTCGCCCGCTGCCACCACCTTAGTCAAAGCACACTACCTTCCGGGCGAACTGACCACCGACAGATTCGGGGTGGAACTGGCCTAACAGTTCAGAGTAGCACCCCAGCCACGGCCTGTAGCCGGGCACCTGAGATGGCCTGTAGCCGCTCAGATTAAAAAGACGGCCTGTAGCCGGGCACCAAGAACGGCCTGTAGCCACTCACCAAAAACGGCCACGGCCTGTAGCCGGGCACCAGAGACGGCCTGTAGCTGCTCACAAAGAAGGCCATGGCCAGTAGCTGGGCCACTAATTAGGAGATGGCCTGTAGTCGCTCCACCCAGTGCTGCTCTCACCCCCTACAGAGACCAGCGACAGCCTGTTGCCACACTGGGGAGAGACTGGCACATCCCCTCTCCTTCTGTAGTTGCCTCAGAAGGCACGACACCAGTGATGGGCTGTAGCCGCTTCTCTCCTGCACATCGCCCTCCTTGCAGGACCCCGATGACAGCCGGTAGTCATAGTGGCAGGCATGTGACGGCCAGCAGCCACACTTTGCCTGTGTTCCCGTCAGGGAGTCAGGCCCTGGCGACGGCCTGTAGCCGCGCCGACAGCAAAGGGATGGCCTGTACCTGCCCTCCGTCTGTTGTCCAAGGGAACCCAGCGACGGCCTGTAGCCGCACCGGGAAGAGACACCAAAGTCTCTTGCCCCCTGTGACTCCACAACGAGACAGTGAGCTGTGCTCAGTCCTGCCCTCTGGCAGGAGCACAGATTACCCTCCTGTCCACCCAGACCAAGGCAACCTCCAGGAGGAGGACCACTGCCCTGCCCTGAGGATTGGTGGAGAGGCCCTGTACTGTCCCCGGGGTTGTTCTTCCTCCAAGGACGTTCCCCGGACCCCCGGGCGGGCCCACTCCCCACCCCGACGAAGGCGATGCTCGTCCTCCACCGGGCACCTGAGTGAGCGCCTCCAACGCCTGTTTGGCCCCAGTCCTGAGGGCCAAACCCCAGTCCCCAGCCCTGACAGTGAGGGGCCCTTCGCCACACACAGCCCGAGCCCCAGCCAAGAGACGATCCCTCTGAGAGTGGTCCCGTGGCTGCAGGACGAAGGGACTCCCAGAGGGCCTCCTCCTACCCCTGGCTGAGAGTTGTAAGCCCTGGACCTACCCTTCCTCCACTGAAACAAAGTGGACCTAAAGACAGTGAACTTACAGTGAATAGTGAGGCCGGCACTCAAGGCACGAGAGTGAGTTTACCGTGATACCAGTGTATAGTGAGGCCCAGAAAAGACCGAGACCAGTGAGTGTAAAAGAACAGGCGCCCTAGTGAAATCAAGCTACCAGTGTGCAGTGAGGCCAAATAAGAACGTCAGATCTTAAGTGCAGAAGTACAGGCAGTGAATATTACAAACAGTGACACCTCGCTCGCCCCTTGTAACGGCGCCTGTAAAATAGTGCTGTCAATTACTCCCCTCCCTTGTGCAGAGTCAGTAACACCTCCCCCCCCCCCCCGTGTCAGCCTATAAACTTGGTGTACCAACAGTGAACGCCTTACGACAGTGCCCCCTCACCACAGTGTAATAATGCGTTTGCCCTACTGAACCAGAGTTAGACTCCTGTACATTTAGTATCCTGTGTGATACTCTACCCACTAATACTAGCCTATGTATTGATTTTGCCTATGAGATTGTGTAAGATTGTCTACCTGTTCCACAGCAGTTGAATTGGTCAATATACGTGTAAGGTTGTTGGCCTGTGTTTTTATGCCCTGGCCCTCCCTTGTTTGTCTAAGCTCCGGTCTAGAAAGGCAACCCAGCTGCACTCTAGGCGTTGAAGGGACGGGAAGCCGCCCCTTAAACACCTAGCAAAACAAAAACCAATCGAAATAAGACTGAACAGTCCATGCGGCTAGTTAAGACCCCTTACATCTGATTAAATACTACTCCTGGATAGCACTAGACCTTTATATCACCTCTACCTTTTTTGGATACGGCTGGCTAATCTCCTTTTGTACGTTATTAATGCAGAGCATGGCGAAATAGTTTATTGAAGTAGCACAGAAGAGGACGGCAAGGTGTAATAAGCAAAATAATTCACTTAGGAAGAGGTGTTAGACAGCATCCTCGCATGGGATGAGCAAGCTCCCTAACACCTCTTCCATAGCGATTTATTTTTGGATACGGTTGGCTGATATAATTTTGTACGTTTTTGTACGTTGTTTATGCGGAGTATGATGATATTAGAACGACCGATTGAAATATTTGTTTGAATTATTTACAGGTAAGTAACTAATATGCCTGCCTCCGCCGCCGGACCTCCCACACCGCTACAGAGCCGCAGCCCTATCCCACCCCAGCAGGACACCACGGCGGACCAGGTGAGTGCGGGACCAGCCCAGACCATGACGGGCGCAGGGGCGCCCCGACCTTGTGTCCCTCTTCCCCTCAACCTACCCAACCACGACGTTGCAAGAATGCGGCACTACTTCTCAACCAGACCAGCCCTTGGCAGGATTGGGGTGGGACTGCACCAGCTACAGTCTCAGGCAGCGCCACGGTAACGGGCATCGTCTGTACCAGGGAGGGAACGGCCATCGTATGTCCCTCATCTGCCTCTTCCTCCTTCGGAAGCAGCGCCGCGGTAACTGCCATCGTCCGTACTGGGGAAGGAATGGCCACCGTACATTCTTCTGCTGCTACCCCAGAGGGCTGTGGAACTGCAACGACGGCCATCGTCCACGTCAGGGAAGGGACGGCCATCATACACCCTTCGTCCACAGCTCTTGGGGTTTCCCCGGAGGGGAAGGTCCCTTGCGTGGCCCGCCCTCCACCTCTGGGCTGTGTGGGACGCCCGTCTCTCTCTCCCTCCAGGTGTGGTTTCCTAGAGGCTCTGCCGTTCCAGGAGTGGTGGCGAGGTCCTGTCGCTGAAGGCGGGGTCCGTGCCCTGCACCCAGTCCCTGGACGACGCCAGTTCCTGACGGATGCCTCACAGGCGAGGTGCTGCAGCCAACCCCTGATGGCGCCCCAAGCTAAGGGCGGCCGCAGTTCCAAGTCTCCCAGGGCCAGCCCGCGGACCCCAAGGCGGGACCACTCCGGCCCCACTCGCTGTCAGCCCTCCGCCCGGAGTGAGAGGCGGCAGGCCCGACTCCTGGCCCTGTTCGGCCCTAGTCCCGAGAGCCACCTACCAGGTCGAGACCCTAACAAGAAAGGGCCTCCCCGCACCCCAGACCAGACAAGCACCCGAGTCACGACGCCCCTGAGAGTGATCCAGTGCCTCCTGCAGGAGGACTCTCCGGAAAGCCTCGCTCCTACTCCTGGGCGCCACCACAGGTAAACCCAGGCCAAATGATGCAGTGACGACGCCCTAACTCCCAGTGTCGTGTGAAAAGACTTAGTAGTGACAGTGACCTCCAGTGATACAGGGCAGTGGGACAGAAATAAAACCCACAAGGGTCGCTACTCCAGTCAACCCTGAGTATTGTGCCTATAACTAAGTTCCCTAGAAACAGAGTGATACCTGGAGTGTGTGACTCCGAGACGACTAACTAGGAGAGTGTATGTGAGTGACGTGGAGGGGGAGACAGAGGATGAGATGGAGGGTTGGAGTAGAGGCATACGAGAAAGAGGAGATGTAAGCTGAGAAGGCAGTGAAATGACAGGGGACAGGGCGACATGGAGGCGATTTGTTTGTGGCCACCCCTTACCGGATTAAGGCATCTGGCTATAGATAGATAGATAGATAGATCTCTAACCCACTATTTTCTGTGTTAATGGCGAAGTGTAGTCAGTATGAAGGATGAATTTGGCTTGTAATCAAAGATTAAGGAAGCTCCCTAACACCTCTCCCTAAGCGACTCGTTTTGCTTATTAGCCCTTGCCGTCCTCATCAGTGTCACTGTTATGCTGGGTCTGTTTGGATCGGCTTCTCGCGCCAAAGACACCAGCGACTGAGCGGGGTCCTCTTTCTAGACCGGAAGTAGAACACTTACAAAGGAACAGGATATAAAACCTCAGCAGGACACTTTAACACATCTATTGCCTTGGATCAATTTCCTTTCAATATACATACAAAGGTACAATGGATATGACTGGGATAAAATGACAAGGGACTTAATATTACTGTAACATATCATGGGCACAGTCTTTACACCTGAGTTAGCGTGGGGGTGAATAACACAGAGCTGTGGCGACACTGGTTTACATACTTTATATCACTGGACTGTTGGTAGTGAGTTAGTCTCCATCCTCTCTACTTTGTACTCTTTACAACAATGAATATTCAATCAATCCATTCCTCCATCTCATCCTCGGTCTCCCCCTCCTTCTCACTCACATACTCTCCTAATTAGTTTCTCACTCTCCATCCTCTCTGCTCCATCCCTCCATCTCATCCTCGGTCTGCCCCTCCATCTCTTCCCTCCACCTCACTCACATACGCCTTCCTCTCACTCTATCCCTCCATCTCATCCTCGGTCTCCCCCTCCTTATCCTCCTCTCCACCTCACTCGCTACACTCTCCTAGTTAGTCTCTCACTCCGTCCCACATGGCCAAACCACTTCAGTGTATTTCTCCTAATGCTGCCTGCCTTCACTGTTAACTTGTAATAATAGATTAGCACTAGAATATGTTGCTAGTCACGAAGAAGTGCTGAGGAAAGTGCTGAGGATGCAGACCCGTATTGTCTACTTAGGTCAATAAGCTACGCGAAATGGGCTACAGAAGGGTATATTGGATAGTACTGAATATAAAGCGTTAAGGAAAAGGTGCTAGGGAGCTTTCGATGTTAAGCCAATGTGTCAGTACCGAAATAAATCGTTAAGGAAGAGGTGCAAGGGAGCTTCCTACTAATTTATAAAAATAACCACCCGGACCGAGACTCGAACTTCCGCCTACTGTGTCCGACATTCCATTGCAGTAGGTTATCCACTAGACCGCCACCTGTCTTCTAGAATATCTGCAGACAGGGAACCCGGCCATGGCGTCTTTATTTATCTATAATGATCCCTACATACAAACATTCAGGCTCGAATTTTCGTCGGATAAGGAGAGTCCCTAACACCTCTTCCTTAGCGATCTATTTGTGGATGACTGGTTAACATCTTTGGTTTGCGCGATATCTATGCAGAGTATAACGATATTGGAAGGATTTATGTAACGAAATTGGACAGCACGATGTAATAAGCAAAATAAATCGCTTAGGAAAGGCGTTAGGGAGCCTGAAGAAATCGTCTTGAATAAAATGCTTGAGTTGGCCCCACCATGAGGGGATTAACGGCCGTATGACAACCGAATAAGGGTCATAATCACTTCTTCCTTAGCGATTTATTTGACACCATACCATTCAATAGTGGGTCAGTTGCATCGTTTCAGCATCGGTACGGGCGGAAAAAATACCATAAGCCATTTTGAATACGAGCCTTAGTTATTTTGCTGGAATATATTACTGGAAGCGTCCCGACCAAGTTGCAGAAAAGGGTAATCGAACTTCAAAAAATGGCGCTTCTTTTTTACATTATTCCTGGATCTTGAATTTGGCTCTGTTATCTTGTTTTTGCTTTTTCGTGGAGGGAACAATCTTACTGATTTCTGGCCTTTTGTTCCTTCCTCTTTACGTTATAAAAAAAATAGAAAATAAAGAACAAGCGGGATTTGAACCAACGACTTCATAATTTGCTGGCGCGTCACCTCCCACGCATAGAGGCTGTAATTACATCATCTCTAAGCAACCGTGGTCTACACTGAACATCCCTAAGGCTGCGTGATCTATATGCGGCCACTAATTGTAAAAAGGGAAGTCGTGGTCTCTGGGGGCAAGCAGATGCTAGAATCTGTTAAGGAATAATGACAGAAATAGAAATCGAACCACCCAGCTCCGGACCTCCCAACTTTCGGTTAGCATAGTAGTCGGAAAATGTTGCATGAACAGTCATGTGAGCCATATAACGTATTTTAATTAATGTTCCTTCTTTATTCTCGTAGCGGGATCTGAACTGCAACTTTGTATTTCCTCCTGTCTTCCTGTTCGTAACTCCTACTGTCTTCCTCTATTTCCCGCTCTTCCTCTGTCTATTTCCTACTGTCTTCCTCTGTCTGTATTTCCTACTGTCTTCCTCTGTCTGTATTTCCTACTGTCTTCTTTTGTTTCCTACTGTCTTCCTTTGTAATTCCTACTGTCTTCCTGTCTACTTCCCACTGTCTTCCTCTGTATTTCCTACTGTTTTTATGTCTCCATATCCTACAGTCTTCCCCTGTCTGCGTTTCCTACTGTCTTCCTCTGTATTTCCTATACTGTCTGCATTTCCTACTGTCTTCCTCTGGTTGTATTTCCCGCTGCCTATGATCTCCAGTCTTTTCAACACAGTGTCCAGGCATCTCGAAATGAACGCATCTTCAATTTGACATTTCGTCTTTACTTTTTCTTGGAAGGAGCTGTCTTGCGGATTTCTGGCCTATATAGTTCCTTCTTCCTTGCATATAAGAAAAGACTTCTCAAAGGGCATCAATCACGAGAACAGGCTGGAAACAATAGCCTAAATAGCACGAGAAATGCTGTAAGGAGCAGGCGCCTCGGAGAATAACAGTTCCTAATATTATTCCTACTGACCAAAGTGATAAATTCAAAGATGGATTGTTTGGAAAAGTTAAAAATGGGCGCTTAATTAGGGGGAAAAAGAAAAAAATAGTCATATATAATCCTCCTAGCGGGGACCATCAGCCACAAAACTAGATTAAAAAAACAAAAACAACTAAGAGAAAATGAAAGCAATTTAACACTGCAAAGAATTATGGCTCTTCATGTACGACATTCCTTTAAGAGGGATATCAATTTCAGACTAAACTGGCAGCTCAGTTAGCTCAGCCACATGATAAACTGTCTAGCCTATTGACCAAGAAAAGTTGTTGCGAAAGCCAAAAGAGCATTATAAGCACCTCAGACAATAATCGATTCTTCAAGTATTTCCTTCCAAAGGGATTTGAAATGCTGAGAGCCCGATAATCAAGTCGCAAAACAAGACATGATCACCAAATGTTGTAGAAGAAAGCGACGTAAACACTTCAAATAATAACGGTTCTTAACGTCATTCCTTGTAACGGAATTTGAAATACTGAGAGCTCGGTAGTCAAGTCACAAAACAAAGATATAATCGGTAGAAGTTGTAGAAGAAAGCAACGTAACACTTCAAACAACAGCGCTTCTAAACGCCAACCTTGCAAGCGGGATTTGAAATGCTCGGCAAATCAATAAGCTCAACCAACTCAGCCACAAGAACAGGCTTGAAAAAAGTCTGCAAGCGTTAAATATAACCATTTACAAAGTAACGGATTTTCACGTTCACCATCCTTGCGGGATTTGAACAACTGACCCGACAACTCGATATCCAGACGACCACTTGAAACAGGGTACAAATATGCTGTGTACACACAGTCACCGGCCTTACAGTATATTCCAAGGGCTTCATGGTATATATGCGGTCGAGAAAGTTTAAAAGGGAAGTCATGGTCGCTGGGGGCATGTAGATGCTAGAACTGTAAGGTAACTGACATGAACGGAAACCGGACCGCCCAGCTCCGGACCTCCCGACTACGAAGGTGAAAGAAAACGCAGAAGAATGTCACAGGCTCTAGAGATTAGGTACATTCTTCCTTAACACCTTTTCTTAAGTGATTCATTTTACTCATACTGTCCACTTTTAAATACATCGCTCTCCTTCTCTCTTCCCAACACCTTGAGTGATTTATTTTGCTTATTACATGCTGTCCTCTTCTTTTACATAAATCCCTCCAGTATCGCCATACTCTGCATAAATAACGTACCTACAAAAGGACATTAACCAGCCATATGTAAGCATGTATGTAGGCTAGTCTCTTGCTGCCTGTCAAATCTACATGTAGTCTACAAATGTTTGTATAGCCTCTCTCTCACTGCCTGATTATGTAGGCTCAAGGCTGTGTGTGTAGCTCTCTGTCTCTCTCTCTCTGTTGTTGTTCTTCCCCAGGCAGTCTGGCCAAACAGCCCCGAGTCCCTAAGGAAGGCCATGGCAGAGCCTGAGCTTTCCCACAGAGCTCTCAAGGAGTGTATGTTGTGTTGTTGGTGCAGATATGCAATGCAGTCTTGCATAATGTGCTTAATAATATGGGGTGCTGTGTTGCATCCTGGACAGGCATCAGCGACGGAGTCATCCAGCCCCTTCTGGTAGCTTAAGAGGACTGGACGGTGCTCACATCTCGGCCTGGCCAGGTGGACCCTGTCCTCATGATGGAGATAGGATTCAGAAGGGTGGATGTCAGGAGGCCGTGCATGCAGCTGTGTGTTGTCTTTAAGTGACTGAATGGAGCGGTGAGTGATCTGAGTGTGGATATGGTTCTGGAAGCTGGTCTGAGGTGGGCGAGGGGGGAGAGATGACAGTATTTGTGTATGGTATCGTGTGCTGGGTGTTGTTTTGATGTTCCTTGGTGTGGGTGGACGTGTTGCCATGTAAAGCAGTGGATGTTGTGGGTTAGTGGAGGCTGCAGCAAGAATCTGGCTGCCTCTCATGTCTAGGTGATTCTTGACTGAGAACTTTGATTTCTTGCTGTAGGTGGTCTGTGGGTGTAGTAGCTGTGCAGCCTGTGATTATTTTTAGGGCCATATACTGTATGGTCTGTAGAGTGTTGTAGTGTGTTTTAGTGAGGTTAGAATCCCAAGCAGGGTTTGCATAATTCATCACTGAACGTATATATTGTTTGTATACTGTGGTGATGGTTTCTTTGTTGTGTCCAAATGTTGTATGGGCAAGTGACCTCAACGCGTTGAGTCGATGTTAATTTATTTTTAATGTTTGTGATGTGTTGTTTAAATGACACTGATGTATGTTACACCAAGGATTTTGTGTGTGTGTGTGTGTGTGTGTGTGTGTGGTAGGGGAGTGTTGTTTATGGTGAGGTGTGGAATGTGACTGTGTTCTGCTGTTTGTGAGAAGGGTCACTGTAGATTTGGTTGGGGCTATTTTGAGCCTGTTTATGATGAAGCATTGGTATAGTGTGTTGAGGTAAGGTTGGAGGATGTGTGTGACTGTGTTTGCGTTTTGGTGTGTACATAAGTGTTATGTTGTCTGTATAGGAAGCTGTGTGTATCTGTGGTGTGTGGGGTGTGGGAATGTCGTGCATGTATAGGTTAAAGAGTGTAGAGGACAAAACAGATCCTTGGGGGACGCCATTTGTGAAGTTTCTGATGTTCGAAGACTGACTGGCAAATGTTACATGTGCACATCTGCCTGCTAAATAGTTTGCCAGCCATCTTTTTGTGTTACTGTTCATGTTTGTGTTGAGTATTTTGTTTGTGAGGTTGTGGCGGGGGATGGCATCAAAAGCTTTGCTATTGTCTAGTGTGACTACGATTTTTCTGTGTGGTGGCCTAGCTGAATTCATGCCATCAAAAACTCTCTGTGTAAGGTCTGTAAGGGTGTTTGTGGAGTGTAGTGGCCTAAAGCCATGTTGTGATGGGGCTAGGGGAAGGTGAGGTGTGACTAGTTGTAGTACTAGTCACTCAGTGACTTTTGAGGAGGTGCAGAGGACTGTGATGGGACAGTGATGGGACAGTGCAGAGGACAGTGCAGAGGACTGTGATGGGGTCTGTTGGGTTTAGGGATGGTGATGATAATGCCATGCTTCCAGATGTTGGGTACCCAGTATTGTGTTGTGTGAGTAGCTGTCGTTTGATATGTTTCTGAATGCTTGTTTGCTTTGTGGTCCAAGGTGTTTAAGGGGGCCAAACCACCACAACCCCCCCCACCCCACCCTCTAAGGGCCCAAGAACCTGGGAGTGGCTTTGGTCACCCGGGCAAGTACCACATCTTCTCTCTGTTTAAGTAGGCTATGTGCGTATGTAGGCTCTCTGTCTGTAGGCTACCTATGCATGTACATGCCATGCCCTCTCTCTTTCTCTGGACCCTACCTCATCCCATCCCTTGCTGGAAAAAGACATCTGGATGATGGTAAGAAGGAAGACTGATGAAAATAACAGTAAAAATTATAATTACTGTTATCACAACAATGCTGCTGATGATGATGATGACTGATGAGGAAGAGGAAGAGGAAGATGATGTGATGATGATCACTAGCATTAATGATTTTGATGATGATGATGAAAATGATTATGATGATCATGATGATGACAATTATCATTATTATTACAAGGATGATGATGACAAGGAGGAGGAGGAGGAAGAAGAGGAGGTTAAAGATGATGACAATAACAACAGTGATAATGGTTGAGGAACAGAATAAAGAAGGACAGGAGGAAGTAGTCCACACTGGAGGGTAGAAAGGTTACAAGAGGATGGAAAAAAGGCAAAATATAAGAGAAGTGAAGGAGTGATTGGGTAAACATGATTTGGAGCAGATGGGGGTCGTGGAAGGTGTGTGCAAGATATTCACTGAAGAAATCGTTGCAGCATGTGAGATGGTGTGTCAGATGAAGAGAAGACAAAAGGGGGTGCAAGGAACAGCATGGTGGAATGATGAGGTGAGACAAACTGTGGCACAAAAGAAGAAAGCATATACTGCAGAGAGTGGATGAGAAACAGGGGTGTGGAAGAAGTTGAGAGACAGAAGAGAGATTTATATGTAAAGAGGAAGAGAGAGGTGAAAAGATTAGTAAGAGAGAGTAAGAAGAGAGTGGATGAGGACTTGGGAAGGAATTTGAGTGTACAGTGGAGGGAATGTAAGAAAATGTTCTGGAAAGAGGTAAAGAAAGTTAGACAGGGTGATGAAGAAGTTAGTGGGGGAGTGAAAGATTAAAATGGTAGATTGCTAGTGAAGAAGGGAGAAAAAGGGAGCTGATGTAGAGAACACTTTAAGGAATTGCTGAACATACAGAATGAAAGTAATGCGGGTATAAGTGGCTAGGGAATGGCTGAGAGAAAGAGGGAGGTGAGAAGAGAGGAAGAAATCAGTAGGATGGAAGTTGTTGAAGCAATGAAGAAAGTCAAAATGGGGAAATCCCCAGGAATTGATGGAGTGTGTGGTGAAATGCTGAAGCACGGGGGAGAGATAGTAGTAGAATGGATGTGGAAGATGTGCAGATTGGCCTGGGAGGAAGGTAGAGCCAAGGAGGATTGGAAGTCAGGTATAATTATTCATTTGTACAAAGAAAAATGGGAAAAAGAAGTGTGTGGTAATCATAGGGGCATTTCTCTTCTTAGTGTAAAAGGAAAAGTATATGTTAGGATACTTACTGATGGAGTTAGGGAAATAGCAGAGGAATTAGTTGGAGAACAGGGAGGTATTTTAGGATGGGAAGAGGTTGTGTAGATCAGATATTCATTCTTAGGTTTTTGGTGGAAAAGTTTCTAGAGAAGGGAAAGAAGTTGTATGCAGCCTTCATGGATTTGGAGAATGCATATGACAGGGTGGATAGACAAGGATTGTGGAAAGTAATAAGAATATATGGAGTAAATGCGAAGTTGCTGAAGGCTGTGAAGAGTATGTATGAGGGTGCTAAGGCTGCAGTGCGTGTGGATAGTGAACTGAGTGGATTTTTCTATTTGAAGGTTGGATTGAGACAGGGATGTGTCATGTCTCCATGGTTGTTCTATCTGTACATGGATGGGGTAATAAAAGAGATACAAGGTAGGGCAGTGGATGTTGGAGCATCCCTAGTGAGAGAGGGCAGTGTTTGGAAACTCCCTGTACTGTTGTTCGCAAACGATATTGTGTTGCTAAGTGAAGACGAAGGGGAGTTGCAAGGCTTGGTGGATGAGTTCGGGAGAGTGTGTAAGAAATGAAATCTAAAGGTGAATGTAGGGAAGGGTAAAGTGATGGTGTTCGAGAGAAATGAAGTCACTGGATGTACAGTGAGGTTGGATGAGAAGGAAATGGAAAATGTGAGTGCTTTTAAGTACAGTACTTGGGTAGTGTGATAAGTAAGGATGGAAGTTTAGAAGGTGAAGTGCTTGAAAGGGTACAACAAGGAAGAAAGGTTGCTGGTTCTTTGAAAGCAGTGATAATAAACAAGGAAGTGAGCATGGAAGTGAAAAAGTTACTACATGACAGTATTGTGATACCAACTCTAACGTGTGGAAGTGAAGCTTGGACGTTGCTGGAAGGACACAAGTCAAGAGTGAGAGCAATGGAAATGAGTTATTTAAGAGGAGCTTGTGGAGTTAAACAGAGAGACAGAATGATGAATGAGGAAGTAAAAGAGCATTGTGATGTGGATGTGATAAGAAGCATTAGGAGAAACATACTGAGGTGGTTTGGCTATGTGGAGAGGACAGAGAGTAAGAGACTGATGAGGAAAGTGTATGTGAGTGAGGTGGAGGGGAAGAGAGGGAAGGGGAGGCCAAGGGATGAGATGGAGGGATGGAGTGGAAAGATATATGAGAGAGGGGGATGTGAGCTAAGAGCAGGGCAGTGAAATGGTGGGGGACAGGGCGACATGGAGGCAATCTGTTTGTGGCCAGCCCTTATGGAATTAAGGCATCTGGCAATAGATAGATAGATGGATGAATACTGCTGAGGAGGAGGAGGAAGTGTATGATGATGATGATGATGATGATGATGATGATGATGAGGAGGAGGAGGAGAAGGAGGAGGAGGAGAAGGAGGAGGAGGAGGAAGTGTATGATGATGATGATGATGATGATGATGATGAGGAGGAGGAGGAGGAGGAGGAGGAAGTGTTTGATGATGATGATGATGATGATGAGGAGGAGGAGGAGGAGGAGTGTTTGATGATGATGATGATGATGATGATGAGGAGGAGGAGGAGGAGGAGGAGGAGGAGGAGATGATGCCGATGATGACAATAACAACAATGATGATGACAGGACACAGAAATAAATGCTTTATAAAATAATTTAATAATAAAATATTTACAAAGACATTTCCTTATATCCCGTAAACAATACTCTTAGTATGGATTTAAAACTGTGGATTAAAATGAGAGAGAGAGAGAGAGAGAGAGAGAGAGAGAGAGAGAGAGAATGGTTATCAGATCAGATTTGCCTGCATCCCATATGACAAAATGCAGTCAGCAATTATAAGATGACATATACTCTATGCTTGTAAATTCAGATTAGCCTGCATCCCACTACACACAATGCAGTCAGCAAGTACACAGAAATTTCAGATACAAGACCCTGGCTATAACGCACTAACTTGGGGGCAGCCTGGTGCGATAAAGCCCATAGTCCGTTATATCCGATGGCCCGCCCCTGAGGTGGAATTTCAAGCACTTTTGAAAATAACTGACTACAATAGCATATTCCTGTACTAAAAATGTTAACTATACCCATTTTACACTAACTTGGCTCATAATTTTGCTCTTTTGTGGCTTATTTCACATCCTTGCCACTGCACTTCTTCATGACTAGTACAGTATTACTATAGTCTGTTCTAACAACTCAACAATCACGATGGGGAGAGGGCAATTTCAGGCCAGGCTGGAGTGAAATGGGTAGGAAACACATGTACTGCTACTCACTGCACCTCATTTAACAAACACTGTTTGTTAAAGCCGATGGAAGTGCCGTGGCCTTTGTAGTGTCAGTTAAATCCAATATCCAGTCTACCGAGGTCCATTAAATCTGATATCCAGTGTGTCAAGGCAGGTTAAATCCATATCCAGTCTATTGCAGTACATTAAATCGGTTTTACTGTAATTATTATTGCTACAACCTACCAACTGTATTCTTTGTAAGGGAGACTTCTGTAACTGGAGGGGTTAATCTTGTAGTCATTATAGTCTCAGGAGTGGTAGGTGGGGGTGTTTACCATCCACTCACTCGATGTAGTGCTAATTTGGGTGTCTGCCCTTCCCTTTCTTCCCTCTTCTGTCTTCCTTTCCTTCACTCTTTCCTCTTCCTTCTGCCTATAGGTGACATTACACTCCCTCTTCTGTCTTTCTTTCCTTCATTCTTTCCTCCTCCTCCTTCTGCCTGTGGGTGACTCTACACTGAGTGACAAGCCAAATGGTTTCCTGTACACCAGGAAACCATTTACTATTCTGGGTGGTAACTAGAGATGTGCCGATCAAGATATTGGCCGATACCGATACCGATACCCACTTTTCGGCCAATACCAACACTCCGATACTAACAAATGGCCGATACTTTGCTGATACTGATACCGATACTTTTATATTTTGATTACCCTGTGTTTAATCTGTAATTTCCGTAAGCTTGTATTATAAAAGTATAGAATTACTTGTACTGTATTTTAATATTAGAAATAGGGGAAGCTGGAAGTAACTATAGGCCTATAATTGCATGGTACTGACAATTTAAAAAAAAAAAAGAAAAAAAAAAAAAAAAAGAAAAGGAAAGTCACAGACTCACAGAGCCGAAAAATAGTTACTGATATATAATATTAATATATGATAATGTTACATCATACATGTAATTTATAATGTAATATATATATCATAACCATCTGTTTATCAGTGTCAGGAAACATGAGTGTCTCGAATCACATAATAAACCAGAAAAGTATCGGAGTATCGGCCATATTTTTACCTTGCCGATACCGATACTGCAAAAAAGGCTGATGGTGATACTATCAGCACATCCCTAGTGGTAACCATAGCACCAAATTATGGTGTCTGGTGGTTTAGTGGGTAATTATGGCGCTCCAATCGGATTGAGCCTGTGAAGGTTTATATCCAAGGGGTGGTTGGGGTTGCTTGCTCATGTAATGCCACTCAGGGATGAGTGAGGCTGGTCACTCTCATCTTAAATGTCAGGACCAACTTGCCTAGCCCCGGGCTCCTATGCTCCTCATAGGGCAACACAGGATTGGATGATGGATGGATGGATAGATAGTCTGAGGTTCCTCTGAAATGTGAACCCAGTGAACTGCAGGCTGAAGTTGTCCTCCTCCTGCAGTTCACCACTGTCCTTTTGGGGGACAGGGAGTTGAGGGACATCTGTATACCCAGGCAGTGCATCAGACCAGTTGTGGTATGTCAGTGCCACCACCAGCAGACATCTATCCATCACCTTTCCATTCCATCACCCATTCAAAAGTAGTAAAAATAAAGTGAAAAATAAAAATCTATGTACAGCATGAAATGTCCTCCCCCTTTAAAAAAAAAAAAAAAAAAAAAAAAAAAAAAAAACTTCCCTGCTTTACTTACAACTTAATCAGCTTTGCCTCCTTCAAAATACTCCCCCTCACTGTTCATACAAAGTTCCCAATGATAAATACAGTCCTGGAATGCATTTTTAGGGATGGTGTGCATTTCTCCTTGCAAATTTTCTTCAATCTCTTCTACTGTCTGAAATTGGCAATTGTTCACTGTAGCTTTCAACTTGAGAACACACACACACACACACACACACACACACACACACACACACACACACACACACACACAGTCTTAAGGAGCCAAATCCAGAGAGCAAGGCAGCTGGGGGATGACAGTGGTCTTATGCTTCACCAAAAAGTCCGGGATGAGGAGCAACACATGAGAGTAGGTGTATTGTCCTGGTGCAGCATCCACGTGTTGTTTGTCCACACCTCAGGCCTCTTCCCTCACATTGCCTCCCTCAACACTTCAGGACGTCCAGGCACAGTACTTTATTGACTGTCTGACCATGTGGAACAAACTCACAATGAACAATGGCCTCACAACAAAAAAGGACCATCAACATCACAGTTGAGTGACTCTGGTGTGTGTATGTATGTGTGTGTGTGTTGCAGTGCCGATGCTGCAACCCAGTGCAACAACAACCTTTCTGTTTCAACATTTGGCAGTACATCCACGCTGCATCACCTGTTATAAAATTTTTCATAAGGTTGTCATCAGGATTCAAACAATCAAACGGCTCCTGACTGGCTGTGACACGGTTCTCTTTTTGTTCATGTGTCAGCAGAAGCGACACAAATTTTGCAGCAACACGATGCATCTTCAGTTTTTTGGGTAAAATCATGACACAAACTTTACAGATGTCTGCTTCTTTTAAAACATGACGGACAGTCAGGCAACGATTTTCACAGAACACAGGGATAAGAAACTGAATAGGGAAGCTGTCAGGAATCAAGCAGCATAGAAAGTCACCATTAAGTGACCAAGGCCAATGCATGCAAGCAGGTTGGAGCCTTTATAAACGAAACAAAACGAACAAAACAGACCACATTTTATCAATGTGACTGTTGCCTGCTGAAGTGCAAGGACGTCCAGACTTGGGATCGTCTATAATGTACATTCTTCCTGATTTGGACCACTGGAACCACTTATGACATTTGCACGTTTTGTTTTGTTTATTAAGACTCCAACATGCTTACATGCATCGGCCTTGGTCACCTAATTGCAGCTCTCCATACTGCTTGATCTCTGGCAGCCTCCCTATTCAGTCCCTTATCCCTCAGGTCACACTAAATGACCTCATCCCAGGTCTTTTTAGGTCTGCTTCTCACAACCCTTCCCCTGATATTCACACTTCTCACTTTTTGCACCCCATCGTCATCCACCATCACACTGTGTTTGGCTAAAACAATCCTCCCCATAAGTCTGTTGCAACATCTGAAAAGTCTCCATAAAAGCTTTTCCCAATCTGAAACAGAATTTCCCACAAACAGGTTGCTCTTCAAGATCCATCCTTGTTCAACTTGCAACTAATCACCAGGTGCACTAAACACAGGGTCACTCCAGTGCGTGTACCTCAGTGACTAAGTGATTTGGTGAGATGTGGCTGTGTTAAACTAGGCTCAAAGTTGCCACAACACAGCCCTGCCATCAATTATACAGCACTCCCACCACTAGAGTCAGTCCATTTTCATGAGGAAACTGGGCACCTCTCACATATTGAATACTTAATTGTGGGCAAGTTTGGGCTGTCTGGACACTGCTACTCCTCACCCTGCCCTTGGGTGGGAATGGAGGTCTGGAAGATGATGATGAATGATGAAATTTGATGACCCTATAATAATGGGGTAGGAATGAGTCTCCTTGGCTACTAGTCATCTTCTAATCTGACCACACTTGGCTAGAAACTGGGCTCAAAAAGGTTGTGGATCTTGTTGATGTGCTGTTTTAAAAGTTCAGTTTGGGACAGACCTCGTATGTGACCAGAAAGAAATACATAAAATACATAAAAATTATATACAGATACTTGTACAGTCACTTTCTCTCCATTTTCTAAAGGATTAATTGTTTTTTAATTACCAGTAGCTATCTTTACATGGTCCTTTATTTTCTTCACTTTCTTTAATTTCTCGTTACTTTCATTTCTCTCTCGACTTTCTTTACTTGCTCTTTACTTTCTTTACTTGCTCTTTACTTTCTTTACTCTCTCTTTCTCTCTATACTTTCCTTACTCTCACTACTTTCTCTTTACTCTATGTTCCTCTTCACCTTCATTACTCTCTCTACATTGTTTTTCTCTTTCATTTTTTTTTTTTTACTCTACTTTCTCTACTTTATTCTCTCTACTTTCTTCACTCTCCACTTTCTTTCCTCCCTCTACTTTCTTTCCTCTCCCTGCTTTCTTTAGATACTCTCTTTACTTTCTTTACTCTGTTTTCTTTACTTTCACTTTATTTTCCTTACTTTCTCCTGTGTTTTCTTGACAACTGACTTGGTGCAATAAGGAAAAGAGGCTGAAAAGAGAAAATTATTATTATTATTATTATTATTATTTATTACTACTACTACTACTATTATTATTATCATCATTATCATCATCACCACCACCATCACCCTTTCTGCCACCTAAGGACAGAGTGAGCAAAGGGCCGAGAAACATGAAAAGAAACAAAAAAGTGTGAAAGTATGAAGAGCATGCCTAGTGAAATGACCCACACAAATTCTCTCTCTCTCTCAATCATTCACACTTCTTATTCATTCAATCTCTCTCTCTCTCTCTCTCTCTCTCTCTCTGTAATGATAGTTCTGCATCAGGGTTCCTCAATTACTTTCTTCGTAGGCCCAATCATGTTACCTTCCAACTGAAAAATCCTGTATTTAATATTACTAATGGCATAAAACACTCTCATTTATGTTAATCTAATGGGACTGCGGTAATCGTCATTCATTCATTCATCATCTAATCCTGTGTTCCCCCTGAGAATACCTTGAGCAAATTAAAAATAAGGTTTAGAGTTGACATTCTCTTCTCCTGTTAGCAAGGAGGTTAAGTAAGACAAAAGAATCTACTTTCCACACTCCAATTTCTCCAAAGAACAAAATGAAACTCTTCTATTGAACAAGTTACTATTGCCTTCCTTACATACACAGTCACTTTAGCACTTCAACCATCACTTTAGCACTATACCGTGTACCAGTGAACTGTCCAACACTTGTCAGTATCCCTCTGTCAACTCATCATCTCAACAGGCTACTGGCAACAGTGTGTGGGTATGTGCAGTGCAGCTTGTTAAATACAGCATTCTTGCGGCAACGGCTCCTGTTCTCTTGTTTAATCCTGACCAGATCTATCTATCTATCTATTGCCAGACGCCTCAATCCCGTTTGGGGTGGCCACAAACAAATCGCCTCCAAGTCGCCCTGTCCCCCATCATTTCACTGCCCTGCTCCCAAGTCACACCCCTCTCTCTCATATACCTCTCCACCCCATCCCTCCATCTCATCCTCAGCCTCCCCCTCCCTCTTCCCCCCTCCACCTCACTCACATACACTCTCTTCGTCAGTCTTTCACCCTCCATCCTCTCAACATGGCCAAACCACCTCAGTGTGTTCCTCATAACGCTTCCTATCACATCCACACCACAACGCTCCTTTATATCCTCATTCGTCAGCCTGTCTCTCCATGTGACTCCACAGGCTCCTCTTAAGTAACTCATTTCCACTGCTCTCACTCTTGACTTGTGTCCTTCCAACAACGTCCAAGCTTCACTTCCGTACGTTAGAGTTGGTATCACAATACTGTCATGCAGTAACTTTTTCACTTCCATGCTCACTTCCCTGTTTCTTATCACTGCTTTCAAAGAACCAGCAGCCTTTCTTCCCTGCTGAACCCTTTCAAGCAATTCACCCTCCAAACTTCCATCCTTACTCATCACACTACCCAAGTACTTAAACGTACTCACATTTTCCAATTCCTCACCATCCAACCTCGCTGTACATTCACTGACTTCACCTCTCTCAAAGACCATCACTTTACTCTTCCCTACATTCACCTTTAGATTCCGTTTCTTACACACTCTCCCAAACTCATCCACCAAGCCTTGCAGCTCCCCTTCATCTTCACTCAACAACACAGTATCATCTGCAAACAACAGTACAGGGAGTTTCCAAACACTATCCTCTCTCACCAGGGCCACTCCAACATCCACTACCCTACCTTGTACCTCTTTTATTACCCCATCCATGTACAGATTGAACAACCATGGAGACATGACACATCCCTGTTTCAACCCAACTTTCAAAGAGAAAAATTCACTTAGTTCACCATCCACACGCACTGCAGCCTTCGCACCATCGTACATACTCTTCACAGCATTCAACAACTTCCCATCTACTCCATATATTCTTAACACTTTCCACAATCCTTGTCTATCCACCCTGTCATATGCTTTCTCCAAATCCATGAAAGCCGCATACAACTTCTTTCCCTTCTCTAGAAACTTTTCCACTAAAGATCTAAGAATGAATATCTGATCTACACAACCTCTTCCCTTCCTAAAGCCTCCCTGTTCTTCTCCAACTAATTTCTCTGTTCTTTCTCTAACTCTGTCAATAAGTATCCTACCATACACTTTTCCTATTATACTAAGAAGACAAATGCTCCTATGATTACTACACACTTCTTTTTCCCTTTTTCCTTTGTACAAGGGAATAATTATACCTGACTTCCAATCCTCCGGGTCTCTACCTTCCTCCCAGGCCAATCTGCACATCTTCCACATCCATTCTACTACTATCTCTCCCCCATGCTTCAGCATTTCACCACACACTCCATCAATTCCTGGGGCTTTCCCCGATTTAACTTTCTTCATTGCTTCCACAAGTGCTATCCTACTGATTTCTTCCTGTCTTCCCACCTCCCTCCTTCTCCCAGCCATTCCCCAGCCACTTATACTCACATTACTTCCATCCTCTATGTTCAACAATTCCTTAAAGTGTTCTCTCCATCTGCTCACTTTATCTCCCTTCTCCACTAGTAGTCTACCATTTTTATCTTTCACTCCCCTGCTAACTTCACTTCCACCCTGTCTTACTCTTTTCACCTCTTTCCAGAACATTTTCTTATAGTCCCTCCACTTTACACTCAAATTCCTTCCAAATTCCTCATCCACTCTCTTACTAATCTTTTCACCTCTCTCTTTCTTTCTGCATATAACTCTCTCTTCCGCCTCTCAACTTCTTCCACGCCCCTATTTCACATCCATTCATTGTATGCTTTCTTCTTTTGTGGCACAGCCTGTTTCACCTCTTCAGTCCACCACGCTGTTCCTTGCACCCCCCTCCGTCTTCTCTTCCTTCCACACACCACATCACATGCTGCACATATTTCTTCTGTAAATATCCTACACACACCTTCCACATCTCCCATCTGCTCCAATTCATATTTGCCCAATCGTTCCTCCACTTCTCTCTTATACTCTGCCTTTTTCTCATCCTCTTGTAACCTTTCCACTCTCCTTGCAACTACTCCTTCCTCTCGTCTTTCCCTTCTTCTATTCCTCCATCTTACTTGAATTCTAATTCTGGCCACCACCAAGTAGTGGTCAGAAAGGCCACTCCCCCAACCTCTATAAACTCTTGCACCCATTACACATCTTTGCATCCTTTCATCCACACACACATAATCAATCACTGCCTTCTTTTCATTCAGTTCACCACCCACCCTTCTCATCACTCGCCATGTATACCCGTGGATCATTTTATGCCTGAAGTGGGTATTGGCTATCACCAACCCCCTCCCAGCACAAATGTCCACTAACGCACTGCCATTCTCATCTATCTCAGCAGGCACACCCCACTCACCAACTATTCCATCCACCTTCACATTCCCAACTTTACCAATCATATCACCGATCAAAAACACTCTCTCATTCCTTCCAAACTTTTCCATGCACACTTCTACATTTGTCCAGAACTCTTCTCTCACTGTTCTAGCACGATCTTGCGTTGGCACATACACACACACAATCGCCCACATTTGTATTCCAACTTTCAACTTTACCCACACAATCCTTGACCCAACTGATCCATACTGTCTTATGCTCTTCTTCCATCTTTTACTCACAACTATACACACTCCTTCCTTTGCCCTCTCATTCTCACCTACTCCTGCACATATACCCCATCCATACTCCCATTCTCTCACACTTTCTCCTCTCCATTTTGTTTCAGTTATTCCACATACATCCACTTTCGCACCCTTAAGCACCTGGACAATCTCTCTCTCTTTCACCTCATCATTCGCTCCCCTTACATTCCACGTTCCGATAACCATGTCCTTTGTCCGGTCCTTGGTCGTCATCGTTTGGTCAGTCCTTGTCCGAGGCTTATTGTTTGTTTTTTTAGTTAGTTGTTTTCCGGGGAGGGGCACTAACCCTCCGCCAACCCTTTTATAGTCCTTTCGCAGCAAGAAGTCCGTTCAGGGTGTGGCAGAAATTGGGATTTCCCCGAGTGCGACGTTGCCAATTTGACCACCAATTATCAGATTATCGGTCTCCCTACCTACCCCCATCACATCTGTTTCTCTCTCCCTCTCTCTATGTATATATATATATATTCTCTATGTATATATATATATATATATATATATATATATATATTGTATATATTTATTATTTATTTTCAACTTTTTTTCCACACGACCTATGAGGTAAAAGTCTAGGCATGTTTTATTTTTAAGAGGTTTCCCCTGTAGGCCTAATCCTCTCTCTGACCCTGGGTCCCTCGCCGACCTCGGCGTGGCAACATGGGAAAAAAGCACTGCCACGTGTCATAGAATTCATTCAAATCGTTGTTATAATTCTAAAAAGTGATACTCAATGTACTATATAGCTTCCTTTATTATAAACAGAATATAAAAAACAATTTCAAATAGCACATAGATGGGAAATAAGAGAGAGAGAGGCATGTACTACGGTTGATTTGGCAGCATCGCTAGAGGTGATTCACCAGGTGGGCCCCACCCTGAACGGACTTCTTGCGGTGAAAGGACCATAGTCGCCTTTTACGACAAGCAGGGATACTGGGGGAGTATTCTTGAGAAAAACCCCTACCCCCAGGGGGGGTACTGAATATTCAATGGTGGAAGTCGCTGGGGTCCGTACCAAAACTCGTCTGGGTCCGGCTTCATACTGCAGTCCGCCATCTGAGCATAACCGCTCTGCATTAAATGCCAAACCAATAGAACTGTCCTTTTTTTTTTTATATACTCTCTGAGTCTCTGTTTGTTTGTGTTTCTCTGACTGTGTCTGTCTGTCTGTCTGTCTGTCTGTCTCTCTCTCAACAACACTTCCACTCACAAATTTACTCACACACACATCCATAACATCACACTTACCAAACATACAAGTGCCACAAATTGTCCACTAGACTGTACTGTTTAAAATCCAACATGCATGCATCAACCTTGGTCACCTAATGGTGGCTCTCCACAATGCTCAATTTCTGGCAGCCTCCCTATTCAGTCTCTTATCCCTGAGTAGGTCACACTCTATGACCTCGTCCCAGGTCATTTTTGGTCTGCCACTTGCAATCCTACCCCCAACATTCACACTTCACACTGTTTCGTCCCAGATCTTTCTCGGTCTGCCTCTCGCAACCCTACCCCCAACACTCACACTTCACACTCTCCTTGGAGTGGTATGTAACACTGACCTCACCCTCAAGAACCACATATAATACAAGCACTTCGCAACTTACATAAATAATTGTTTCCTATGCTCTTATGTAAGTTGAATTTTTACACAAGTTTGTCAGACCAAACACACTACCACATCAGTCTTTCTCTCTGCTCTCTCCACTCTCTTTATGACATCCAATTTTGTTTCCATTGTTTTTTGCTGCTGCTCTCACCACCACCACTACTCTCCTGTTTTTGTGACATGCTGAGGGTCAAATTAACACTAAACAACCATGCACCTCCTGCCACTCAGGGATGAATGAGGCTGGTCACTCTCATCTTAAATGCCAGGACCAACTTGCCTAGCCCCGGGCTTCTACGCTTCCCGTGGGGCAACACAGAATTGGATGATGGATGGATGGATGGATGGATATGTATTTATATACTTTTATCTTTGAAATTAGTTTTAACATATCTCCATTCATACATACTTAGGGCAACTCCTGTACTACTTCCTCTACAAAGAATATGTTAGCTTAGCGATGTCCTAGCTATCCCATCCTACCTAACGCTCCTACACCTAATAAAAAACACGAACATCACACACGGCAACGCTGCTGATGTCACTGGCTAAACCAATACTATCTATCTATCTATAGTATCTACATAATGATCTATTGCCAGATGCCTTATTCCTGTAAGGGGTGGCCACAAACAAATCACCTCCATGTTGCCCCATCACCTGCCATTTCACTGCCCTCCCCCCGGCTCACACCCCCCTCTCTCATATACCTCTCTACTCCATCCCTTTATCTAATTCTTGGTCTCCCCCTCCATCTCACTCACATGCTCTCCTAGTTAGTATTTCACTATCCATAACTCTCAACTCAATCCCTCCATCTCATCCTCCCTCTCCCCCCTTCCACCTCACTCTCCTAGTTAGTCTCTCACTCCATCTCATCCTCGGTCTTGCCCTCCCAATACTATTACTTACACTCTGAAATGAAAGTGTCAGAATGCATGGATCTTGACATAAGGGGCCCGCACACACACACACACACACACACACACACACACACACACACACACACACACACACACACACACACACACACATTCACCAGTGCTGGGCAGGAGTGCAATGACTTGCGCAATGTGCTATTGCACACCGTTGCACTGCTGTGAATATCATTTGCGCATTGCACACCGTATGAGACCTTGCACAATATTGCGCTTTTGCACATGAAAAGGCAGGTGTGCAAGAGCAAATTTAGTTACGCTTGCACAACTAAATTTGCACTTGTGCACCTGCCTTACACACCACAGGACACGTGGTCTTGGGAGGTGCTTGTGTGGCTGGACAAGGGATGGGGGAGGCTCAGGCAGGTGGCGAGGGTTCTGGATTGTTGGGGGAAGGCGGGAGGGACAGAGGATAGTAACATTTCTTAAAATGCTTCAACAGAGATAATGTATTTTAATGTTTTTTAAATTATTATTATTAATAATAATAAATTAAAAATACATTATTTAGTAAGAGTAGCATATGGAATTCCTTACAAAAATCATTATAACATATTTAAATCAAATATCCACAGCCTAATAATTTATTAGGCTGTGGATATTTGATTTAACTAATATGTTTTAATGATTTCTGCACGGAATTACACATGCCATTGTATATATTGTATATCTGTATTGAATTATTAAATAAAACGTCATGCAAAAATGCAAATAAAAGGGACTAAGGTGTCTGGCAATTGATAGATAGATAATAATAAATAAAAGTAAGTAAGTATGCTAATTTATATAAATATCTCAATATTTTACAGTAATTTCCACAAATATATGCAAATGGTTTGCGCTTGCGCTTTGCGACACTGCGCAAGCTAAATATTTGTCAGATTGCACATTTGCGCTTGCGCAAGGTAGTGAACTGTGGATTGTGCTTTGTGCTTGCGCAAGGTCCTTTTTCGTTTGCGCTGCCCACCAATGACACACACACACACCTTACCTTCCTAGACTACTCACAAACTCACACACACACACCCCTTACCTTCCTACACTACTCACAAACTCACACACACATCCTTCTTACCTTCCTACACTACTCACAAACTTACACACACACACACACACCTTACCTTCCTACACTACTCACAAACTTACACACACACACACACACACACCTTACCTTCCTACACTACTCACAAACTCACACGCACATCCCTCTTACCTTCCAACACTACTCACAGACTCATACACACACACCTTACAGCTACTGCAAATTGACTTAGAACCTCCCTCCACAAGGTATTAAAAACCACCGAAATCACAGTATATCACAATGTTTGTTCATGAAATGCCATTCATTAATATGAAATCATGTTTCCCTTGTTTTTCAGGACCACTTGGATGCATTTTGTCATGGAATCACTTAGATCTCTAAAGTAATCAATGGATATTTCTTTGCACCAAACATTTGTCAGTTCAGTCTTGAGGTTGTCCAGATTGGGTGTTTTCTTCTCTGCCATGATTTTCTTCATCTTTGCCCAGCAGTTTCCTATTGTATTTAGATCCAGACTGTTGCAACGCCAGTCGAGGACCTCAATCTGATTATCCTGAAGCCATTTTGTCACCTTTCTTGACTTGTGACATGGAGCTGAATTGTGCATGAAAAAGTCGCACCCATGCATAGCAAAAAAGTTTAACAAATGACCTTTCAGAACTTGAATGTACCGGCCACCATTCATCATCAAGTTCTTAGAAAGAAAGTAGAGGCCTCCCCTTCCCATTTCACCTGAGAAACACCCCCATACCATTACTAATTGTGGGTGCTTAGCAGTCGGCACCATGTAAGGAGGGTCATATCAACTACGGGAGGCAGGGCAACAAACCCTGGGAGAATGCACCTGGAACACTTGAACTGTGCTTTCATCAGAAAACATAACTTTTCTTCATTTATCCGATGTCCAATGTGCATACTTCTTGGCAAACTGAATGCGCTTTTTCTTCATGCGGTCAGTGAGAAGCGGTTTCTTGGCTGCGGTGCGGCTTGGCAAACCCAGCTCCTTCTGCAAGCGGTGTTGGATAGTTTGAATTGAGACGTCTTGTAACAGCTGGGGATGCATTCTCTTCAACTCTGCTGCTGTCAGTTGAGGATTCTTGATTACTTTCCTCTTCAGAAGCATATCTGTATCTCTGGATGTCATCCTCTTCTTTTCACTGCCATGCTTGTGCTCTGGTACGACATCAGGTGGCAGGCTGCACGCTGCAGCAAGAATCTTCATGATGGTCAACTTTGCACGTCCAGTACATTCACAAATTGTGTTGATAGGGACATTATCCTGCCTCCATGCAATGAAACGGACCCTCTCATCCCTTGAGCTGTACTTTCCAGGCATGACAACTTGACTCTAGGAAAATAACAGGGCAAACAGTAATGCAAACAAAAAAAGAAGGAAGTGCACGCTCAGAGCGATGGGAACATATACTCTCACTCTCGCTTCTGGGCAAGCACTGCCGTGCTGAGTGTTTCACCGCCTCCCGCCAACACCAGAGGAGTTGCCAGCTACTTCTTGCCCCAAAAATTCACTTGGTAGAGGTGGAAACACAAAGCAAAGATAGACAACTCTCCCATAGCAATTCTGTGTGTAGGTCCTAAGTCAATTTGCGGTAGGTGTACCTTCCTACACTACTCACACACACACACACACACACACCTTAACTTCCTAGACTACTCACAAACTCACACACAGCCACATCTTACCTTCCTACACTGCTCACAAACTCTCACACACACATTCCTTACCCTCCTACACTACTCACAAACTCACACACACACATTCCTTACCTTCCTACACTACTCACACACACACACACACACACACACACACACACACACACACACACACACCTTACCTTTCCATATTTCTGCAATTTACTAAAATTGGTTAGCCATTTCCTCGTCCCTTGCTGCTTGCTGCTTGAGACATCAGAGGTGTGATGAATGTGGCGAGAGGTGTGGTGTGAGGTGGTGGTGGAGGAGATATGATTGTGATGTGCTGAGACGTTCCTTTGGCTGTTTTCCTCCTCATCCGAACTCATGTCCCAGAAGCTTCCCCCCGTCCTCTGCAAAGGTTTGAGATGTGAATGCTGGCACTCAGGGAAAGGAATGTCTACACCCTTTTTACTCTATCTTGGCCTAAAATTGCTACCCCTCCACTCTAATTGCTGAGCTGTGAAAATGGGTTAACACTAGAATATGGCGTAGTCACAAAGAAGTGCAATGGAAAGGACGTGAGCTGCAGCAATACCTATTTCCTCCACTGTCTATCTAACTATAGCCAGATGCCTTAATCCTGTAAGGGGTGGCTACAAACAAATCGCCTCCCTGTTACCCTGTCCCTTGTCATTTCACTGCCCCCCCCCCAACTTCCACCCCCCTCTCCTATACCTCTCTACTCCATCCCTCCACCTCATCCTGTCCAGCTGCATCAAGGTGTGCATTTCTTTAAAGGTCGCCTCATTAAGTATCTGCCTTCTGACTCTCACCTTAGGGCTGTACTATAAAAACTAAATGCCAGTACTAAAGAACATGGGTGTCTGACACTCCTGTTTTTTGTACTGTAAATAAAATTGGCGTTCACACCAGGCCTCTGAGTTATTTAAGAGGAGCTTGTGGAGTCACGTGGAGAGACAGGCTGACGAATGAGGATATAAAGGAGCGTTGTGGTGTTGATGTGGATGTGATAGGAAGCGTTGTGAGGAACACACTGAGGTGGTTTGGCCATGTGGAGAGGATGGAGGGTGAAAGACTGACGAAGAGAGTGTATGTGAGTGAGGTGGAGGGTGGAAGAGGGAGGGGGAGACCGAGGATGAGATGGAGGGATGGGGTGGAGAGGTATATGAGAGAGGGGGGTGTGAGTTGGGAGCAGGGTAGTGAAATGGCGGGGGACAGGGCGACTTGGAGGCGATTTGTTTGTGGCCACCCCAAACGGGATTGAGGCGTCTGGCAATAGATAGATAGAGACCAGGCCTCTGTCACCTGGTTACGGCATAAAATAGTACTGGAATGTGACAGGAGGATAAACACCACCAGAGACTACCCTTCCATACCTGAGGCTAAATAACTATATGAAGTATAAGAAGAGTATATATACACTACTATATTATATGGCAGAAATTACAGATATTAGAGTTAGGTGTTGATAAATGGTGAGTTAGGTTTGTACTTTTCAACACCATTAGTGTTCTCATATTTACACTGTAAGTCACAGTAATGAGTACAAAATAGAGTACATAATTTTTCCACCCATACCAACAAATAAATGCAACTACTGAAGTTCTTTATTAAAATAAGTTGTTCATTTCTGCACCAAAATAAATTAAAAGTTGATTTAGATAAGATAAAGTTACCATAGGTAAGCGTGAATTGGCTGGTTAGGATGCTAGTTAATATACAGTATTTACCTGTTTCAATCAAGCACTCTGGTTTGAGCATAAGTGTGTTGGCTTTAATACAAAATTTGTTAGTAAAACAATGTAGATTATTTCATGACACACACACACACACACACAATTGACAATTTAATATACCACCCTCCATTCGGCAAAAGCGACCATGCAGTACTAAATTGCAATTTCAGGATTGTATATGATATAGATAACAGCAATGAAAGTTACAAAAAGAGTCTAAACTATAAAAAGGGAAAATATCATGACCTAAAGAAGTACTTTTTAGAAACTGCTTGGGAAAAGGAGCTTAGAGGACAAGATTTAAATGCTATACTGTATATGAAAAATTCTGTGAACTTTATGAAATAGGAGTCCAGAAGTACATCCCACAGCACAAAGAAGCAGAAAAGAAAATAAAGAAATGGTTCAATACAGAATGTAAAAAATCAAAAGAAAAAAGAGATTTGTTGTGGAATAGATACAGAAGACACAATAGTGAAAGGGCATATAATAATTACAAACAGGCATGAAACGATTATACAAGAATAAGGAGAGAAGCCCAAAAACAGTTTGAGGAGGATATAATAAATAAAAGTAGTGATCAACCAAAGCTATTTTACAGCTACATCAGAAGCAAAACCAAAGTAAATGATAAAATACAATCCATTACGGACGATGGAATCACCTATACACAAGAGAAGGATATTTGTGAAGCACTAAACAAGAATTTCCAATCAGTTTTTATAGAGGAAAAAAATTTTGAGAGGGATTATGTGGAACATGCATGCCCACACATACTACCAGATATACAAACATCAGAAAAAGAAATACAGGAAGAGCTAAGTAAATTAGACAAAGGAAAAGCAAATGGTCCTGATGAAATTTCATGTTGGATGCTACGTGAATGTGCAAAGGAGTTAAGTAAACCATTATTTTTAATTTTCAAGAAATCCTTGAGTCAAGGTAAACTACCTGATATTTGGAAGAAAGCAAATATTGTCTCCTTATTCAAGAAAGAGAATAGACAAAATCCACTTAACTACCGACCAGTATCACTGACCAGTGTTGTAAGCAAGGTATTAGAAAAGCTTATAAGAAAAGCTTGGGTAAATCACCTAGAAGAACACAGTATGATAACAGAAAGACAGTTTGGTTTCAGAAAAGGAAAATCATGTGTTACTAATCTGTTGAGCTACTATGACAGAGTAACAGACACATTACACGAAAGAGAAGGATGGGTGGACAGTATCTATTTAGATTTCAAGAAAGCATCTGACACAGTACCACACCCAAGACTTTTATGGAAACTGTACCATCAAGGAGGAACTCGAGGCAAATTGTATTGTTAGATGCAAGATTTTCTCATGAAAAGAAAAATGAGAACAGTACTAAGAGGAAATTACTCATCACGGAAAGAAGTGACTAGTGGAGTACCACAGGCTTCAGTGCTGTCACCAATCATGTTTTTAGTGTATATAAATGATATAGACAGTAACACTGGAAATCAAAGGTATCAAAGTATGTTTGCAGATGATGCAAAAATACAAAGGAGAATTACCAACACAGACTCTTGTAAAGAGCTACAAGCAGAATTAAATAAAATTCATGAATGGAGTAATACATGGCAAATGGAATTCAATGTGGACAAGTGTCATGTAATCAAGTTTGGTAAAAGTGGAAAAAGACCTGATTGGGATTATACGTTAGGAAATAAAACCCTACACACATCAGAAAGAGAGAAGGACCTAGGTGTGATTGTCAATAACAGACTATATCCGGCTGACCACATCAGTGAGAAGGTATGGAACATGTATACACTGCTTGCAAATATGAGAATAGCGTTTACATACATAAATGAAGACATGCTAAGAAGGATAATAACATCATTCATCAGACCAACCCTGGAGTATGCATCAGTAGTCTGGAGTCCTCATCTCAAAAAACACATAGACAAGATTGAAAAAGTTCAAAGGGCCACTACAAGATGGGTACCAAGCTTAAGGGATCTAAGCTAAGAAGAAAGACTAAATAAACTGAATCTACCAACACTACAGGAGAGAAGGAAAAGAGGTGACATGATTATGCTATATAAATGCATATCAGGGAAAGAGAAAATAGACATAAATGATTACTTAACCTATGGGGAAGCATCAGCAAGAGGACACTGCAAAAACTTGCATAAAAAGAAGGGTGATAAAGACGTAAGGAAATTTAGTTTCCCAAATACAGCAATTGATCAGTGCAAGGACACAAGTCAAGAGTGAGAGCAGTGGAAATGAGTTATTTAAGAGGAGCCTGTGGAGTCACATGGAGAGACAGGCTGACAAATGAGGATATAAAGGAGCGTTGTAGTGTGGATGTGGATGTGATAGGAAGCGTTAGGAGGAATACACTGAGGTGGTTTGGCCATGTGGAGAGGATGGAGGGTGAGAGACTGACGAGGAGAGTGTATGTGAGTGAGGTGGAGGGGGGAAGAGGGAGGGGGAGGCTAAGGATGAGATGGAGGGATGGGGTGGAGAGGTATATGAAAGAGGAGGGTGTGAGTTGGGAATGGGGCAGTGAATTGGCGGGGGACAGGGTGACGTGGAGGCAATTTGTTTGTGGCCACCCCGAACAGGATTGAGGCGTCTGGCAATAGATAGATAGATAGACAGATCAGTGGAATGCACTACTGAATGAAATAGTGTGTGCCAAAACAATTCACAAATTTAAGGATATGTACGATAAATATGGTTTAAGACACGGGACAGTACGAGCTTGACTCATTCCTGTAAAGATACAATTAGGTAAGAACACACACACACACACACACACACACACACACACACACACACACACACACAACATTCTGAGGCATCTTACTATCCCAAGAGGCTGCTCTTCCCTGTAAACAGTTGCAGGCCTAAGGGAATGGCATGTACCATGCATATATAATGCAAAAAATAGTTAATTAGAGTAGAGAGAAATTTCATAGTTATTGCAATGGAGTAGATGGGTGTAGGAAAGACAGGGAATACTGGTTTGGGTGGAAGGGGTAGACAGTAACATGAAAGGAGCAGTTAAGCAGTGTCTGTGACAAACAGGAAATAACAGCGATAAATATTTAGTGAAAGAGACCAACATCAAGCATATGACCAGTTGAGGAGAAAGCTAAGAAAACAGAGCAGTAAGCAGACTGAAAACGTATAAACAGAACTGGATGAAAGTACTGCAGAGGTGGAATGATTTCTAGGAAAAGAGGCATCACTCACCTAGCTGACTGACATGGAAAATGAAAAACTGCACCAAGTAACATAAGAAATCATTGCATACTGTTTGAAGGAAAAGATAATAATCATGAATATGAATACCACAGGAGTATAATTACTGAACTAAACTGCAAATGTACTAGTAATAACTGAGACAGGGAAGGTACAATTAGTACTGGGAAAAAAAGCTATAGCTATATGTATAGAAAAAGAATGAACAACTGTGACAGGACACACATCTCTGTAACAACAATGTATTTACATTTTGCAATATAAATATAGGAACATAAGCTGCACTGATACATGAGCAGAGGTGCACATTATTAGGACACTGCACACTGATGTATAGTTCCTCACTGGTGGGCTGGCAGGAAACAAACCATGGAAGTATATCGTGTGCAATAATACATTCACTTTGCTCAAATAAATTCATATCTAGATATTTTCAAGAATTATTTAATCCAAACAATAGCATAAGGAAGCTAATTCATAATTCATCCTCAGCCTAAACAATATACTGTATCTTGCTTGTACCTGCAATCTCTTGTGCATTCCACTGTCCATTTTATTTTTATTTTTTTATTTTTTTCGGTTCTAGCATACAGTATTGTATATACATTTTTCCCATGTAAATATAACAACATAGAATGGGTTAGACTGGTTAGTAATATGTCTGGTTTATTAAACAGAAGAAACATTCAAAATTCACATACTGTTAATGCTCATGCAGCGTATTCTCACCCAATCTAGCAACTGTCACGGCATTCAAACGCCTGAACTGGATTTCGTCAGGGCAGACAATCCAGATTTTTTATGGTACGGATGACTGACACTCAGGAACATCTGATGACTGAATGTCGTCGTTCAACCGCCTGAACTCTTGGTCTTTATAGTACAGCCCTTAGTATGTTTACTCCTCAGTAATACATATCTATATACAATATATACTGTATATATATATATATATATATATATATATATATATACAGAATATATATATATATATATATATATATATTTATATATTTATATATATATATATATATATATATATATATATATATATATATATATATATATATATATATACTATGTGTGGTGTGAGATGTGTGGGTGGTGGTGTAAGAAAAGGAAGTGAATGGTGGTGCGAGGAAGTAAGTAAGGCTGTGGCTGGGAAGAGACGTGCATATGAAGTGTGGCTGCAGAGGAAGGATGAGATGTCATATGAAAGGTATAAGGAAAAGAGGAATAGGGCGAGAAGGGCTGTGCGTGATGCTAAAGTGGCAGCAGATGAGAGGTGGGGTAGGCGGCTGATAGAGAATTTTCATAGAATAAGAAAATGTTTTGGAAGGAGGTGAAAAGGGTGCGAAAGGGAGAGTCTGGGAAGGAAGAACGAGTAAAAGCAGAGGATGGAAGGATGTTAATTGAGATAGATGCAGTAAGGAAGAGATGGGCAGAGTATTTTGAAAGATTGTTAAATGTAGAGGAGGAAAGGATGGCTGAGATTGTGGCGGATGGAAGGGTGCAAGGAATAAATGTGTTGGGAGAGTTGAATGATTCTTTGATCACGAAGGAGGAAGTGGAGAAGGCAGTAAAGGAGATGAAAACAGGGAAAGCTGCAGGTATGGATGGGTGTGCTGTGGAATGCCTGAAGGGTGGTGGAGTGACTATTGTTGACTGGTTAGTAAGATTGTTGAATGTGTGTTTTGTGAGAGGTGTGGTGCCAATTGACTGGGCAAGTGTTTGTGTGGTCCCGCTGTATAAAGGCAATGGTGATAAGCATGAATGTACTAGCTTTAGGGGTATAAGTCTGTTGAGTGTTGTAGGTAAGGTGTATGGTAGAGTGTTAATTATGAGAGTTAGAGAGGGTACAGAGGGAGTGATTGGTGATGAGCAGTGTGGCTTTAGGAGATGGAGGGGATGCATGGATCAGATGTCTCCTGTGAGACAAGTGTGTGAAAAGTATTTAGAGAAAGGCAAGGATGTGTTTTGGGCATTTATGGATTTAGAGAATGCGTATGATAGAATTGATAGGAAGGCTTTGTGGACTGTTTTGAGATTGTATGGACTTGATGGTAGGTTACTAAAAGGGGTGAAAAGTTTTTATGTAAATAGTAGAGCGTGTGTAAGAGCGGGAAATGCTGTGAGTGATTGGTTTCCCGTGAGAGTGGGGCTGCGACAGGGATGTGTGACGTCGCCTTGGTTGTTTAATATTTCCATGGATGGTGTTGTAAGGGAGGTGAATGCAAGAGTTTTAGGTGGAGGTCTGAGTCTGGTGAATGTTGATGGTGGAGAGTGGAATCTGAAGCAGCTGCTGTTTGCAGATGATACTGCACTGGTGGCTGATTCAGAGGAGAGATTGAGACAGTTGGTAGAGGAGTTTGGAAGGGTGTGTGAAAGGAGGAAATTGAAAGTAAATGAGAATAAGGGTAAAGTGATGAAGTGTACGAGGTTGGTAGATGGCAGGGGGATGAATATAGTTTTGAATGGCGAGTTGCTTGAGGAGGTAGAGTGTTTTAAATATTTAGGGTTGCATGTTGCTATGGATGGAAGAATAGATGCAGAAGTGAAGTTTAGAATAAATGAAGTAGGAAAGGTGTTGGGAGGAATGAAAAAAGTGTTTAGATGTCGTTCACTTAGAATGGATGTAAAGAGAAGGCTGTATGAGGGTGTTGTGGTACCGACTGCATTATATGGGGCTGAAACATGGAATATGGGTGCAGCAGGGAGGAAAAGTTTGAATGTAACGGAGATGAGGTGTCTGAGGAGTATGTGTGGAGTGACGCGTATGGATCGAGTGTGAAATGATGAAGTGCAAAGGAGAACTGGAGTTGTTCGGGAGATGGCTGGTAGAGTTGAGCAGAGGGTGTTGCGATGGTTTGGGCATATGGAGAGAATGGATAATGAGCAATTGGTGAAAAAGATAACTAGATCTGATGTGAGAGGTGTAAGGCTGAAAGATAACTAGATCTGATGTGAGAGGTGTAAGGCTGAGAGGAAGACCACGAACAGGATGGATGGACAGTGTGAAGAGAGCGCTGGATGCGAGAGGGATGTCTGTTGAGCAAGGAAGAGTGGCTGTGCATGACAGAAATAAATGGAGAGAAATTGTGAATGAATAAATGATGATGCAGCCCTGAGGGGATATTCTCCTGCATTTGGTCTGATCAGCTAGTCAGGTCAGGTGCGGGTAAGGGGATGGGTCTGTTATGATGTGGCAGGGGTAAACCAGCTCTGCTGTCGGGCCCTGCTGCGGATGTCACTGATTGCATTGCGCAGTTGACCCTTGTGCGGTGTGGATCTGTCCGTTCTCCCCTTTGGGGCTAAGATGCGAATGAATGTGTTTGAATGGATGAGTAAATGGGGAGTGTGTCATCCTGTCTCGGCTACCTCCCTTTCCTTGGGGGAAGCAGCCTAGGTATATAGATATAGATATATATATATATATATATATATATATATATATACTGTATATATATATACAGTATATATATATACAGTGCTCGTCAGAAGTATCAAGCGCCCTGCGTCCTCCTAAGAAACAAACCTTTCAACATTGAAAAACATATAAATAATGCATTTTATTTACCTTTAATGCTTCGTAGGGTAGCCATTACGTTTCTTCATGGACCTGAGACGTCTTGGAAGTGAAAGGGTGAGGCTCCTGAGGTGCTGGAGGGGTATTTTGTCCCAGGAGTCACGAATGTCGGCTTCCAGCTTAGGCAGAGAGCTCATGTCCTTCCCATGGAGACTCTTCTTTACGGGGTACCAGAGGTCTTCAATCGGGTTGAGATCTGGGCTATTTCCTGGCCAGTCTTTCATGAGTGATACCTCGCAGTCACGAAGCCAATTGGTGACCAATTTGGCCTTGTCAGCAGGTGCACCATCCTGCTTAAACACTCGTGCACCTGTTAGCTCGAATGAGTCTGGTAAATGATCACACAGAAGCTCCAGGTAAACATCCTGATTCACTCTAACATTCTTGGGAAGCACAACAAGCTTCCCCAAACCTTGACCAGAGAAACAAGCCCATACCACGAGTGAATCAGGATGTTTAACTGTGCTTTCTAAATACCGTGGGTCAAGTGGGTCACTACCTTTGCGTCGATACACACGTGCTCCTCTGTTACAGGTAACACTAAACGTTGCCTCATCAGACCACAACACTAACAACCATTGCTCCTCATCCCAGTTTAGATATTTATTAGCAAAGGCAAGCCTACGAATTCTCTGGCTCTTGGTGAGAAGAGGCTTTCTCACAGGCCTGTGACTTGTGTAACCAAGTTCATGGACCCTACGAGACACTGTTCTCACAGACACCTCACCAAACACTTCCAGGTTGCTCTCCTTTATTTTCCTTGCACTCACACGAGGATTAAACTCCACTGCACGTTTTAAAACATTAACAGACCTTGGGGAAGTTTTCCTAGGCCTACCAGACCGCAGTTTCTTTGTGGGAACTTCACCACTGTTTTCCAACCGAAACCGCGCACACCAACGACGCACTGTCAATCATGCCACACCAACCAATTCACTAATTTCCTTTGTCTGGTGGCCTGCCTCCTTTAGAGTAATGATCTGGGATATGATTTCACTCGATAGTTCATGGGTAGGTGCCATAACAAAGTGGTGAAGGCCAAAACACTGCGGGACACTCGGTAAAAAATGGCGCAATTAGAGAGGGAGACGCGGCGGAGTTCCTCTCTCTCAGGCAGCCCGTGGGCGACAGAGGCGGGAACCAACCAGCGCGTCGGAAGGCCTCAGGCTACCGTGATGTCATGCTAGCGCCGCAAACTTGTGGCTCAATTTTTACCCCCTGAAATGGGTGATTCTTTTTTGGCCATAAGTATTGCGCGCCTGGCGGTAGGCGCTCGATAATTTTGGTGAGTACTGTATACACACACACACACACACACACACATGCATATATATATATATATATATACAGTAATCCCTCTAATATCCGAACGCCCAATATCCGAACATCCCCACTAACCGGACATAATCCTCCTGGGATCCAATATTCCCAAAATGGGCCAAAAACCGCAAAAAATTCGAAAAAATCTGACTTTTTTCCCTCCCATAATTTGAAATTCCCGCCTGGCGCCAAACAGCTGTTACACCATGGTCCCTTCACCCCTTCCTTCCTCCCCCTCCCCCCTCCCCTGTCAGGTTGCCATTTGGTATTTTTCATTACCAAGTGTGGGCCAATTTGGTAATGAAAAATTCGTTTGGTAATGAATTAGAATAATGCATTACCAAATGGATTTTTCACATGTATGAGGATACACAGGATGGAGATGGTGGATTGTTTGCTCTCTCTGATTAATCTGCTACCCTACATAGTGTGAAAATAATCAATATGGTGTTAGTTACAAGGAGAGTGATTACATGTATTTCCACTTGTATATATAATTAGTGAAGAATATATGCTAGCTTTACGAATTTGGTAATGAAAAGTTATATTTGACAATGAAAGTTGAGGAGGTTGGTAATGTGGCTGTTGCGATCTGGCAACTCTGTTACCCCACCAACATCAACAGTCACAGCTTAACTCCGATGGAGAGCAGATACTCATAACAGTGCAAGCCACAGGTGCTTGTTTTTTGTGAATAAACAGTGAATAAACTGCAATATCTTGCCACTAGAACACACAGGAATTTACAGTGTTGTGCAGTGTTAAGAAATTAGAATTTAGAGTGCAGAGGATTAACTGTGGACTGCAAACTGGCGGTTCAAACCAGTCCAAGAGCAAGTGACTTGTAAGTACCCAGAATGTTTAATATTGTATAAACTCACCTCTAAAACCTCATTTTATGGTTCTTTTGCATTTATTTCAGTCTTTTATGTCCCTTATTGGTGTGATTTGGGTCTTAAATAGGTGCAATGCATGTCCAGAGGAAGTTGTATAGGTGTTTTTCAGAGTTAGGGTCCATAAGTACAAGTCCATAAGCTGGGGCCCAATATCCGGACAGGACCACTATCCGGACCTGCCTATGGCTCTATTGATCCGGATATTGGAGGGGTTACTGTATATATATATATATATATATACAGTAAACCCTTGATATAACGAACTCTTTTATAGCAAACTTCGGATATAACGACCCACCATTTCCAGGGCGAACTTCTACTGGATACAGCAACCGATGGTCAGCGTATGTGGCGGAAGTTCGTGACCCAAAATTCCTAGAGTGAACTTCTGCCGGAAATACAGTAGTGACCTTTGGTCGGTGTATGCGGCAGAAGTTCATGTGTAGCCAGCTCCCGTGACTTACCGTTGAGGGAGCGCCTGCGAGATGAGTCACGTAGGCTAGCTAACCCGCGCGCCTCACCCCTTTCCGCGCTGGGTCTTTCTCAGTCTGTGTGTTGTACTCGCTCTGTCTGGTTCTCTCCAGCCGTACCTCTCTCACGTGCCTGACCTCTCGTACCACATGTGACCTACCTACACTTTCAACCAACGGCAAGAATGGCATCTAAATAAACAAGCCCTGGTTCCTTAAGCAAGAGGAAGAGGAAGATTCCCTCCCTGACTGAAAAATTTCAAATTATTAAGAAGTTTGTGGAAGGTTACACGAAGTCAACTGCGGAATAAGTACGACCTCAAGAAAACGATAGTCCATGACCTCATCAAGGGGAAGGAAACACTGAGAGATACCATGAAAGCAGTGGAGGCCGGCAAGAAGGGGAAGGAGCTGTACCGCAAGCAATGACTTACCATGGAAAGTCTGGACAATGCAGTGTACAAGTGGTACACACAGGAGAGAGCAAAGGGTGTTCCTGTTTGTGGTGTCGACATGCAGCATGCAGCACAGAGGCGTGCCGGTCACCTAGGCCATGACAATTTCGAGTGCAGGGATGGCTGGCTGTGGCACTTTAGGTGGTGTCACAGCACCATAAATAAGGCCATAATGGGCAAGCTTCTCAGCGCCAATACCGACCCACTGGACCCCTTCATAAACCACTTTCGTTAGCTGGAGGAGGAGGACGGCCTCCATGACTTCCAAATCTATAACTCTGACGAAACTGGCCTTTTTTTGGAAGGCACTCCTCCAAAATACACAGGCCTCCAAGACAATCAGCAGCACTCCGGGGAGGAAGAGTGCAAAGGACCGCGTATCAGTGTCGGCATGCGCAAACGCCGACAGGTCCCATCGCTTGAAACCAGGTACTGTGGGCAAAAGCAGGAAGCCAAGGGCTCTGACAGACATTATGGAGAAGCCTCCTACAGAGTAGCACAGCGACCCTTCTGCCTGGTTTACCCAAGAGATAATCACGACCTGGTTCTATAACAGCTCTGACCCCTCCGTTGGGCAGCACCAGGCCTTGTTTGGCATCAGTAAGGAGCATGTCAAGCCTGTGCTCCTCCTAGACAATGCCCCAGCCCACCCTTCCACTGTGAAACTGTTCAAAGGATGGGAAAATAAGGGAAATATTTTAACCTCCCAACACTACAGTCCTACTTCAGCCCATGGACCAGGGAGTGATAGAAAGTGCCAAAAGGCATTATTGGAATACATTCCCGGACCAGCGCTTAGTGGTGACAGAGGATGGGATGGAGGAAGAGGGTTATGTGGACACCAGGAGGAAGAAGACCCTAGACAATTTCAAGTATAATTTCAAGGACGCAATTTTGAACTAGGCAGAGGCTTGGAGGAAAGTGCCAGTGACTACTCTCCGCAATGTACTGGATGGTGTAACTTCCTGATAACCCCCAAGACTCCAGCCCAGAAGCCAGATTTCAAGGGGTTTGAGCCACCAAAGGCACCTGAATTGTTGGCTGCAGCTGGCCAAGGCTCCATCCCTGCAGAGGAGGTGGAAGAGTGGCTGGAAGAGGATGGTGGTCTGCTTGGATACCACCACCGGACAGAGGAGGAAATGGTGCAGGAACTGACCACGCCTGAACCACCTGCACAGGAGGAAGAGGAGACACCACCTGGGCCATCCCTCTCTGCTGCCATCGATGCAGCAAACACTTTTGACCGTCGCAGAGGACATTGGTGGCTTTCTGGGCGATTGAATTATGAACTTCTCAGACTGATTAGGGTGGACCTTGCGAGGAGAAAACAGGCCAGGCAAGTTCAGCAGAAAATATCAGACTTCTTTAAGCCTGTCACCTCACCTCCAGGAAAAAAGAAACGTACTGTGTCAGAGACCTCGGGTGTGTCTGTTGCTCTGATGTCCTCTGTAAGCCTCCCCAGTTTGGCTTCTGGCACCAGCACACCTTCCTCCCTGACACAAGTGACACCAGAGCCACCAGAAATAATATTTGCTGAACCTGATGATGAATGAGTCAACAAAGTGTCATGTAAAGTGTATATGTGGCCCCGAGAAGCAGAACTCGCCAAACGCCAAAAAAAAAAAAAAAGCGAAAATCGCGGTCAAAGTTTTCCGACTTTTAAAAGGCTAAATCTCCTGACTCAATTAAGGTATCAAGTTGAATTTAGTCTCAAAATGATCAGTAAAGTATAACCTAACTACATAAGGACTAAAATCAATTAAAATCTGTCGATATTTCCAGCGGCAGGAGCGTGACTGCAATTTATTGGTGTTATGAATAAAATGTTCATTACACCTCACTGCGTTCATACTCCTGCCACTCAAAATGCTGAACGTTTATAATTTCGCTTATTACTTATGTGAATAGGGTATAAAATGCTGATCATTTTGAGACTACATTCAACTTCATAGCATTATAGGGTCACGAGGTATAGCATTTTGAAATTCGGAAAAGTGTGACCTTGATTTTCTCCGTGTTTCTTTTCATTTTTATGCATAAGGAAAGAGGCAATGTAAGAATAGAGCAAAAAAAAACATGTACAATGAAAATAACATAATAATAGTATAATAACATAATAATACAGTACAATAATAATACATGGAAGTAATGGGCATGATAATAAACAAAAATTATTGAGAAGAGAAAAACGACATTAATGAAAAAATGCAATGCACAAAACGTAGAATGAAGAAAAATAAGAAAGCAATCAATAAAATTAATGGAAAACATTATTATTATCTTACTCAAGAAAGTAATATCGTATAATAATAATATTATTGTTTTATTTTGCCACCTTCCTTCAGCTTTTGAATGGTCTAAGGTAGGTATTGTTATTAATTTCTACTGTTACTTTTTTCCTTACAGAAAATTCATGGTGATGTCATTATGCATTGTGAGCCAATAATCGTAAGCTGAATAAAAATTGCAAAAAATAATAATAATATTTTTATTTTATGACCTTACTTTCATGATTTAATTTTTATTTTACTCACCATCAGCATGACCACGTCATAGTCAGGCACTCTCACTGCGTAGTTAAAAAGCTTCTGATGCTCCCAGCTGTGTTTTGGCGCGAGGGTGACGAGCAACATGCACGGTGATTGGCCGAGCGGGGCTAAAGGTGGGACACTACGGCGAGCGTGATTGGCCTGGCTCAGCTGTCAGGGTGGCGTGGGCGTTTGTTTAGTTCTGCAGCCAAGCTTGGCCCTCAGACCATGTGACGCAGCAATAAGGTCAAAAGTGTGGTGCACTAACATGCGAATACGACCTTGAGGATATTTGAAAAACTCCCGCCTCTGTCTCTCTCCAGATAGGGGAAGGGTGGGGGAAGACAATGCTATAATAACCTGGTTTTCGGCCGGGGTGGCGCTTGGCGAGTTCTGCTTCTCATGGCCTCATATATGGTGTATATAGTACTGTACTGAAGTGTAAATATTGTTCTGGAGTGTTCAGATTGTATTATTAAGTGTTAAATTAAGTACAGTGCCCTAGTTATACAGTACAAAACTTTCTGGTGTGTACAGTGTGGTGTGCTCTGGTGTACTGGTGTACTGTGTGGTGCCAGCATCTAACCTCTTCAGACATCCCCCCTTCCTCCCTCCTATTCCTGTGGTGACAATAGCATCACTTCTTGGCACTTCCTGGCATGGTAAGTGCACTCTAACAGTAATACATTACATTATAGGCACTGTATTTATATGTACAACTTCATACAGGATGGTATTTACTGTACATGTAATGTATAACTACATAAACTACTGAATTCTCACTGTGAAATTTCATAGAGTAAGTTGTTGTTGTGCACGTAGGACCAAACAACTCCACGGATATAGCGACCTTGGCTGGGTAATCCCTCGGTTAATAACGGCCATCGGACATAGCTAACATTCGGATATAACAACCCACTTCTTCCTCCAATTTTTTTTTCTCTTTTAATTTCTCTTTTTTTTTTTTCTTTTTTTTTCCATTACCCGACTTATACAACCGACAGAACAACACTGATAAACAGTGTTGACTTAATGTTACTTTCCTTTTCAGGCAGGCAGTGTAGAATAAAATGTCCTTTCCCACTTTCCTGTGAAATTTCCATGACAGTTTTTCTATGCTGGACGGTGGTCCTTCTCACTATTTCCTGCCGGCTTTGGCTGGAGGGTTTGGTGGGTGGGGGGGGGAGTCTTCCTGCTTTTCTATCCTTGTCTTTAACTGTCAGAATAATTTTGACAGTTATAACCTTCCCTATACCAAACACCTTCATGTGGAACAACACGTCTGTTGCTGTTTGCTTTCCTTAATACTCCCTCTCCCCCCCCTCCACCTCATTCACATACACTCTCCTAGTCAGTCTCTCGACCTCCATCCTCTCCGACAACTCCATAAAATAGTACAGATGGAGACAATACAGTTAGACGTTATACTGTACCAGCATCCGCTATACAAGAAGCTGATGATATGAGAAAGAGCAATTTAGGCCCAGCAGGGTCAGATGACCTAACAATATTTTTGCCACTAGTTATGTAGTCCAGTGTACAGTGCAGCCTCGTCATATGATGCCCCGTTATGTGATAAATACCTACAATGATGTTAACAAATTAACTGCAATTTTCCTACAACAAAGTTTTAAAAATTAACTGCAATTTTGCTACAACAATATTTTTGACGGCCGCCTCCAAGAATCTTGTGCGGACGCGGTGATGTACACAAGGCAAAATGGCAGCCCAGTGTTTACACTGGCTGTGATGGTTGCCTTTTGTTGTATTTTGTGCATTAGAGGCCACTGAAACACTACTGTTATCACCAAGGAACAGTACAAGTACTTAACACACAGTGCAGTGTGCAACATTAAGGGATGTGATGCCATGTCTTTGTGTTTGGAGTGGTCGTCCAGGCTCTCCAACTGTCCCCCAGCCTTGGGGGACAGGGGACCTTCACCATGACTCGTACCAGCACAGAACAAACTTCAGGTGTGTGGCAGAGGTGTTTTTTGGTCATATTAGGCTTCACTGTTGAGGTCAGCTTCCCTAACCCCGGTGAACCCATGTTATACCAACTTCGTTACGTGATAAATCGTCATGCAATGGGTCTTCGCTTGACACAACCCTATCCTAGTTTTCAATCCATTATACAAGTTTCCACCATCCTATATTTCACTCTGTTATACAAGTTTTTAAAATAGATTGATAGATACACAGATACACAGGCAGACAGACTAACCTTGCTGGCTGTGAGTTGGCTGGAGGTGGTGAGAGGCTGCGTATTGTACGACTGCTCCATCTGCAAACAAAACAAGGGAGAATTATCAGTCGTCATCATCATCATCCCACCTCTTTTTCCAATCCAAAGGCAGGATAAGGAGCAAACTGAGAGATGCTTGACTAACCTGGCAGCAGAACTATATGCATATATTTGTGAGGTCATTTCCTTCATCCACTTATAAAGGCTCCAACCTGCTTGCATGCATCGGTCTTGGTCACCTAATGGTGGCTCTCCATGCTGCCTAATCTCTGGTAGCCTCCCTATTCAGTCCCTTATCCCTGAGGTCACACTCTATGACCTAATCCCAAGTCTTTTTTGGTCTGTTTATAGATGTGACATAGTGGCTGTGAGAGGCAGACCAAAAAAGACCTGAGACAAGGCCATAGAGTGTGACCTCAAGGATAAGGGACTGAAGATGGAGGCTACCAGAGATTGAGCAGTATGGAGAGCCGCCATTAGGTAACCATGGCCGATGAATGCATTCACGTTGGAGCCTTTATAAATGACAAGATTCAATAATAAAGTCATAGGGAGTGTGACCCCAGAGATAAAGGATTGAATAAGGAGGCTGCCAGAGATCAAGCAGCATGGAGAGCCGCCATTAGGTGACCAAGGCCAACGCAAGCAAGCACGCTGGAACTTTTATAAATGATATGACACAGGTAATGTGCAGGTTAACAGGGCCATACCTGTGAGTGAGAGGTGTGCATGTTGTGATAGATTCTCGAGAGGTTCCTGAGTGACTGATGATGTGACCCAAGTAACAGTGATGACCCTTCAGTATGCAGCTTGTAATACCTCTCTTCATCACTGTCCATTTCACTGTCTTGTTCATCAAGGCCTCCCTTTGTCTGGTTTCTTACACTATTATCACCATGACTGCCAGTGTTTTTTGTGTGTCTGGGAGGGTTGACAAGAAAAAAACTTTTTGTCTTGTGAGAGAAAGTGTGATTTTGGTGAGTGTAGGGGCTGACATGGGTAATAATGCTAGCGTCTGTGTTTGTATGAGGCTGTGGAGGAATGTTGTGGGGGTATACTGTGTGAGAACGAGTGTGTGGAAGAATGCTGTTTGTAGTGGGTTGACTGTCTTTACTGCTTCTTGCTATCCTTGTCTGAGATTCATCCCACTTTGCCTTCTTGGTTTTGTGGTCCTCAGTGTTATCTCCATTCAAATACCTCTTCAGTCTCTCCATACTTAAAGCCCTGCTGGCATTTTGCTTGCCAGAATAACCTGGTTTTGAATAAGATTGCTCAAAGCCTTCAAACTCACTCTCGCTGCCAGTTTCAAGACGTTTATCCACTGTGTTATCCAGCTGTTCATAATGTTTACTTGAGTTTTTATGCCAGGGTTTACGCATCTCCATTTCATCACATTCCTCAGACCTTAAAATTCCGTGGTGATCTTTTTTGCTTTTTTTCATCTTGTGTTTCTTGTTCTTCAGCATCTTGGATACTTTCTTCTCTTTCTCCTTCATCGGTTCTTCAAATTCATCACTGCTGGGGATGTCATAGTGCTGTTTTTCTGAAAGGTTATTTTGATGTCTTTGTCGTTTTACATTTTCACTGGCGCTGATTTTTTTGAGGCCTCGCTTTTCTGTGTTTACATCCAGGGGTCTTCGTTCCACCAACACTCCACTTTCACTGCTGCTGCTGCTGGTGGCTCTCGGCTCCTGGTTTTCACTGCTGCTGCTACTGGCAATTCTAGGTTCCTGCTTTTCACTGCTGCTGCTGCTCCTGCTGGTGGCTCTCAATTTCTGCTTTTCACTGATGCTGTTAATAATTCTTGGTTCCAGCTCATTACTGCTGCTGCCTCTCAATTCCTGCCTTTTGGTGGTTGTATCTAAATGCCTTCCATGGATTCTGTTCTTATTTGGCAACGTTAAGTACAAGCTGGTGATCATACGTTCTTTCTGATGCTTCCTCCATGTCTTGCTACCCAACCCTTTTATAGTATTTGCTGTGGGGAAGGACACCAGCTGCTTTGGTCCTATATCCTTCATGCTTCTGTCTCCCATTCCATCTCTCTCTCGTCTATCTCTTTTCTCCTCTCTCTCTCCTGGTTCCTCATTTTCATCATCACTATCATCATCATCATCTAAGCTTCTGTTTCTCATTCCATCTCTCGCTCGTCTATCTCTTTTCTCTGCTCTCTCTCCTGGTTTCTTCTCATCATTATCATCGCCTTTTTTCCGGCTTAAAGATGGTGTGTGATAAGTTTTGCTGTCACTCTTAGAAATGTCAGTCTTCTCTCCTATCCGCTCATCATCACCTTTTTTCCCACCTAAGGATGCTGTGCGGTATGTCTTGCTGTCACTCTTAAAACTATCAACCTCCTCTCCTATCTGCTCATCATCATCATCTCTTTTCCCAGCTAAGGATGGGTTGAGGTCACTCTTGTCACTCTTGAAAAGGCTGCCAAAGGTGTCACTCTTCTTTCTCCCTGCTCTCGTTAAATCCAGAACCAAACTCCCTCTCTGGCCTGACAAGCTCCTTCTTATTGTCAGCTTTGGCTTGTGGGTAAGTCTTTGTTTGTCCCGCGCAGTGGTAAACAATAACGAACGCACAGCTGTGGAGTTTGGTGGTAATTTGTTTTTCGATACAAATTGATTGCGATGATTCCCTGGTGACTGTATTTCAAAGTCATCATCTTCCTCAAGCTCTAACCTGTATTCATCATCATCATCTTTTTCATATACTTTTCTCTTACTCTCAATACCACGCTGCAAATGTTCATCATCATCATCATCATCATCACCCTTTTCATGTACTCTTTTCTTACTCTCAATACCACGCTGCATATGTTCATCATCATCATCACTATCATCATTAATGTTTTTCTTACTCTCGATGCCACGCTGCAAATATTCATCATTATCATCACCCTTTTCATGTACTCTTTTCTTGCTCTCAATGCCACGCTGCAAATGATCATCATCTTCCTCATCGCTAGTGTCATAAACTTTTTTCTTAATTTCTGTACCACACTGCGATTGTTGAGCATCATCATTACCATCGTCACCCTTTTCATGTACTGGAACTCTTTTCATACACTCACTGCCATGCTGCAAATGTTCATCATCACCACCACCATCATCATCATCCTTTTCATGACCTTTTTCCTTACTTTCCATGCCACACGGCAAATGTTCATCATCATCATCATCACCACTTCTTTGCAACGAGCTAATACCACTGGTCAACTTAGACAAATCTTTTTTATTATTATTTACAGACATCTTCCTGTTCTTTGCTCTTACACTCGATGTTTTATTCTCTTTGGATGTTACCTTGTGTTTTGCATCAACCATAGCCTTCTCTTCAGCCTTTGGTTCCTTTTTCTTGGATTGTTTACTCATTTTCTGTATTGCGTGTCCTTTACTTTCAGCCACAGCATCTGGCTTTAATTCTGACATCATTTCTGGCTGTGATGTTAATAAAATCGTATCCAGTGACTCAGTAAGGCCAAGAATTTGACTGTGAGTTAACATATACAGGTGTCTTATTCTCGGTCTAACTTTTGCCCTTGAAGACTTCCCCTTCTCTCCCTCCCTTGGTACTAAAAGACTCTCCATCATGGCAATCACCTTTTGTTGATCTTTTGGGAGACTTAAGATATCTCCATAAGTATTGTTAATTTTCTTCTCTTTTCCTGGTGTCTTTAGGCCACAAACATCTTCATCTTCATCTTCAGAGCCTAATATAATCTTCCTACACTCATCTTTCTCCCTAGTTTCCTCATTTCCATCTTTCTCATTGCTTTCTGTCATAAATTTCCCAGCATTTTTCTCCTTATTTCCAATGATCTTTTTCTTTTCATGTTTCAACTTGCTTTCTACCATTATCCTGTCATCTTCCTCCTTATCTTTCTCCTTCCTCTCTCTCATCTTTTTTCTGACACCTTTCTCCTTTTTATCTATCTCTTTCTCTTTTACTATCTTTTTCCTGCCATTATTCTCACTTTCATCTTTCTCCTTGCTTTCTGTGATCTTTTTCCAGCCATCTTTCTCATTTTCATCTTTCCCCTTGCTATCTACCATCTTTTTCTTGACACCTCTCTCCTTGCATTCCATAATCTTTCTCCCAGTACCTGTCTCTTTCCTTTCCCTCACCATTTTCCTGGCATCTTTTCCTTTGCATCTATAACTCAATGCAGTGTTTTCCTTCCACCCAAAATTTAATGCAGACTCAGTACACACAGCCGGTCTAAAAGGGGGCCTATTTAATTTACTCTGGGTTACATCAGTGTCTGGCGTATACATAATTTCTTGTATACCATCCAAGCAGAGTTTCCTCGCAATGCTTCCATCTTTTCTACCCTTCCTCGTCAAGTCTACTGCATTTACCACACCACCACACACTTCACATATAGCCTTTTTCCTTGGACGACCTTGTTTCTTGCCTCTTTTCCTGATCTCTGGGGAACACTCACACTCTTTGCCACTCTTTCCTCTCTTTAAGCAGCCATTTTCCTCCACAAATAATTTCTTCCTTGGGGGACCTGGTTTCTTAATGATTGTGTTTGTGTTTGAGGCACAAACACACTTCTTTCCCTTCTTCCCACAAGTTTTACACGGACTATTCCTGGGTCGACTGTGTCTTTTAGCACTTGTCCTCCCAGTCGATAAACAGATGCATTCCTTTCCACTCTCCCCATCTAAAAAACCACCACATACTTTGCATACTAATATCAAATTCTCGTCAACTAAATTCTCAAAAACATTGCCCTGTTTTTCGGCTCTTGCTCTCCCACCTGACAAGCATGTGCATTCCTTTCCACATACTTTGCATGACTCAGAATGGCCAGGTTTCTTTCTGGCATGGCCCTGTTTTGTGGCCACCAGGTGCTCGTTCACAAAATCAGGCTTGGTGCTCAGTTCATTCATGGCTGCTCCCTCTGTCTCACCACCCATTTCTCCCTTTGAAATCTTGTCTTTGCTACCTAAACATTTTCCCAGCTTGTTATGGGGTACCTTCCTTCGCCCACCGTCTTCCCTGGCATCTGTTTCTCTTCCTCCTTTATCACTCTTCTTCGCTTTCTTCTTCATACTACCACTCTCTCTTAAAATCAACTTTTCAATCACATCCTTCCGTGGTCTTCCAGCTTTTCTTTTCACTTGCTTTTTAGAATGTACCCCAGCCTGTAAATCCTCCTCCAATCTTCCCTCTTCCTCCTCCTCCTCACCTTTCTCCCATAATCCCTTCTCCAGTCTTCCCTCCTCCTCTTCTTTCTCCTTATAACTGGGAATACTCTTGCTTCTAACACTGTGTCTTGTTGGGCTCGAACACTCATGACCTCCGTCTAGCTTCCTGGCTCGGGTGATTCTCATGGCAATGCCCCGATCTTCAACCTCCCTCAACTCGTAGTTCGCCGGCAATCCCAGCTCAATCTTCCGCTTCTCCAAGGTCCTCTGCACTTCCCTGACCAAATCCTCTTCCGTAATGGTCCTGGCTGGCGTGTGGCGTTTGGGGGAATAGAATGAGCGGTCAAACACCACGGCTGTATTTCTATCGGGTCGGTGGTCCTCTAGGTATTTCAGCAGCGATTTTCTCTGCGTATTTTTCTGCTGGCTGACGCTCGGAGGGGTGAGTCCATGTGCCAGGCAGGTGTACTTGTCAATGATGGAGCCCAAACGAGACTTTGAGCTCTGTATGATGTCTTTGCGTAGTTTGTCATACACGGAGTAATATGCGTCCGATGGCACAACAACCTGCAATGAAAAACACATGGTCACACATACTGGTGGTAGGTGCTGGCAGCCATCATCCATTCACTTGATGTAGTGCTGCCTACTTCTTCCTTCACCTTTATCATTCTTTTTGTGTCTGTCCTCCTCTCTTCTTATTTCTCACCATCATTCATTCAATTCATGTAATGCTGCCTTATTCTTCCTTCACCTTTATCATTCTTTTTCTGTGTCTGTCCTCCTTTCTTCCTGCTTCCCCCATCTTTCCTGTCACTTTTTATTACTCTTCTTTCCTTTTCAGGTGAATTTACATTGAGTGACAAGCCTAATGGTCTCCTATAAGCCAGGAAACCATTTACAACGCTGGGTGGTAACCATATAACCAATCCATACGTGTTCCCTACGTGTCAACAAGTGGGTTGGCAGAGGATTAGTGCCCCTACCTGTAAAACAACTAACTCAAAGACAAATGACCACCCTTACCTGATAATGGCATTTGGCTGGAGATGGATAGATAGACATAAAACAACTATTGTAACTCAAAGACAAACAGTCATCCCTCACCCGATGAGAGCATCTGGCAATAGATAGATATGGGATTATTGCGTCTGGACAGAGACAGATAGATAGATAGTGTCAAATCATACTCTTTATAAAGGATCCAACATGTGACCTCTGGGATAAGGGACTAAATAGGGATGCTGCCAGAGATCAAGCAGCATGAAGAGCCGCCATTAGGTGACCAAGGCTGATGCATACAAGCAGGTTGGAGCCACTATAAACAATACGAAACAAAAATGCCAAAGCAAGAAGACAGCAAAATCCCACCATGCCTCTTCTTGTTACCACAGATCAAATTGTGAATTCTCTCTCTCTCTCTCCCTACTCAGACGCCATAATCGGGTAATGGGTGGAGGTTTGAGTTAGTTGTTTTACGGGGAGGGGCAACCCACTTGCTGACACGTAGGGAACACATATGGTTTGGTTATATGGTTACCACCCAGCGTTGTAAATGGTTTCCTGGCTTACAGGAAACCATAAGGCTTGTCACTCAATATAAAGCCAACCTGAAAAGGAAAGAAGAGTAATAAAAAGTGACAGGAAAGATGGGGGAAAGACGAAGAGAGGAGGACAGACACAGAAAAAGAATGATAAAGGTGAAGGAAAAAGTAGGGAGCACTACATCAAGTGAGTGGATGATGGTTAAAAGTTGGAAGAGAGGAGGACAGACCCAGAAAAAGAATGATAAAGGTGAAGGAAAAAGTAGGCAGCACTACATCAAGTGAGTGGATGATGGTGAGAAATAGGAAGAGAGGAGGACAGACACAGAAAAAGAATGATAAAGGTGAAGGAAAAAGTAGGCAGCACTACATCAAGTGAGTGGATGATGGTGAGAAATAGGAAGAGAGGAGGGCAGACACAGAAAAAGAATGATAAAGGTGAAGGAAAAAGTAGGCAGCACTACATCAAGTGTGTGGATGATGGTGAGAAATAGGAAGAGAGGAGGACAGACACAGAAAAAGAATGATAAAGGTGAAGGAAAAAGTAGGCAGCACTACATCAAGTGAGTGGATGATGGTGAGAAATAGGAAGAGAGGAGGACAGACAGAGAAAAAGAATGATAAAGGTGAGGGAAGACGTAACTAAGGTACAAAATAATATTAGCCAGCCAGATCTAAAAATATATATATATATACTGTATTGCTGAGGAAAAGGTGTTATGGAGCTTCTTTAGCCAATGAAATACCAGCCCATCTCAGTGCTGGCTATTAAAAAATGCACATCAATCCACTGTACACATCAATACACAATACACATCAATACACCTCTGCCTGAAAAAACAGTTTTGGATTTTATTGGATCTGAAACCATGAAACAAATTTTACATCAGCGGCTTCATAATTATGCCGATGCCACCCCAGTAATGAAGGTTTTAGTGGCAAAACCTTGCTATAATGGATTAATTGGTGCCCAAGCCATTCTGAAAAAGGCAAAAGTTTGATCAAAGTGACATTTGGACTTGCCCCTGCTAACCCGGACTTCTGATATATCCAACATTAGTCTGGATGGCACCGACAGTTTGTCACTACCACTGAAGTACTGTACTGTACTATGTTATACCTTCACTACAATAATCCAATGGTATGTTATACCTTCACTACAATAATCCAATGGTATGTTATACCTTCACTACAATAATCCAATGGTATGTTATACCTTCACTACAATAATCCAATGGTATAATATATATAACACAGTAATACCTCCGTATAACGGACTTCAATTGACCGGAATTCACTTTTATCGGACTCAAGGAGCTACCAGACTAAATTCCTATATACTGGAAAAAGTCTGATAAAGCCAGAAGCAGTCCAGACTGCCTGACCACTTCAGCTATGTTCACCACAATAAGGTAAAAGACATGTTTATCAGTGTACAGTACACTGTTATTATATATATTACACCATTTGATTAATGTAGTGAAGTTATAACACAGTACAGTACTGCAGTGGTAATGAAAACAGTTTATAACTGTTCAAGCGATCTGGACTAATGTCTGATATATCGGAAAAATTCCGGATTAGCAGGGGGAAGTCCGGATATCGCTTTTATTGGAATTTCACATTTTTCGGAATGGTTTGGGCCCCAATTAGTCTGTTACAGTGAGGTCTTACTGTACTACTGTCTTGTACACTGATAAACATTTCTTTTATTTACCATACCTTAATGTGGTGAACATAACTGAAGTGGTCAGGCAGTCTGGACTGCTTCTGGCTTTATCGGACTTATTCACATATATAAGAATTTAGTCTGGTAGCTCCTCAATTCTGATAAAAGCAAATTCCGGTCCATTGAAGTCCGTTATATCGAGGTTTTGCTGTAGCCATAAATTAATTAAGCTTTTTTTTTCATCATTTATAACCTAACCATATTTTTTTACTTTTTTTTTTGGGGGGGGGGGTATTTTTAAGGAAACATGAGACAACCTTATTTTGTGGTTATCATTTTTTTTTTTTTTTTTTTTTGGTGATTTTTTTAACAAGCAGGCACGGTAATTCCACCCATATTATAACAAACTCACAATCTCAAGTTCAGTAATTTTGGTACATATGCAACACAGATGGTTAACTGTTGAACTGTGACTGCAAGAAGTAAGTGAGAAAAAACAAAACATATAGTAAACCCTTGACTTACCAAATTTTCTAACTACAATAATCCTTCCATTATCCGATGTAACAGAGACAAAGGCATGTCCGGAAAGTGGTCCCGTCCGGAAAGTGGGCCCCTGGCTCCTGGACTGGTACATAAGGACCCTAACCCAGCCTAACTTTGAAAGCCACCTAAATAACTCCCTACTGGACATGCATAGCACCTATTTAAACCTATTTAAGACCCTATTCACACCAATAATGGACATAAAGCATGAAATAAATGAAAAGAAACCAGAGGATGAGGAATTAGAATTGACTGTACCACAGCCAGGGTACTTACGGCACATCTGTGGCTGCCTTCTCTACAGGCTTTGGCAGTGGTGAAAATGCTCTTGAAACACGTACAGTAATCTAGTGTTGTGCTGTACTTACAGTAATTCTTTGCACTATGAGTTATAATTGTTTAACACTGCACATTGTTCATTTCACCAGGCCAGTTTCAACCGTCAGTTTGCACTCCACAGTTAATCCTTTGCACTCTAAATTCTAATTTCTTAACACTGCACAACACTGTACATTCCCGTGTGGTCTAGTGGCGAGGTATTGTAGTTTATTTACTGTTTATTCACAAAAAATGAGCATGTGTGGCTTCCACTGCGATAAGCATCTGCTCACGATCGAAGTTAGGCAGTAACTATTGGTGCCTTGGTGGTGAGGGGGAAACAGAGTTGCCAGATCGCAACGGCCACATTACCAAACTCCTCAATTTGCATTGTCAAATTTAACTTTTCATTACCTAATTCTTTTTCTGTGCCTGTTGTCCTCCCTTCCTATTTCTCCCATCTTTCTTGTCACTTATTGCTTTTCTTTCCTTTACAGGTGGCTTTACACTGAGTGACAAGCCAAATGGTTTCCTGTAAGCCAAGAAACCATTGACAATGCTGGGTGGTAACCATATTACCAAAATCATATGTGCTCCCTACGTGTCAGCAAGTGGGTTGGTGGAGGGTTAGTGCCCCTCCCCGTAAAACAAATAACTCAAAGTCAAATGGCCACCCCTTACGGGATTATGGCGTCTGGCAATAGATAGATTGATAGATTACCTAATTCGTAAAGCTAGCATTTATTCTTCACTAATTATATATACAATTGTAAATAAATGTAATCACACTCCTTATAATTAACAGCATGTTCGATCAGCGAAGTTAAGCAACGTTGGGTCTGGTTAGTATTTGGATGGGTGACCACCTGGGAACACCAGATGCTGTTGGCATAACGTTCTCCCTGCGTGTCAAGTGGGGTTGGTGGAGGATTAGTGCCCCTCCCTGTAAAACAATTAACTCTAAGCCGTTGGCCACCCCGTTTGGGATACATGGCATCTGGCAATGAATGAATGAATGAATGAATGTTGATTATTTTCATGCTATGTTGGCTAGCAGATTAATCAGAGAGAGCAAACAATCCACCATCTCCATCCTGTGTATCCTCATACATGTGAAAAATCCGTTTGGTAATGAATTATTCTGGTTCATCACTGAATAAATTTTTCATTACCAAACTGGCCCACATTTGGTAATGAAAAATACCAAATGGCAACCCTGACAGGGGAGGGGGGAGGAAGGAAGGGGTGAAGGGTCCGTGGTGTAACAGCTGTTTGCGGCAATTTCAAATGACGGGTGAGAAACAATTAGGATTTTTTGGAGATTTTTTTCTTTTTTGGCCATTTTTGGGTTCCGAAGGTCCAGGCCCATAATGTCTGGTAAGTGGGGTGTCTAGAAAGTGGGCGTCCGGAAAGTACAGGGATTACTGTACCTGTAAATAGTTGCAAAAAAAACTATATTCCCCCATAATTGTTGCAAATTATATGTGATTACTTGTTTATTAACACTGAACTAAAGAAGCATTTATAAAGCAATAAAAACAATTCAGTGCATGTCACAGGCTAGGCTAGGATTGGATGTTGCATAGGTGGAGGGATAGGTGGAGCGGTGCAACCGTCACTTAATTACCATACGTAAAGTTAAACATTTATTTACTTCCCTTTACAATTAATTAAACTAAAATGCACCAATTAGAATACAAGAAACTAAAATGTAACCCTTTGAATAAACACTACTGTAAGTCACGCCTCGGTCAGAGTCTGACTTACTAGAAATTCCGTCTTCTGCAGGGTTGACTTATTGAAGTTTTACTATACCTATTTTGTGGTATTCAAGGAGGTGGGCAGGTCACCCGTGGCAGTGTTTACCAACAATCTTTCTGACTGGCCACGTTGTTTACCAGCCATTGCTCCGACTGGACACATCAGTGTATCAAACATACTCAAACTTATGCAAAAGAAAAGACTAATATCTGTGTCAGTTATGCAAAATAATCTTTAACTCAACCTAACCTAACTTGTGTTTGACAGCCTGCTTTCAAATATAAAAATGTGCATTAGGAACATATGTGGCCGGCTACTGGTAGACATTGGCAGAATATTTATGTATTTTAAATCCTCATTTACAGCTTCCAGGGGTAAGTTTACAAAAATGCCCAGTAGCTGTGGTAATCCAGGAATAATAACAAGTAACCTGTGAAGGACTCATTTCTATTGAAAATATGCAAAGGCTGCACCAGTCTGGTAAACAATTAATCTCAACGAATCAACAACTCTTATGACGACACAGAGACAGGCGAGGGTGATGATGCTTGAGTGTAGGTGTGGCAGCTGCTGGATTACACTGAACAGCGCCAATTCAGGGGAAGGCAGGACAGATTTTTGAAAATGAACGAGAGTGAGGCAGAACAAGGAGCTGATCAATGTGAAATATGTAAGAGGAAAGTTAGAGATGTAGATAATGGAATAGAATAAGAGTGTTGTTGCATGTGGTTCCATGCTGGCTGTACTACGCTGATGCAGGATTTCTATATGATGCTTGACAAGTATAAAGCTCAGTCATAGTGCTGCAAGAACTGCACATTAGAAATAAGGCTGTTAAGGAAAATCAAAAAGGAAAGCGAGGGATTGAAATACAGGGTAAAGATACTGTAAGAGAAGAGTGAACAACTGAGTTCGGAAATAACAGAGAAAGCAGGTAAAAGTCGTGTATAAAATCCCTTTAAAGAAAACAGCAAATGATGTAGCAGAGGTGGTGGTAGAACAAACAAATGGAAAGGAGGAACAAGAAAAGAAAAAGAAAAATGTAGTTTTGCATAAGATGAAGGAGTCTACAAAAGAAAGGGAGACAAAAGACTTAGAGAAATGTAAAGATCTTTTTGAAAACTCACTGAAACTGGATAAAAAGTGTATATATGTACTGAGCAAGTGATAAGGCTTGAAAGAAAAAGGGATGATGGTAAAGATCTGCCACTCTTGGTCAAACTAAGGGAAGAAAAAGATTTAATGGGCAATACTGCAAAATGCTAGGAACCTGAGATCAGAGACAGACCCATAAAAGAAACTGATTGGTATATCACAGAATCATACACCCAAACAAAGGGAAGCAGATAAACAACTAAGAAAGGAACTAAGGATAAAGAAAAAGAATTGAGAAACAGGATGGTATGGTACATAAAAAAGGAGAGGTTGTGCAAAGTAAGAAAGGAAGAAGAGAGACAGAGAAGACTGTAAACAATGCTATATGGTAGTGTTAGCCAGAGTCTCTTGTGCCCCGCCCCTTTGGCCCCGCCCACTCACCCATTAGCCCGAGTAGGTGTTCTGGGAGGGCTGGTTCTTTTCAAACCGATTGATTCTGTTAGCAAATTTTTGTGCTTCCTTTGTCATACAGAAATGAATTCAAAATAATAGTAAATAATACAGTACTGTTTCATGGTATGACTCATTATTCATCAGTAAGAAGAATAATTACCTCAGCCAATCAGCAACAAGTATAGCTGGAAGAGGGCAGGGCATTAGTAGGGGGCGGGGCACAAGAGATTCTGGCTAAGGCTACTGGTATAGCAATAATAGTGTAAACAGGATCATAAGAATACAATTAGTTAATACTGAAGGACTAACAAAAGTAAAGGCGCCTGAAACAGAACAGTTGGTAAAGTCAGAATTTATATGACAGAAACACAGCATAAAATAGACAAAGTTCAGTTGAGTGGGATTATTGAGAAAGTAATAAGTATGAGAGAAGAAATGGACAAAAAAGGTGCTGCTGAAATGATCTTATTGAGGAAAAACTCTGAGATAGTACTTAATAAGAGCACCTCTGAGCATTTGGGGGAGGCGGTGGCTCAGTCGGTAGAGAGGTGGCCTGCAGTCCTGACGGACCCAGGTTCGAATCCCGGCTGGGGCAGGGAACAGTTTAAGGATTTGAATTTCATTAAGTCAGGCTTTACTGATCTACCAGAAGACCCGCCGACATGTCGCAAAAATACCCCCGCTAATACCAATACACCAGTCCTGTATGAGACAGCCCTAGCATGTATTCAATATGGACGGTGGGTGTTAGCGCCGAAGTGGTGACATGTAGAGGTGTATGGTATGTAGGAGGACTGCTGGGCCTTGATAGCAGGCTGTGAAGCCTATGCCCAGAGTCGGAAAAAAAAAAAAAAAAGCGACATTCTTGATATAGATGGGAAACTATACTTATTTTTTTTTAATTGCGGCGAAGATACACTTGACGGGATGGTGACGATTGGCTGAAAGCAACATGTCTGAGTAACATTAAGTACCGGGTAACCCAAATTTCCCCCTCAGATATACATTGTCAATCAATAATGCTAACGAGTAAAGAGATCATAACGTAATGCTGGATTCAGCCAATCGTCACCAACCTGTCTTTGCCTCGATTAAAAAAAAAAAAAAAAGTGCAGGTAAAAATATCAGACTGATCTTAGTATATTTTCCAGTAGAAAGGACAGAAGATGATAGAGAAACCATACAAAAAGAACACAAATAGGGAAGAAAAATGAAGAAGTGCAAGAGGATGCACTTCTAATATTGGACTATAATGGGCACACTGGGATACTTGTAACACAAAAAGTAGACAATGTAGGATGGACGATGACTGACTGGTTTATGAACTATAACCCGATCCTCATGAACTGTGATGGTAAATGTGAAGGGACTTACATGTGGAGCCAAAGAACCAAAACAGTGTAGTAGATTATGTAGTAGTAAATAAAAACGCGTATGACACAAAATGAGTATAGATGAAACTACGGAGATACCAGATACAACAGATCACAACCTAATAACGACTGATATACAAGCAGCAAGTAACAACAATTTCCAGAAAGGTTAATGGGAAAAAAAAGAATATTACACGACTGATCCAGACTCCTTGCAAAAATTTCTGACCAAGGTAGGGGGAAAAACCACTGAGAATAACATACAAGAACAGACACATATGAATCAGATAACAGAAGTAACTGCAAGTGAAGTCCTCAAAAAGACTTATGCAAGGGAGGAAGGGAATGGTAAAGGTAAAGGTGAACCACCATGGATTAACAAAGAAATAGGGGAAGGAATAAAGAAAAGAGTATAATGGGAAGAAACGATATACAAACACCGAGGCAGAAAGGAACAGACTGAAATCAACATTATCTGGCTCAAAAGAAGGTACAGAGCTTAATCAAGAAGGAAATTAGTATATCTGAGGAAAAACTTACCAAGAAAACTAAAGTAGTGCCAATACAAATAAAAACCTGTGGGAGATAAAAAAATAAAAATAAAAATAAAGGAGAGGAAACAACGACAGAGTGATAATATATGATGAAGATGGGAGACAAATGCCAATGGAACAGGCAAAGCAAGAAATTAAATGTTGGGAGCAGATTTACAAAACAACATCCAAACCATATGGCCTACAGCAGGTATGGAATGAGAATATAAGAAATGAATAAAGGGGGAAAATGGAAATAAAAACTGAATGAAGGAGGTAACATAATCACAATAGATAACATGTTTACATATTCAGCAAGCATAAGATAACACACAGATATGGCTGTACAAATTGATAACCAACCAATAAAACCTATGAAGATGCCTGCAATAACAGCTGAATACACTAGAGGATACCTAATGAAACAGAGCAACAAAGCAGCAGGCCCAGACAAGCTGAAGCCAGAACTATATAAAATACTGGCAAAAAGTTGTGCCTGTGTAACTGCAATGATGAAGGGAATTAATAATACAGTACTGTACAATAAACGTCACTCTCATCTTAAATGTCAGGGCCAACTTGGCTAGCCCTGGGCACCTATGCTCCCCCTGGGGCAACATAAGACTGGATGATGGATGGATGGATGGATGGATGAACAATACTGATATATATACCAGATGAATGAAAAGAATCTGAGACTAGGGCAGTACCCAAGGTTAAACCGCCAAAAGTAAAGAAGAGACCATTAGCAATGACAAATGTTTCATGTACAGTAAAATGTTTATGAAAACAATACATGACAAAACTGAAGAACACCTGACAGAAAATGACCTAATAAAAGTCAACCAGAACAGCTACACAAAAGGAGGAAGAACTGATCACAACCTACTTGTGTTGCAATACTGTGCTGAAAACAGCTATATGAAGGAAAGATCACTGATAACAACAGCAGTAGACTACAGAAAAACCTTTGACTCAACAAAACAAGAAGAAATTATAAAAACCCTGATGAAATACAAGGTTAATTACAAAGTAACTGATGAGGTAGCAAAAATACAGTACAGTACCAGTATACTGGAATGATTATACACAAATTAAACCTGATAAGGAGGTGATAATAAAAATTACATATGGTATAAAACAAGGCTGTACAGGTTCAACTATACTATTTAAACTTATTACATACATGATAATGACAGAACCAGAAGAAAAGGGCAAGGGATTAAATCCATCCACCATCCATTTCTACATTGCCCCACGAGGACCGTAGGAGCCAGGGGCTAGGCAGTTGGTCCTGACGTTTAAGATGAAAGTGACCAGCCTCACTCATCCCTGAGTGGCATTACGTGTGCAATCATCCCCAACCACCCCTTGGATATAAACCTTCACCGGCTCAAAAAACAAGTCAATAAAACGGAACAGCTTATACTTTGCAGATGATGGACTGATACTCTACCCAACACAAGAGAAAGCAAATGAAATATGCAACTGATTACAGAAATAAGAAGAAAATATGGTTCAGAATTAAACAAAGAAGAAAGCAATATTCTAATGTACGGTGTAAAGGAACAACCTGTAGAGTTGGAAAATATAAGGGGGACAAGTAGCATAAAAGACCTGGGAATAACAATAGACAATAAGAGGAAACTATTTGCAAAACCCAGGAGTGAAATGATGGAAAAAGCACAAAAATTACCAAATGCAACTTAATAATGGAAAAAAATTATAACAAACTGATGACTGAAAAAGTGTACTGTAAAAACTGGCTTTACCTTCAGTGTCGTATGGATGGACATAATTAATTTAACAGAACAAGAGACAGGTATACCTCGATATACGATACCCTGGCTTGGTGATGGGAGTAGAAATACCACCATACCTTGCCTAACGACAGCCAAAACCTGGTTTAACGGTGGGTTATGATTTTTTTTTTTCTGATTTTGATGATATTTTAGACTAAAATTGTGTTTAGGTTGATTTATAAACTCTTTTTAGACTTAGATCAATGTGTTTTTGCCATAGGTGGGGTGAACATTGTCATTTTGGGGTACGGTACCGTACAGTTTACTAAGCTTGATTTTTTCCCAACTTATATTTGACGATTTTCAGATTTTATTTGTTGGTTTCAGTGAGTTATTTACATGTGTTAGGCTTAGGTTTCCTTCCTTGACAGCTGTTAGGTCATTTAGATTGGCTTTAAACTTGTTTTTGGACTCACTTGGGTGGCTTTAGGACTTGGTTTGGGGGGAGACCCATGGCTCAAAAATGCATCCCTATAGTGTACTTTAGATGTTAAATCTACCCCGATATGTGATACCCCACCTAACAATGGGTTTTTACTTCAGGTTCAGGTTAGTTCGAGGTGTAGGCTATAGCCTTTCCAACGGCACACCTCTTTTCTATGTTTCTGTATTACTTTCCTTCAGTTCTTTTTCTCTCTTCTTCCACATATCATACAGTTGTTCTTTCTTTTTTTCAATATTCTCTGCCTGGAATAAACACTGTCCAATCACCAGTTCTTCGTCTTCTATTCTGGGTCTCTGTAGCTCTACTATACTGTTTCTCACTTCCTGTAAACAAGGGCAAAATAGTATAAAATGGGGCAGGTTTTCTTCTACCTGGCACAGCTTACATATTGTGTGTTCTCCTTGGTGCCTCTTTGCGTTCTGGAGGGGTAAGCTGTTACTTCTAGCTCTATACCATATTACTGAAGAGGGTCTGTTATCATAACATGGTTCTTCTCTTATTTCTTCCTTCCACTTTCTATATATCACTAATGACTCTTTAATTTCCATCTGTTCTTTCCACTGTATTGTATCTTTCTAATTCTTTGCTTTATTTCCACTACTTTAATCTTTTTCAGGTTTTTAATTTCTATTCCACTTTCTTCCATATATTTTAGTGATGTTTTTCGCCACTGGTTTTTCTGGTCCTCTTTTACCACATCCCATATTTTTTCCAATAATCCACTTCCTCTTTCTTCTATATTCTTTATATATTTTATCCTCCCTTCCACAATTCTTGATTTCATATGAGAAATACCTATTTCTCCTTTCAATGAGCACACTGCTGCATTTCTTGGAGCTCCCAGAATCTGTCTACACACACTATTTTCTATTTTCTACATTTTTTCTATCTTTCCCTCTGTTATATTTATTATATTACTAACATACAGTATTGCTGGCAGTGCTATGCTTTTCCAGAACGTTTTTCCAATTAATAATTTATTGCTGCTCTTACTTATAATTGGGTATACTATATTTAGCATTTTCTGCATTTTTTCAATCATTTTCTGCTAGCGGGTTTTAAACAAGTTCCTTTTATCTTCTATTATCACACCCAAGTAATGTATATTTTCTTTTATTTGTATGCCAGCAATTTCAGTTGGTTTTTCCTTCATATTAAACACTATTACATCACTTTTTTCTTTGTTTATTTCCAAGCCACATTTTTCTCCAACTTCAGTTAGAATTCTTATGCTTCTTTCCACTTCTTCCACTGATGGACTTAACAGCAACCCATCATCTGCACAGAATAGTGTACATATCCTAAACAGCTCGTTTTCAACACCACATCCTCCAACCTTACATTTAACTGCATCTTTAAACTGGGGTATACCTGTATAAAATAAAAACACAAATGAAAATGGTGTATAGAGAAAGATACTCCAAGCTCCATCATATGCAACAAACTGTACACTAACAGGAGAAATAAGAGCATCACTAATGATAAAAAAAAAAATAATTAAAGGAAGAGTGATGTACTTTAAAAGCATTCTAGAAAGAAATAAGAAGGAGGAGAAGAGGAAATGGATGAGAACAACAAAGAAATATCTGGAACAAACAAAGTGTCTGCTCTTTCCTCTCCTCCATCCTTCTTTCCTTCCATCCTCTTCTGTCTTTCTTTCCTTCATGCTTTCCTCACCCTTCTGCCTACGGGTTACTTTACACTCTCACTTCTGTCTTTCTTTCCTCTTACTTCTGCCTATGGGTGACTCTACACTGAGTGACAAACCAAATGGTTTCCTGTACATCAGGAACCATTTATTATGCTGGGTGGTAACCATATAACCAAATTATGGCGCCTGGTGATTTAGCGAGTAATTAAGGCACTCCAATTGGATTGAGCCGGTGAAGGTTTATATCCAAAAGATGGTTGGGGCTTATTTCTCACATAATGCCAGTCAGGGATGAGTGAGGCTGGTCACTCTCATCTTAATCAGGACCAACTTGCCTAGCCCCGGGCTCCTACGCTCCTCATAGGGCAACGTAAGATTGGATGACAGATGGATGGATGAACAAATCTGAATTTTAGGAAAATATGAGAAATGAACAGAAAACAACTAAACAAGATACTAGATAAGTGGGCTACTGAGAAGTGGAAGACTAAGCTTGAAAGTAAAAGCAGCTTGTGTATATACAGGTGCTGGAGAGAGAAAATAAAAGACGAAAATGAAATACAAGTACTATATATGATACAGTAATAACCGGTATTCCTGCCTCCACAGTGTTGTACAGAGCAAGAGCTAATTGCTAACAACTTAATGACAGGAAATGATTTAGTTACAAATGAAGGCACAGCATGTATATACTCTTTGTGGGAAACCTGATGCATGTCTTACTGATGTGCCCAGAGCTTTGTGAAGGAAGAACACCACTGATGGCAGAAATTAACCAACCATATATTAAAGACATATGAACAACTGGCAGGACAATTATTGTTTTGAGAAGACAATACTGAGAAAAAGACAAATTTAATCTACAACCTAGCTATGTACAAGTAGGAAAAAGATGCTGAGTAATCTAGCAGCATAGGAATGATGCAGTAAGGAAAAGACGTTTAGAAGGTGTCGATACCACGACAGTACCTCAGCCATCATCATCATCATTTCCGTTGTTCCCACGTTAGATTTTGATGGGTTCCTAAGGGAGGATGATGATAAGGAGGAAGCGGCACAGAAGCGGCAGCATGAGGCCCATTTGGTAAAGAATTAATGGCAAGGATTTTATTTGAACCTACACTATAACTGACCACCTCTGACTGACTGAGAGTGAGAGACTGACAAGGAGAGTGTATGTGAGTGAGGTGGAGGGGGGGAGAGGGAGGAGGAAGCCAAGGATGAGATGGAGGGATGGAGTGGGGAGGTACCGGTATATGAGAGAGGGGGGTGTGAGCTGGGAGCAGGGCAGTGAAAATGGCAGGGGACAGGGCAACATGGAGGCGATTTGTTTGTGGCCACCCCTTACGGGATTAAGCCGTCCAGAAATAGACAAATAGATAGACCTCTGACTGTCACACAAATCTGAGTTCTCCAGGGTATAGCATTTTCCTTCCTTCTCTCCTCCCTCTACTTCTTGCTCCTATTTCTCCTTCCTTCCTTCTCTTCTTCCCTGCTTCCTTCCTTCCTGCCCATTACTCTGCTTATTATGTTCCTCTAATCTCTCTCTCTCTCCCTCCTTCCTTTCCTCCTTCCATCCTTCATGCACAATACTGCTTGTTGTTCTCCTTTCTCTCTCTCTCTCCTTCCTGTCCAATTGTTTTTTTTTTCTCTCCCATTTTTTTTTTCTCTCTCTCTCTCTCTCTCCTTCCTGTCCAATTGTTTTTTTTTTTCCTCTCCTATTTCTCTCTCTCTCTCTGACACCCTGAACACAGACAACTGGCACAACCTTCTGCCTTTCTTCAGCTTCCTCGTTCCTTTCTTCCTTCACTCCTTCCCATTACTCTTCTCTTATTCCTTCCTCTCTGACCATTTGGACATAAGAACTGGCACAACCTTCTTCATCTTTCCTGTCACTTCTTATTGCTTTCCTTTCCTTTCCAGGTGACTTAACATTGAGTGACAAGCCAAATGGTTTCCTGTAAGCCAAGAAACCATTTACAACGCTGGGTGGTAACCATATACCGGTAACCAATCCGTACGTGCTCCCTACGTGTCAACAAGTGGGTTGGTGGAGGGTTAGTGCCCCTCCCCGTAAAACAAATAACTCAAGAGTCAATGGCCACCCCTTACGGGATTATGGCGTCTGCCAATAGACAGACAACGTTCTTCCATCCTTCTTTTTGCTTCCTCCTTCCTTCCTTCTGCTTCTTCCTTCACTCCCTCCCATTACTCTGCTCTTTTCCTACTGCCTTCTCTCACTCTCCAACAATAAGAACATAGTGAAAGAGCACAACCTTCGTCCAGTAGCACAATATATCGTAAATTATAAGCTAAAATGACAGGTCGCTAGTTACCCTTACCGTTGTCATTTCACTCAAAGTCACAGTATAATGGCGCTACTCATCTTACCCTATGATCAACAGTGTCATTTTCTTGGTCACTGTTCATTTCCTCCTCGGCTTCTTCCTCTGACTGTGCAAATAGACTGTCATTTTCCTCACCCCGCCCCAGCATCTTGAAATGAAGTTTGTTTACATTCAAATGGCGCTTAAGGGACCCCGTGTTGAAAGTTTACAGGAACAATTTGTACATGTTTAGTGTTACGTTTAATTTTTTTTATAATGATATTACTACCCACGCCGAATCAGAGTAAAATTTGATGATAATGCACATCTTTGTCAAATTAACCCCTAAGGGATCGTTGCTAAAAAATGAGCGCGCCTTGTGATTTTTTTTTCTTTAAGAAAGAAGGAACCAAAGGCCAGCAGCAAGATGATTCTTTCCAAGAAATAATAAAAACAAATAACAGGGGACATTGGATGGATTTCTGTGACGGAATAGGACAGTAAGGTATTAAAATACCCGCCGTCGCCGGACCGACAACCCCGCCACCCCCCACCCTACCACCGAGCCGCCGCCTCACCACCACCCCAGAAGGACACCACGGAGGGCCGGATCACCGAGAGGTCGACCCGGGGCAAGAAGGGCGCCGGTGCTCCCCTGTCCGACAGAAGCTACGCCGGCAAAAGACTCGACCCTGCGACCGGGGCAGCCTTCACCAGGTTCGGGGTGGGACTGAGCCAGATTCAGTCCCAGACAACACCGCGGTATGGCCACTGTACGTGCCGGGGAGGGAGCGGCCACTGTACGCCCCTCAGTTGTTTCCTCCTGTAGCACCACCACAATGGCCACTGTACGTGTGGGGGAAGGAGCGGCCACTGTACGCCCTTCAGCTACAGCCACATCTGGAGACGGCCTCGGGGTGTTAGCTATTGAGCGCACTCAGACTGGCAAAGGAAGGAGGAGTGGAACCGCGATAACGGCCCTGTACGTGTCGGGGAGGGAGCGGCCACTGTACGCCCCTCATCCACTACCTTCTTCTCATACGGGAGTAACGCCGCGGTAACGGCCACTGTATGTGCCATGGAAGGAGCGGCCACTGTACGCCCTTCAGTTACTTCCCGCTGGGTAGGCAGACCCACGGTAACGGCCACTGTACGTTCTGGGGAGGGAGCAACCACTGTACGCCCCTCATCTGCCTCTTCCTCCTTCGGAAGCAGCACCGCCACAATGGCCACTGTACGTGTGGGGGAAGGAGCGGCCACTGTACGCCCTTCAGCTGTGGACCTTAGGAACTGCGGAACCACCACAACGGCCACTGTGCATGTGGGGGAAGGAGCAGCCACTGTACACCCTTCATCCATGATTCCTGGGGTCCTCCCGGAGAAGGAGGTCCCTTGCACGGCCAGCCTTTCACCTCCCGGCTGCGTGGGACGCCCTTTACTTACTCCCTCCAGGTGTGGTTCCCCGGGGATGCTGCCAGAGTGGTGCCATGGCCCTGTGTCAGTCCTGTTGCCTACCCCTGGTCGGTCCCGGTCTCTGATGTACGCCAGACAGAAGAGGTGCCGCAGTCTGCCCCTGACGGCGCCCCTCCCTACAGGCGACCACAGTACCCAGGCTCCCAGACCGGACCGGCAGGCCCCAGAGCCAAGCCGCTTGGGCTCCACAGGCCCGCCTCCTGCAGCTGTTCGGCCCCAGCCCCGAGGGCCGCCCTTCAGGTCGAGGCCCCCAGGTCGGAGGGCCTCCCTGCTCCCCACCGACGAGGCTCCAGCATGAGGGCCTTGCAGGTCGAGGCCACCAGACGGTAGAGCCTCCCTGCACTCCCCTGACGAAGAAGACCCAGCAGTGACACCCCTGTGGGTGGTGCACTGTCTCCTGCAGGAGGGCTCCCCAGTAGAGCCCCCTCCCATGTCCGGGCGCCTCCTCTGTTAAGCCCAGGAAACAAGGGCAAGTAGTGACTTTAATACATATCGTGTGTCTTGAAAAACCACAGAGATGGGAGTGAACAGTGACAGTGAAAGAGTAAGGCCAGCATAATATAAGTGACACACAGTGAGACAAATACCCAGGCAGAACAGAAAAGACTAGTAAACACGGGCACAGAGACCTACAGAAACAGTGGGGAGCGAGGAAAAACCAAAAATCTGTGAACAGTGTCTCCGCGACTAAATAACTATCCCGAGTGTCGCGACTCGCTCTCTGACTAGTTATAGTAATATTCACTCTCTCAGCCCCTGGCCCTTTTTACCCCTAGCACATCTGGTTTAGACTATTAAATGCTAATTCTTCCTATGGACATAATACGGGTATCGAGAAATTGTAACTCACCATCGATGTATAACTGAAGATCTCCACTCTCTGCCTGTGCTGTGTGTAATACAATATATTGAGAAGCTAACTCTGTAAACCTGTCTCCATCATATCATGTAACTCTTTGTGTTTATATTGTAACAGTGTATTGGATTAAGACAATAGATGTGTTAAGGTGTACTGCCTAGTTTTTATACCCTGTTCCTTTGTGGGTGCTTTATTTCCGGTCCGGAAAGAGGACCCCACTCAGTCGCGACGTTTTTAGGACGAGGAGTCGGACTAAAAACATCCCGCATAACAGGTATAATAAGCCAAACAAATGTTAACTAGAATATGCCAGCACATTATACTGAGGGAGAGAAAAACCTTAATGAGAAAAAGAACAGTAGCCTAATAAAAAAGAAACTGAAAGAAACCACAAGGACCCACAAACAAACAATGACAGCTGCCAAGATCGAAGAAAATGAAAAAAATAATAATGATAATAAAAAAGTCCTACGAAGACCAAAAGTGGACCGAAGAAAACTGAAATACCCACCCGCCGGAGCGACCCTGACACCACCACCCCAGGAGAAGGACGTCGGGAGGTGACAAAACCCCAAGAGGAGGCCACGGGGTGGCTTACAGGTGTCCTGTACTGTCCCGCGCTACACCGACCCATATCCCCAGCTACCTTATGCCCCTCTTCCACTCAGCCAGACCCACAGGAAGTGCATTGACCCAATGCATTACCCCCTGACGGGGACAGTGCTCACCAGACTCGGGGTGGGACTGATTCTAGGACAGTTCCAAGTAGGCCCTCGGCCACAGGGTCCTCTGGACCTGCCTATAAAAGAGGAAGAGTGACCTCTGGTCCTCTCAGCCCTACTATACCCCAGGGGAGCAGCGGCACAGTAGTGTCCATTGGATCTACTGTAGAAGGAGCATCCACCGGATCTCCTTCTGCCACCCAGCTTCGGGAGCAGGCGTGTTGGACCATCAGACAAATGACCTTCACCTGCAATTCCCAGGAGGGAGGCGGGGCCATGATAGAGTTCACCGGACCTGCCAACGGGGGAGAGACCACCCGTCGTCCCCTAGCTGCACTTTTCCCCAGGCAGCAGGAGGGCTGTAGAGTCCATCAGACCTGCTGCAAAAGCCAGAAAGTCCACCAGACTTTCTCCTCCTACTGCCCCCAGGATGAGTGGTCCTCTGGCAGCGTACCCCAGGACCTGTCGGCTCGAAGGAGTGTGCCCCAGATCCCCTTTGTCCACTACCCCAGGAGGGAGCCTAGGTAGCACCCCTCGGATCTACCAGGCAGAAGGAGTATTCCCCGGACCTCCTTTCTTTGCCCCGGAGTTGAGTTCCGGTAGGGTCCATTGAACCTGCCAAGCTGAGGGACTGACCACCGGTCGTCCCTCCTCCACTTGCCCGGAGGTTCTCTACGAGGGCGCAGTCTCTGGCTCAGCCTGCCCCTCCAGAGGCCGAGCAAGATACCCCTCCTGCTCCCCCTCCTCTACGAAGGGTGGAGACTGCTCCCCGACAGGGTCCTTGTCGGAAAGTACCTGGAGCGGACCCGCCACAAGCCTAGGCATCCTGTCCCTGCAGCCCAGCCGCCCAATGCCCCCAGCAGCTGACAGACTCCCCCAGGGCCGGTGGCAGCAGCCAAACCCTGATAGCCTTCCCCTCCCAGTGAAACCACAGCCTTCGGACCTTGAGGAGTGCCCCGCAGCTGACCCCAGGCCCAGACCAGCCCAGACCCTCCCCCAGGACCGCCATCATGGCCAACGGCAGGCGCCGTGCAGCACGCCTATTAGCCTTGTTCGGCCCTAGTCCAGAGGGCCACCACACTCCACAGCCCCCACCAGGAAAGGGCCGCCCATCACACTGCCCTCCGGCTTACACCGGACTCCTGACCACGTTGCCCGAGACCTGTGCCCCAACTGGGAGTGCACCCCTGATGACTCTCCTCCCACACAGGGCTGCCACCTGTGCTTACCTGCAACATAGTCTCTGTATGCCCTGACGCCCACCAGTGGTCCCATCAACCCTATGCAACACTCGTGCTCCCCCATAGTGCTATAGACCCTGTGTGAACCCCTTCCCCCTCCCGGCCAGAGTGTCATGCCCCTGTTTAATACTGTGACCCCCTTAACGTATCATAGACCCAGTGGTATACGTCCCCTGTGCAGTATTGTATTCGGTTCATACCATCGTGGCCCCTGTGTACTCTTTGTAACCCCAGTAACGCCCCTGTGTGTGACCTACTGTGTTGTGCCCCTTACCCCTGAGTAATAACGTAATATCCATGACCCCTGTGTAATGTTTGTGTCCCCTTTATACCATTGTCCCAGTGTGATATCTTTCGTGTGTAATATAATGCCCCACACCCCTGTGCCCCAACTGTAATATCAAGACCTCTGTGCTATATTGGTAATAACTTACAATGTCATAGCCCTATATGGAATACCTGTCTCCCCTGTGATATATAGTGTTGTGCCATATACCATACTTGTGCCATATATAGTGTTGTTCATGTACTAATTGTGTAAAGTCCACTGTATTTGTTTATAAGGTAATATACGTGTAAGACTGCTTAACCCATGTTTGAGCCCTGTCCCTTGTTTGCATGTTCTAGCCCGGTCCAGAACAAAAGAACGCAAGTCGGTGCCCGTATCTGAGCTCAAGGAGTTGGACCCAGAATACGCTACATAACAAAAACCAAGCACTCTCAAACATGCAGCGAAACCCGAAATTCTTCTTCAGTTATGTTACGAGATTTGCTAAGACAAAGACACAAACTGGACCACTCTTATCACCAACCAGCATCGTGGAGGAAGATCCCCTAGAAATGTGCAACATACTCTTAAACCAACATGAGGCCGTCTTCTCCACCCCAGATGAAAAAAGGAAAATAAACTCCCTGGAGGACTTCTTCACAACACTGAACACATCAAGCCTGCCTACACTTCGCGACAAGAACTTCACAAAGAAGACATAGTCAAGGGATCAGTGAGCTAAAACCAACCTCTGCATCTGGACCTGACGGTATCCCGGCTATACTGCTCCTCAAGTACAAAGAAGCACTCACAGAACCCATTATCACTGTGGATTCCGAAAGCATGCCCCAAATATCAAAACAAGCCTTAATCACACCTGTAGTGCACTTATTGTGCACCACACAGCCGTACTTTGCACCACACAGCCTTCATACGTAATCACCACATTTCCTCCACACTTTGGACACGGCACCGTGGCATCGAGGCTTGATTGACCCAGTGACCCTCCTAAAACAGCAAACCCACGCCTAGGGTGTCGCTGGTGCCTAATCCAATCAGGTCACATATAAGCCACGTCGTGAGGTGCGTCTTCCACTTGCCTCTGACCAAAGGTCTAGCTGCCCAACCACAGTCGACCTCGTCATGTGCACACGACACTAGAGGCCTATGTGAGCGTCATGTGTACAAACGCTTGAGGCGTTGCCTGAGGCCTTTTTCCCACTCCTGACCCCGTCCAAGCAACATCTGTGCCCCCTCGCGTACACATACACACCACGGAAACACTTAACCCCTTATAATTACCTATCCCACTAACCACTGAGCTTACGTATCCACCCCTCTCTCAATAATCACAGTCACGGTACTTGCTCCAGCTCAAATACTATGTAATTCTCCCCTGTAAACCAATTGTGAATGTGTTGGATACAGGGTTGATACATTGGTTAATACACTCCTCTCACTCCCAAACTGAGTTTAATATCAATCTCCATTGTGAGTATCGAACATATAAAGTAGCGAATTACCACACTCCCTAAAGCGCTACACAGGTAGCTAGCTCACATACCTAAGGCGCTACACATTAGCTAGCAAGCAAACTCCGCCCATAAAAATAACAACACACCCATCCATAAAGGGGCAGACACAGGCAAACCCAAAACTATAGACCAATTGCCCTGACTTCACATCTTATCAAAATCTTTGAAAAAATTGTGAGGGACAAAATAGTTACCTTCCTGGAACACAACCAGCTCATGAACAAAACACAAGATGGGTTTCCACAGGGCAGGTCGTGCTTGTCAACACCGCTGGCCCACTGCGACTGGCTGCTGCAACAACTGGCCAACAAAAACAATGTGCACATGATCTTCCTAGATTTTACAAAAGCATTTGACAAGGTGGACCACGGCGTGCTTCTTCACAAACTTAAAAACCTCAGAATAACAGAAAAACTTTGGACTTGGCTGCGCAGCTTCCTCACCCACACAAGAGGGTAGCAGTAGACGGCCACTGCTGCAAAGAAGGCCCTGTCATCAGTGGAAGCCCCCAGGGATCAGTACTGGGTCCACTCCTCTTCTAGTACTGATAGGACACATTGATGAAAGGATCACACAGTCCTACCTCTCCTCCTTCGCTGATGACAAGAACATAAGCAGAAAAATTAATTCGGAAGATGATGTCGCCCAGCTAAATGAACAGAAAAAATCTACAAATGGGCACGAGACAACAACATGGCCTTAAACGAGGAAATATTTGAAATCCTTAGCTGTGGTACTGACGAACAACTTGCCCACCCACGAACTGAAGGAGGGCTGTCAGTCCCAATAAAACCCCACGTTAAGTGCCTCTGTGTCCTCCTAAGTGCAAAGGCAGCATTTCATCACCATACAGAAGGAACTACAGAAACCAGAAGAATATCAGGGTGGATCCTGAGGGTGTTCCACTCCAGAGAAATAGAATGCCTCCTCACACTCTGGAAAACACTAGTCCAGCCAGTACTGG
>NC_136984.1:30049791-30057291 GCF_032717465.1 Coenobita brevimanus
GGGTGGCCGCAGACAAAACGCCTCCACGTCGCTGTCACCCATCATTTGATTGCCCTCCCCCCAACTCACTCCTCCCTCCCTCATATACCTCTCAACTCCATCCCTCTACCTCATCCTTGGTCTTCCCCTCCCTCTCCCTCCCTCCACTTCACCCACATACACGACTACAGTAACTGACATAGCAGCGACCCCAAATGAAGAGGAAACTGAGACAGCCAAGTTTAAAATGGGTTGTTGATTACAGGAAGGGTGAAACAGTATATATGCCCCTCAGAGGTCCTGGACAAAAACCCTTTCACCAAAGAAATATATGTAACCAAAAAGGAACATGGAATAAATCACACTAGACCCTCAACTGCATTTACACAAACATAGATGGAATGAACAACAAGACTGTGGAACTTGTGGCTTTAATAGAGGAAGAGAATCCAGCCCTCCTCTTTTTCACAGATGCTAAGTACAATACAGATAGGTTGAATACCAGCTTGTTTGAGGTAAATCCCTGCACGATAATAAGGAAAGACAGACATATCCAAACGTCCCAGGAGGAGGAGTAGCGATAACAGTCACGAAGGAGCGTGTCGTGGATGAGTCTTCGGCATCGAGTCTACAAGATCACGAAGCACAAGAGTCAGTCTGGTGTGAAATAAAAAGTAAGGAAGGCATGAGCATAGTATTAGGCTCTGTATACAGAACCCCATCCTCCCCAGTACACAGTAATAAAAAAAAAATCTATGATCTCATCAGAGTAAGTGAAGAAAGTACAAAAAACAGATTCTAGTCACTGGAAGCTTTAATTTTAGTGACATTATTTGGGAAGAGAACAGAGTAATGAACGGCTGCCAGAACTATGGTGAGGTTCACAGTTTCCTGGAGGCTGTGAATGACAACTTCTGGACCCAACACGTACATGACAAGACCCAGCTGCACGAGACAGACAACCCATCCAGACTGGACCTCATCATCACCAAGACTGACTGCGAGATGAATGACCTGAAGTACTTAGCACCACCAGGCCATAGCAAATATGCCGTATTGAATTTTTTCCTTGCTGTTGATGCCAAGCCACAGGAACACGAGGCCAATAAAATCAAATGAATTTACCACAAGTCAGACATTGCTAAAATGAGAAAATTACTCCCTGATGTTGAGTGGGCACTTCCATTCTCTGGCAAAACTGTCCAGGAAAAATGGAATGTATCTCTGAAAAAACATGAAAGAATTGTAGCAGACTGTGTACCAACAAACAAAAACAAACAATCATCAAGAAAACCCAACTGGATGAACAGGCGCCTGCGGATACTGATTCAGGGGAAGCAGGAAGCATGGGAGAAAAAACGGGGCCAGAAAAACACCTGAAAAATGCGACCTGTGCTGTACAACGCAGGGAGAAACAAAGCTACCAGGGAAGTGAGGGCTGCCAAGTACGAGTATGAGAAGAAAGTGGCCAAAGATTCAACAACTCAAAACATATCTAGGCACATGTCCATTTGCAGCCCAATATCAAGGAGACCGTCACCAGAATAAACACAACCCATGATACACTAACTGAGGATGACAAAGAGACTGCAGTGATAATGAATAAGGCTTTCAACAAAGTCATCGTTAAAGAAGATCTAAGTGGACCAGCCCATCTCCTGATGCTACATTCCAGGGACCCAAGATCACACAAACTGATATAAGCCAACTGGAGGTAAAGAAGAAGCTGTCTGACTTGACCCCAGCAAAGGGCCAGGACTGGATGGTGTGTCATCAGCGTCTTGAAAGCTTCTGTTGACATATTATGTGACCCTTTACTCGACATATTTTGTTCATCTCTCTAGGCTGGTGAAGTTCCCAGTGACTGGAGGAGGGCCAACATCTCACCCATTTTCATGAAGGGCAGCCAAACTGAACTCCTAAATTACCGTCCATTGTCCTTGACCAGCACAGACTCCAAAATATTAGAGTATCATTTGACAGGAAATTGTAAACCATGTGCCATGGAACAGCCTGGCTTCCGATGCAACAGGAGCTGTCTGACAAATATGCCTTGCTACCAGGACGATCTCATTAATGCAGCAGATCATGGCAAATTTGCTGATGTCAATTACTTAGGCTGTGAAAAAGCTTTTGACAGGGTCCCCCACCAAAGACTGTGCATCAAGCTTGAGGCAGTGGCAATAACAGGGAAAGTCTTAGGCTGGATCAAGAGCTTTCTTTCGGACAGACTCCACAGGGTGTCCATCAGAAATGAGGCATCAGACTGGCTGCCAGTTGAATGGAGTTCCCCCTGTGCTCGGACCCATCCTCTTCATCACATGTATCAACGACTTGGTCTCAAATTTGTAATCTACAGCCAGCTTGTTTGCAGATGATGCAAAAAATATACAAAGTTATTGGGTCAGATGAAGACATCAAGGCAATGCAGAGTGACATGTAGGGACTGGACGAGTGGAGTGGCACGTGGTTGTTGAACTTTAACACACATGTGTAGGACAATGCACACAGGACACAAAAATCCCGGGGCCAACTATCAACTGGGCAATAAAACACTTGAAAAATACACCTTAGAAAAAGAACTAGTAATCCTGATAGCATCGCACATGACGCCTTCATAACACGTTGCACAGGCAGCAGGGAAGCCAACAGTAGACTTGGAGTCATCAAAAGACATTTCACTGCCTTGGGTAATGAAGTCTTTGTACCACTTTACCTCTCGTTGGTGTGTCCTGTTCTTGACTATGGAGAGCTGTGTTGGTCGCCATATTTAATGAAAGATATCCAGACACTGGAGAATGCAGCAGCGAGCCACGAAGCTGGTTCCAGGACTGGAGAGATTACCATACGAGGAGAGATGCAGGCAACTCGAACTTCAAACGTTAAGTGAAAGAAGGAAGAGAGGGGATGTGATCAAAACCTTCAAGCCTATCCATGGATATGAAGACATTCCTTCCTCTAAGTTCTTCAGACTCAGCACAAACCAGTTGAGAGGACACTCCTTAAATCTCTCAAAGCCAGACCACTGGAGAACGACCCTAAAAGACAACTGGTTTGCAATAAGAGTGACTGATGACTGGCACTCACTTCCTGAGAATATAGTCACAGCACCCACAACAGCCACATCTAAGTTCCGTTGTGACAAATACACTGGGCAACAGGTGTCTTAAAGGTGGGGGCACGCAAGGAGTGCACATCTTATTTCCCACTAGCTATTCATGGGTAAGCATTCATAGGTAAGCACAGGTCAGCCGCAGCCTTAATTGGGTGTTGACATTGCATCGCCTTACCACTGGGTCGTATAGGGTCGCTGAGTGTAGCCCCAAAACCCACCAACGCGACCCCCCCCCCTCTCTCTCTCTCTCTCCACTATTTTCAGTTATTTATTTATTTTATACATGTCCTTCATAGATGTTTTCTACAGTGGCTTGAGTAGTACATTTGCGACTGTTGCTAGGCAGTGTAAGACATAGGCTGTGAGGATATGATGTGCATATATAAGCCAGAAGTGCACGGTAATGAGTGTTGACGATAAATGTAGGATAAGCGATCTGTTTTGTTTATTACACCTTCCTGTCCTGTTCATCAGACATGCTTCCAATATCGCCATCCTTTGCATCAATAACATAGAACTTGATATTAACCAGCCGTATCCATAGATAAATCGTTAAGGAAGAGATGTTAGGGACGAGAATACGGACCAGGGGCTCCTACCACTCACTCTTCGCATAATAACAAACAGCCTAAACAGGTAAATACGTGACCAGTTGACATCTCCAGCGAAACATGGCACTACACATTCCTTTCCATGCCGCGATTTTTTTTTACTATATTCATTTCCCGCCACTTCTGTATTTTATTAAACTCCAGGAAGATATTTCAGATTTGAGGTGTTACATAGACCATTTTTTTTTTTTACCCCTCGATTACTTAGTCACTTTCCTAAATTCAAATAGATCGGTGTTAATCTTTAGGGTCTCATGTGATATTTGGCAACTCGCATTTCCCTTTCATTCGGCGCCTCTCCCTCCCTTCCTTCCTCCCTCCCTCCCTCCCACTCTCTCTCTCTCTCTCTCTCTCTCTCTCTCTCTCATTTCCAGACGATTGTATTCTGCTCTGGGAGGATTTTTTGGACCTGGAGAGGTTATATTGGCTTCATTAACTCCCTCACTATTACGATACTTACCTACGCTAATTTTAAAGTCTCTTAGTAGGAATGTTGTTAGGTGGACATTTGGCAACTATGCTTCCCACAATGGCCACACCACAACACACAGACAGGTAGACTCGCACATCCTCCTCACCACATCTCCACCACATCACCACCACACCTTCCCTACACCTCACCACACCACTAGGTAAGCTGTTAGTTGCCCAGGTAATCTTGAGTTTGGGTCCAAGAGGGTGTATGTGAAATTTAGGTGTGAAGAACTGCGTAGTGTAAAATGCATGCTCCCAACCTATTCAGCCCTAGTAACTAATTCATTTATTTATTGCTGGATAAATATTTGGATCAGTGTCAAATATACGCGTAGTAAGCGGGGTTCTTTCTGGTAAAAACGTTACAACCGGAGTACCACAGGATTCAGTGTTGGGTCCTCTTCTCATCTGAATATATATATAAATGATAATGACCAAGACCCGTGTTCTAGTGCCTAAATATTTGTTGATGCTAAAATAATGATAATAATAAACGCTTGAAAATCTGGGTATAGGCCTACTTGTTTACAAAAGCAGATGACGCAGTGTAGTGAGTGAATAAAATCGAAGTGCCAGGTAGCAACGATCCTGTGGCATTATGTATTCTATGCAAGGAAGAAGGAACCAAAGGCCAGCACAAGTGTTCCCTCCAATTAGGAAAATAAAAACAATATAACAGCCAAATTCAAGATATTTTCATTTTGATATGCCTTGACTGGAGGTCATAGGCAGTATGAAATACAGACAGAGGAAGACAGTAGGAAATACAGAGGAAGACTAGGAAATACAGAGGAAGACAGTAGGAAATACAGAGGAAGACAGTAGGAAATACAGAGGAAGACAGTAGGAAATACAGACAGAGGAAGACAGTAGGAAATACAGACAGAGGAAGACAGTAGGAAATACAGACAGAGGAAGACAGTAGGAAATACAGAGGAAGACAGTAGGAAATACAGACAGAGGAAGACAGTAGGAAATACAGACAGAGGAAGACAGTAGGAAATACAGAGGAAGACAGTAGGAAATACAGACAGAGGAAGACAGTAGGAAATACAGACAGAGGAAGACAGTAGGAAATACAGACAGAGGAAGACAGTAGGAAATACAGACAGAGGAAGACAGTAGGAAATACAGAGGAAGAGTAGTAGAAATACTGACAAAGGAAGACAGTAGGAAATACAGAGGAAGACAGTAGGAAATACAGACAGAGGAAAACAGTAGGAAATACAGACAGAGGAAGACAGTAGGAAATACAGAGGAAGACAGTAGGAAATAAAGACAGAGGAAAACAGTAGGAAATACAGACAGAGGAAGACAGTAGTATATACAGAGGAAGACAGTAGGATATACAGAGGAAGACAGTAGGATATACAGACAGAGGAAGACAGCAGGAAACAGAGGACGACAGAAGGACACAGGCAGATGGAGACAGTTCCAGAGTTGATCTGTTGCATACATGAAGGACTGCGAGTAACGGTACACAGTAAGCAGCAGGGAGGATACGGTACAGGATTATTTCAAACTAAAGATGGATTGTAAATGAGATGAAGGCTATGAATTGTTTACAGAGATGACAGTGATAATAATACGATCTATAGAACAGTACTGGGCCTCCGTGCGAGTATTTCTGAGAAGGGACGAAGACGAAACTGCAAATAAATAAATAAACAAAAAATGGCGTGAGCAGTAACATAATTTCGGCAGTTTAAAAAAATGTGAAAAAGAAATGGGGATATTACACGTAGAGGAAGAAGAGGAGGACCATTGGGCATTAAATGAGTGAGCTGGGTATGGTGTTAGGTGCTGGCCAGTATCATCCACTCACTTGATGTAGTGCTGCTTATTTCTTCCTTCATCTCAAAATCAGTCGGATTTACTGCCCGGCTATACTACTACTATTACTACTACTACTACTACTACTGCCACTACTACTACTACTTCCACCACCACCACTGCTACTACTTATACTACTGCTGCTACAATTACTACTACTACTACTACTACTAATACCACCACCACTACCACTACTACTGCTAGCACTACTACTACTGATACTACTACCACTACCACCACCACCACCACTACTACTACTACTGATACTACAACTACTACTACCACCACCACCACTATTACTACTGGTACTACAACTACGAATACCACCACCACCACTACTGATACTACAACTACCACTACCACCACCACCACCACTACTGATACTACAACTACCACTACCACCACCACCACCACTACTACTACTGATACTACAACTACCACTACCACCACCACCACTACTACTATTGATACTACAACTACCACTACCACCACCACCACTACTACTACTGATACTACTACTACCACTACCACCACCACCACCACTACTACTGATACAACAGCAACAACTACTATTACCACTACTACTACTACTACTACTACTATTACCACTATTACTACTACTACTATCATCACTTCAAATACTACTACTGCGACACACAATCGTCAGCTCGATCACTAGCAGCTAAACGGTTATCGTGGAGTGCAGGAAGAGGGTAACTTCAGCCTGCAGTCCACTGGGTGCACGTTTATAGGCGAAAAGGGCAACAACAACAACAACAACAACAACAACAACAACGTCACCGGATGAAATGAATGTGGTAGTAGTGGTGGTTGTAGTAGTAGTAGTGGTGGTGGTGGTGGTGGTTGTAGTAGTAGTAGTAGTAGTGGTGGTGATAGTAGCAGTAGTAGTAGTAGTAGTAACATTGGTGGTAGTATAGTAGTGGTGGTAGTAGTAGTAGTAGTAGCAGTAAAATATAATAATGATAGTTGTAGTAGTAATAGTATTATACCGGTAGCTGTAATAATAATAATATTAATAATAATAATATAGTAGTAGTAGTAGTAGTAGTAGTAGTAGTAGTAGTAATAGTTATAAAATGGACTTAGCCATCCATCCATCCTTTGCTACCCATGGCTCACTGCTAGGCTACCCTTTGCTGACCAGCCTCACTCTTCCTTGAGCGGCAGTAACAGCGCTAAATAAACTCCAAACACCCCTCACTTCAACCGCCCTAACCCACTTGACATCCAGGCGTCATTTGATATGGTTACCACCCAGCGTAATAAATGGTTTCCTGGTTTGCACACTGCTTGGCTTGTCACTTAGAGTCAACTGAAAAGAACTACATAAAGTGAGTGGATGGTCGGAACTCCAGCTCTCCTCTCTCTCTCTCTCTCTCTCTCTCTCTCTCTCTCTCTCTCTCTCTCTCTCTCTCTCGGCGGAAGTTGTTGTTAGTGACGTCATATTTCCTGTATTGGGCAAAAACT
>NC_136984.1:30059791-30067291 GCF_032717465.1 Coenobita brevimanus
ATACATACAGATAGACGGACATTACATACATACAGACAGACGTTATATATATTAGTGGTAGGTGGGGGCGCTCGCCATCCACTCACCCGATGTAGTGCTGCTTTCGAGTGTCAGCCCTTTCCTCTCCTCCACCCTTTTTTCCTTCCATCCTCTTCTGTCTTTCTTTCATTCTTTCCTCTTCCTTCCGCCTGTGGGTCACTTTACACTCCCTCTTCTGTCTTTCTTTCCTTCATTCTTTCCTCTTCCTTCTGCCTGTGGGTGACTTTACACTCCCTCTTCTGTCTTTCTTTCCTTCATTCTTTCCTCTTCCTTCTGCCTGTGGGTGACTTTACACTGAGTGACGAGCCACATGGTTTCCTGTACACCAGGAAACCATTTACTACGCTGGGTGGTAACCATATAACCAGATTTTGGCGCCTGGTGGTTTAGTGGGTAATTACGGCGCTGCAATCGGATTGAGCCGGTGAAGGTTTATATCCAAGGGATGGTTGGGGTTTATTGCTCATGTAATGCCACTCATGGATGAGTGAGGCTGGTCACTCTCATCTTAAATGTCAGGACCAACTTACCTAGCCCCGGGCTCCTACGCTCCTCATGGGGCAACGTAGGATTGAATGATGGATGTATATATATATATATATATATATATATATATATGTATATATATATGTATATATATATATATATATATATATATATATATATATTGCCAGACGCCTCAATCCCGTTTGGGGTGGCCACAAACAAATCGCCTCCAAGTCGCCCTGTCCCCCGCCATTTCACTGCCCTGCTCCCAACTCACACACCCCTCTCTCATATACCTCTCCACCCCATCCCTCCATCTCATCCTCGGCCTCCCCCTCCCTCTTCCCCCCTCCACCTCACTCATATACACTCTCTTCGTCAGTCTTTCACCCTCCATCCTCTCCACATGGCCAAACCACCTCAGTGTGTTCCTCATAACGCTCCCTATCACATCCACATCAACACCACAACGTTCCTTTATATCCTCATTCGTCAGCCTATCTCTCCATGTGACTCCACAGGCTCCTCTTAAATAACTCATTTCCACTGCTCTCACTTTTGACTTGTGTCCTTCCAACAACGTCCAAGCTTCACTTCCGTACGTTAGAGTTGGTATCACAATACTGTCATGTAGTAACTTTTTCACTTCCATGCTCACTTCCCTGTTTCTTATCACTGCATTCAAAGAACCAGCAACCTTTCTTCCCTGCTGTACCCTTTCAAGCACTTCACCCTCCAAACCTCCATCCTTACTCATCACACTACCCAAGTACTTAAACGTACTCACATTTTCCAATTCCTCACCATCCAACCTCGCTGTACATTCACTGACTTCACCTCTCTCAAAGACCATCACTTTACTCTTCCCTACAATCACCTTCAGATTCCGTTTCTTACACACTCTCCCAAACTCATCCACCAAGCATTGCAGCTCCCCTTCGTCTTCACTCAACAACACAGTATCATCTGCAAACAACAGTACAAGGAGTTTCCAAACACTATCCTCTCTCACCAGGGCCACTCCAACATCCACTACCCTACCTTGTACCTCTTTTATTACCCCATCCATGTACAGATTGAACAACCATGGAGACATGACACATCCCTGTTTCAACCCAACTTTCAAAGAGAAAAATTCACTTAGTTCACCATCCACACGCACTGCAGCCTTCGCACCATCATACATACTCTTCACAGCATTCAACAACTTCCCATCTACTCCATATATTCTTAATACTTTCCACAATCCTTGTCTATATATATATATATATATATATATATATATATATATATATATATATATATATATATATATATATATATATATATATATATATATATATAGACAAACATGACATACATACATTCATACATACATAGTCAGACAGACAGACAAATTATATACATACATAGACATTACAGACAGACACACATACAGGTGTGTGATGGATTACTAATTATATTCATTGTTGTGTTTGTACAGGTGTGTGTGATGGCGTCGTGTGAGTGTGGGGTGTGTCTGGAGCAGTACGATAATTGTGAGCGTCGGCCACGGTGCCTCAGCTGCGGCCATACTCTGTGCAGTGCGTGTGTGGCGGCGGCACTGTCCCGGAACACTGACGGCCTGGTGTGTCCCTTCTGCCGCCTACCACACGCCAGTCCCGCCACAGCCCCGGAAGACATCCCTATCAATTTTACGGTTGCTAGTCTCCTCGGTGATGCTATTAGAACCACGTCCACACCTCGTGCACAAGCATTACTAGCTGAGATTAAACTTGAAGCCTGTGACCTCACCGCCACACACCTCTCCGCTTGCAACACCTTCATCGCTAGACTCCAGGACTTCCAGCGCAGGGTTAGCGAGACCAGAAAGATCCAGGAAATGCAGTTTACAGCGCTACAAACACTCGTACAGCAGCACCGGCGCGTTCTAGATGACCTTGTACAAGTCGACACACACCTAAGGGATGTTCTAGAGCGTGGACTTGAACAGAGGAATGTTCTAGAAGCAGCCCAGGCCAGAATTAACGCCTGTGCGAGTCTACTTGAGGTAAGGTCGAGAAGTGTGTGATTTGGGGAACATTCACATTGATCTGAAGCTAAATTTTGAAGGATTTAGCAGCTTTAGCATCATTTCTAGCAATTTGGGAGGCTTTTTACTTGGCAACACTGCACTGCCCAAGTTTTTTTTTTTTTACTTGGCAACAATGCTTTCTGACTTAACAAAGTTAGCATTATTATTTATTTCTAGCAGTTTTATGTGTACTTAGCAACAATTTACCATCGTCTGATTTGGCAAGCTTTGTGTACTTTGCAACACCGAAACGCCTTCTGACTTACCAGGGTTAGCATTATTTCTGGCAACTTGTGTACCTAACAACAATCTAGCATAATTTCTAGCAGTTTCTGTGTACTTTGCAACAATCTAGCATCCTTCAGCACCATGTCTAGCAATTTCTGTGTAATTAGCAACAATTTAGCATTATTTCTAGAACTTCTTTGTACTTAGCAACAATGTAACAGTATTTCTAGCATTTCTGTGTACTTAGCAACAATCTAGCATATGATTTAGCAAGTTTAGCATTTCTAGCAGCAATTTAGCATTCTCTAATTTAGCGCTTCTAACTTCAGGTCACCACGGCACATGAGGAGGGAAGGGGGTCGAGTTAGCATTGCTTCTGGCAATTTTTGTGTATTTAGCAATAATTTAGCATCCTTCAGCATCATATCTGGCAATTTCTGTGTACTTAGCAACAATCTAGCATGATACCTAGCAACTCCTGTGTACTTAGCAACAGCCTATCGTGCTCTGATTTAGCGCTTTTACCAACAGGTCACCACGGCACACGAGGAGGGCAGGGGTCGGGTCAGCAGCCTTGTGGAATGGCGGAAGGAAGCACAACAACTGCTGCAGTCACAGGTGGTCGTGGCCGCCAAACAGGTCAGTCCAAGAATAAATCGTTATGGAAGAGGTGCTACGGGTTAAACAGGTCTATATCCGCCATTTCCAAAACTAAATCGGTAAGGGAGAGGTGTCAGGGAGTGTCCTTAACCAATAAGAAAATTAAGATACGGCAACTGGCTATACACAGATAAAATTAACTGAATATCTATTTTAATAAGCATATGGGGGGACATACTACTTAACATTTTTTTCTCATTCAACAAAACTAAATCGCATAGGAAAAGGTGTTAGGGAGCGTCCTTAGCCTACAAGAAAATATAACGTCTGGATGCCAAGTTATATGCACATGAGAGGACATACTACATAATATTCTTTTTCTTGTTCAGCAAAAATAAATCGCATAAGAAAAGGTGTTAGGGAGCGTCCTTAACCTATTAGAAAGCGGAAATAAGGCGTCTGGTGAAATATAATGCCTGGATGTGAAGTTACAGCACATGAGAGGACATACTGCTTAGTATTCTTCTTCCTCAGCTGGAGCGAGTGAGTGGTGTGGCGCTGCATTCAGTCATCGAGCACAACATGGCGGAGGTGTCAGCAGCCATGGCCCCCACCAAGCCCACCCCACCACCACCCCACCCACTACCCCCACCCACACCCACACCCACACAGGTAACGTGATCTGACCCACCCACCACACTCACCCACACCCACACCCACACCCACACAGGTAACGTGATCTGACCCACCCACCACACCCACCCACACCCACACCCACACAGGTAACTTGATCTGACCCACCCACCACACCCACTCCCTCCACCCACACTTATACCCACACAGGTAACGTGATCCGACCTAACCCACCACACCACCCCACCCACCACACCCACCCACACCTACACCCACACAGGTAACTTATTCCAACCTAACCCACCACACGCACTACCCCACCCACACCCATACAGGTAACTTGATCTGACCTAACCCATCACACCCACGACCCCCACCCACACCTACACCCACACAGGTAACTTGATCTGACCTAACCCACCATACCCCACCACACCCACACCTACACCCACACAGGTAACTTGATCTGACCTAACCCACCATACCCCACCACACCCACCCACACCTACACCCACATAGGTAACATACTCTAACCTTTCTCAATCTAACCCAGCCCCACTCTCACCCAGGCCAACCCCAACAACCTTATTCCAACTTAACCCAGCCCCAAGTGACTTAACCTAACCTTGGCAGTGGCGTGGCAATAGGGGAGCATACACCCCTCAAGAAATGTCCCCACTACTACTACTACTGCTATTGTTACTACTACTACTACTTCTGTTACTACTACTGCTGCTGTTAGTATTAGTATTAGTATTAAAACTTCCTTCATCCCTGTGGGAAGTTTTCTTGTTTTTGTCATTATTATTATTATTATCATCATCATCATCATCATCATCATCATCATCATCATCACTTATTTAAAAATCGCACTGTTTCAAGGCAATATGGCGTAGAGCAGTGATGTTCAGACTGTGTTGCCTCTTGTACCCCTTGTCACCTTCCTCTGCCATACGTACCCCCATGACGGATTAACCTCAGTATTTGGAAGGACAGCGCAAATTATATTACAAGTTTGGATACTTCGAGTGCTTATTGACAACTGGATCAGTAATATCTGTACTCATTTCATTTACTCTTCGACAAACAGTGTGGTGAGACAAAGGAACAGCCTTTATTTGGACACCTGCATTTTTTTTTTCGAGTATTTTGTCAACCACCACACCCGCAGCCGGTAATATCAGTTCCCCAGCTATATTAAATGCCCTGTTAGTCTTAGCAACTAATAAACATACGGCTAAGGATGCTTCCACAGCTTTGTTGATGTTGTGGAGGCGTCTTAATTGTTCTCTGGGAACACTTGCAATCAGAAAGTCTTTAAAAAAACTTACCCGGTTAGCCAACATGACTGATGTTGTGTGTTATGGTGGCGTTGGCGGTGAGCTGGTGTCATGCTACTGTTGGCCAGCCTCCCCACAAAGAAGAACAAAGCTCCGGCAGGATTAGAATTCGTAGAAGTAAATCCAAAAAGCACATAATCTTCCTTGTATTGCCGATATTTAGGTAGGTCTGTTTTCTTGTTCTTCACGGCTGCCTAATTTCCTTCACTTCCATTGTTGCGGCAGCTGCTGCAGCTGTCACGTGTTAACCATCTATCCATATTTCGCTGTTAAAGAAATAACTGTGTATGTAAGCTGACATATGAATTTCAAAAAGAGATGTTCACACTTTCACTCCTAAGACCAAACAATACAAGAGTGGCTCGAGTGACGAGTTCCGCACTTGTCCCTTACACGTCCTGTCCCGTTTCCTCTCCCTCCCCCTACTCCCATCTCCCCTCAGTTTCTTTCGTTCATTTTAATTCTTACTCTGTTCTCTTGTCATTCACTTAAGTTGGAAACTGTGTAGTGTTGTGGTTATTCAGTTATTCTATATTACACAGTCACACATGCATACATACACATGCCCAGTAAAGTTACTGATCCAAGATGCCGTATCACCTACAGTACAGTATATGTGATAGTTTGAAAAAAAAAAAAAACTCATTATCTTCTCACATATCCTTTGAACAATGGTGCATACCCCCAAGTGTACACGTACCCCAGTTCGGACAATACTGGCCTAGAGCCTTCAGACTTTGTCAGCTTTGTCTAACAGCTTGTGCTTCTTTTGGCCAAATATGGTGGCAGTCCGTCAGCCGTATCTCCAGCTGTTAGCCACAACACAGAGATGTGGGTCAGCCACTGTGTCTCAAGAGCCGCCTAAGCTAGCAAGCTGAAATTTAACTACAACATAGCCTTAAGGCGGACACAGTGCAGAAAGGAGTATGGTTCCATTCGGTGGATTATTCTCTGAGATCGCCTGGGTTAAAGAATTGGGACTTTTGTGGATATTCCAGACGTCAGCTAATTTACCATGAAGGAATAAAGCCAGAGCCACCAAACTTGTTGGACTTCTAGGTTGTGATGACCTAAGGTGACATGCACAAGATCAGTCACCTTGACCCCAAGGTCCCTTTATTGCTCGCCTTCTAGTGGACAATTGCTGTGGTATTTTTCATTATCAAACTTGTCCATGGACAATTTTACGGTGTTCTAGTTATCATTATCACTATTATTATTATTATTATTATTACAGCATGATGAGGGCAGCCACACCAGACGCCTAATACGTGAGGTAGCGCGTCGGTCACAGGTGCTGGGCAGTGGTGTGTGGGGCGTATCGGACAGCGAGGGGCGGCCACGGTGCGCCTGTCTAACACTGACAGCACAACGCGTGTACATGGCAGCACTGCAGGAAGGACGCCCACCACACTACTCACACACCATCCCCGTCAGTAGTATACATCTATCTATCTGTCCATCTGTCTGTCTGTGTTTTGTGTATTTTTTTTTTAAATAGTTTATTCAGCTTTAAAAATTGTTCTTGTTACACTTACTGTCTTCTAAATTTCCTGTGTGTGTGTGTGTGTGTGTGTGTGTGTGTGTGTGTGTGTGTGTGTGTGTGTGTGTGTGTGTAACCATCTTCACACATCGGTCTGTATATTGGCACTATAAGAGGAAGAACCACTGCTACTACTACTACTACCACTACTACTACTACCACCACTACTACTACCACTACTACTGCTACTACTACTGGTCAATAGTAAAGATGCATACATGAATATTGTACAATGTAAAAGCAGATTTCATTCGTGCTTCGTGCTTAATACAGAAGAGAGAGAGAGAGAGAGAGAGAGAGAGAGAGAGAGAGAGAGAGTAAAATGCATGTGAAAACTTTGATGAGTGTCATATTTCAGTATGGTGATGATGATGATGATGATGATGATGATGATGTTTTATGTTTCAGTATGGTGATGATGATGATGATGATGATGATTATGATGATGATGATGATGATGATGATGATGAGTGTTATGTTTCAGTATGATGATGATGATGATGATGATGATGTTTTATGTTTCAGTATGATGATGATGATTATGATGATGATGATGA
>NC_136984.1:30082291-30089791 GCF_032717465.1 Coenobita brevimanus
TCTCTGAAACCTTTGTATTACTGGTGTCTGTATCTATGGTGTTCCCATTGTATGTATAATGTAATATAAATAGTCACTAATGAGTCTGTTCCCGTCCACACGCCTTGTATTGTATACTGTTGTATGTATATTGTAAGAAGGTTGAATTAAGGCAATACATGTGTTAAGGTGGCCTGCCGAGTTTTTATGCCCTGTTCCTCTGTTAAGGTGTTCTAGTTCCGGTCTAGAAAGAGGACCCCGTTCAGTCGCTGGTGTCTTTAGGACGAGAAGTCGACCTAAAAACACCCAGCATATATATATATATATATATATATATATATATATATATATATATATATATATATATATATATATATATATATATATATATATATATATATATATAGTATATGTGGTACAGTGGTAAAGTGTGCATGTTTGTACACTGAAGAACGAGGGTTCGCGCCCTGCCAGGGTAGTAAACTTTGAGAGTGTTCTACTGGTCACGTACTGCATTGGCGGACACAAGGGGTGCTGTGTATGAACCAGTGTCGCATACTATAAAGTATGCTTGCACCCAGTCAGCTTGAGCAGGCCGATTACATTTGGTTCACAAACTACACACACATCCAAAGCCACTCCAACACAACAATTACACTTACAAGCACTTCTCACCCTACATACAATCTCTACTAGACAGCCTAAGACACTTGGTGGAGATACATTGGCTGTATCGTCCCCACTTCGGTAGGGATAGGCCGGTCCTGCAGTGGACACTCAAACGGATGATGAGATTATATATATATATATATATATATATATATATATATATATATATATATATATATATCATGATCATCCGGACCTCCTTTCCCATCCTAGGGCAGGGTGAGAAGTAGCAACGTCCAGACAGCCTAAATTTGCCCAATCCAATGGGCCACGCTTCCATTCACTCATCATCCAAACCCAAGGAATCCTGGCTCCATCAGATATGCCAAAAACATTTCACCACGTTCTGTAGCTTCACATAAACGTATCCGACAGAGTCACTCCGGACGCTGCCACGTTCAAAGGGGGTGCCAAATCCCTGATCATGCACTTCTCACAACATTCATCCAGCCAGCTGGATCTCTTGTCAGTTCCCTAGCCTCACCGACTTCCGGACCTCTCTTCCTCACGCACTCTTCCACCATATCTCTCCACCTTCTCCTTGGCCTACCTCGCCTCCTCCCTCCTTCAAATTCGCTGAGATATACCTTTTTCACCACTCTAGTGTTATCCATTTTCTCCACAAGACCATACCATCTTAGCACACTTTCTTCGATTCTGTCCACCGACTTCCTCACTCCACATCTTTCACGAATCACATTGTTTCGCATCCTATCCACTCTCTATACTCAACATACATTCCTCAGCAGTCCCATCTCCATTGCTGTCACTCCTGACTTTCCATTTTCATGCCACACCATAATCTCACATCCATTATTTTTTTAAATAACAGAACAGAGGAAGGAAAATAAAAAAAAATAAAGAAAATAATCCATTCACCAGATTACTGGTGTCCTCTGTTCATAAAATATCTGTAACAGTTAGACTTGAACAGTTGTGGGTTGAAGTTTGGAGGGAAACAACTCTGGGGAAGCGAGTTCCAGAGAGATACAGTTCGGGGAATGAAAGAATTCTGATAGGCAGAAGTTCTGCAATATAGCTGAGTGACATTCCAGTCATGAGCGCTGCCAGATGCCCGTGTAGCACGAGGGAAGGCATGGAGAGGTGGCACCATGGACGCAACTTCGACTGAGCATTTGCCAAAAAAATATCTGTAAAATAATGCAAGGGAGGCAACATTCCTTCTTACTTGTAAGGGAGGTAGTTTATTTGTAATGGCAGGGTTGTTAATAATTCTAACAGCTTTGTTCTGATTTTTGTCTAGTTGTTTTAATGCAACCTCTCCACATCCATTCCACAAGGGTGAGCAATGTTCCAGCTGAGAGCACACATGACTCTTATAAATTATAGCTAATTGCTTGTCAGTGAAGAAGTTACGGACTCTGTACAATAATCCAAGTTTCTTTGAGGTGGTTTTAGCAAGTGATCTAACATGAGAGGTCCAGCTGAGGGCATTGTTAAGTGAGACGCCGAGAATTTCAATACTTTTGGAGATGGGAATATTAGTAGCACTGAAGGTAATGTACGAATCTGGCAATATCTGTCTATTAGTAAATTGTATATATTAGTTTTACTAGCATTAAATGAGACAAGGTTGTTTTGTCCCCATTCCCTGATTGTAGCTAGATCTTGATTTATGGAGATGGCTGTACTGAGCTGAGAGGTAGAGATATTAGACTTTGTAAATGGGTGTCTGAGTGTAAATGAACTATGAAGTGTTGAGTCATCTGCATATAAGTGGATGGGATTGTGGGTGACAGATAAGAGATCATTAATATGAACCAGGAACAGGGTTGGCGCCAGAACTTACCCCTGCGGTACGGCTGCGTTAATTGAGTGGAAATTGGAATATACATCATCTACTTTTACTCTTATTTTTCTGTCACCAGGATATGAGGAAATCAAAGGAACAAAAGATGTTAGGCCATAGCAAGGGAGTTTCGACAGCAGGGAACGGTGCCATACTCTGTCAAAAGCTTTAGAAATATCAAGGGCTACTGCATGAGTTTCTCCATGTATGTTAAAGTTGGCACTAACACTCCTTCATGTAAGCCTCGTGCAGCTGCATCACTCAAGCCTCTGTTTGTTATCGTGGCCTTCATTGCACCAGCTACTTTCCTTCCTTGTGTCACTCTACTTTCCACTTCTTTTGCACATTTTCCTCTCTTTTCTGTCATTGTACCCAGGTATTTGAAATCTCTCATCAGTTCCAGTCTCTCTCCATTGCACTTTAACATCACACTGGGAGTCACCTTCTCTCTCAGTAACCATCGCTTTACTCTTCTACATTTACTCGTACTCTCAAGGCACGACGCTCACAGACATCAGCAAAAACTCTGCACTAGCCTACCAAGTTCTTGTCCGGTATTTGCAAGCAGTCCTGGATCATCAGCATACAAATTTGAGATATTCCATTCATTACCAATGCCATCCCCCTCTCCATTACTCATGTTTTTACTTCTCTCATCACCCCCTCCATATATATACATATATTTGTATATCTATCTGTCTATCTATCTATATCTGTCTATCTGTCTATCTATATACATACATACATACATATATATATATATATATATATATATATATATATATATATATATATATATATATATAGAACACCCACGGGGACATGACAACTTTGTCACACGCCCACACAGATTGTGAACCATTCACTTAGACACATGCTTCACTACCATCATAAAAACTCTTGACGGCACCTAGCAGCTTACCATCTACGAGTACACTGTACATGCGCAAAACTTTCCACAATCCTTCTCTGTTTACTTTGTCGTATGCTTTTTCCAGATCCTTGAATGTCATAAACACCTTTCTTTCTCACAAGCCTTCTCCACTATCAGTCTCACTGCAAATATTTGATCCACACATCCTCTGCCACTCCTAAAGCCACCCTGTTCATCACTCACTTGGACTTCTGGTATCTCTCTTACTTTCTCTCTAATAATTCTTCCGTATACCTTCCCTCCCTACCACACTCAATAAACTTATGCCACGATAATTCTTGCACTCACTTCGTTCACCTTTATTTTTGTACAGGGGTACAATCACAGCCTTTTCCACTCTGCTGGCACAGTTTCACTCATCCAAGCCTTCTCCAACAAGCACTTCATTCCACTCTCTCTACTACACTTAAGCATCTCTGCATACACCTCATCAACCCCAGCTGCTTTCCCATTTTTCACCCACTTCACAGCACTCTTCACCTGTGCGAGTGTCACAACTCCTGGCACTGCATTCCTTCTCTGCACATCCCCAAAACCAATCATGTTTACAGCCGCTCTGCTCTCTCTATTCCCATTCATTAGGCTTTCAAAATATTCTTTGCATCTGGTCCTTGCTTTACCTCCATGGGTTAATAATCTACCTCTTACATCCTTCACACCATGACATTTCTTTCCGCTTTCACTTCTACATTTCCGCATCTCTTTCCAGAATAATTTCCTATTTTCAGAGTAGTTCGCATTATTTTTTCTTCCTAGATCCTCATTTACCTCCTTCTTGTTCCTCTTCATTAGTCTTTCTACGTGCTTCTTGCTCTCAACATATTCAGTTCTTATTTCAACTGAACCCCTGTCCTGTAACCACTTTAGCCACTTCTTCCTCTTTTCCTCCACCGCTCTCTTAACCTCCTCATCCCACCATGCCGTACCTTTCTTCTTTGTTGTTACTCTTGCCACACCACACACTGCTTTAGCATTTATAACTAAGCAATCCCTATATGCATTCCACAGGCTGTCCAGATCCATTTAATTCCAATTCAGTAATTCTAACTCCTCCTCTACTTTGGTCCTGTATTCATCTGCCATTTCTTTGATCCTCAGCTTCTTGACTTTCAGTCTTTCTCCCTGACCGCTCCTCTCTCTCCTGGTCCACCTCACTCCTCTCAGCTTGATCTTGCATACCACAATCATATGATCTGACAGACCTCCACATCGTCCTCTCACGGCCCTTGTATCAGCAACCATTCCCATCATCAACCTTACTACGAGCACGTAATGAGTCAGGCTTCCTTCAACAGGACCCCCTTTCCCTCTATACCAAGTACATTTATTTGCATCTTTGTGTTTGAAATACGAGTTACAAATGCACAACCTCCTTTCCTGACACACATCCTTCAGTCGCTTCCCTTTATCATTTTATCCTGGTACTCCAAAACAACCCACTATGTCATCCTCAGGACCAGTGCCTACTCTTCCGTTCATATCCCTCATTATGATCACGTTGTAGCTCCTGGGCATTTCTCCCACTGCTTCATCCAGCTCATCCCAAAACCTGTCTTTCTCTCTCTCTCTCTCTCTCTCTCTCTCTCTCTCTCTCTCCTGTCCTCACACGGTGCATACGCTACAATCACTGCCACTTTCACCTTCTCAAACTTGAACTTGACATACATACACCTCGAGCTGACACATCTGTAGTCTCTCATTCCACTCTGCCACACTTCATTCATCAACAAAGTATCTCCTTCCTTGCATCTTCCTCGCCCATTCATTCCCGATCTTACATATTTCACACCCTCCCACTCCTCCACTTCACACCCTTTCATCTTCGTTTCACACAATGCCATCACAGCATATCTCGCACTCTTGAACACATCCACCATTTCCACCCTCTTGCTGTCCTCATTCACACCTCTCACATTCCACATGGCCACACGAGTCTGCCCATTTGGTTGGGGCCCTGGGCAGGTATTGGGCCCTCCGAGGCTCTCTGAAACGACTGCCATGATTAAGTGATTTTGGATAGGGGAATCTGGGGGACACTTAACCCTGCCAGAAACCCTGGTTATATGGTTACCACCCAGCGTAGTAAATGGTTTCCTGGGTACAGGAAATCATTTGGCTTGTTATATATATATATATATATATATATATATATATATATATATACTGTATATACAGTATATATCGCACAGGCTGTTAAGGTGTAGCATGCAACAAATCGCTAAGGATAAGGTGCTAAGAGGCTTCCTTTGCCACTCACAACGTCCTTGTTTTCTTTTTCTTTTTCTGTTCTTTCCTTGCTTTCCCTCGGCCTGGTGGCTGCAGGTGCTGCCGCTGCCTCCCGCCTGGCACTGGTCACGTAGCTCAGCCCAGGCAATTTCATCCCCGACCTGATAACACTCACTCTCCTACTCAGTCTCTCATTCTCCACACGATCCATCCATCTCATCCTCCCCCCTCCCCACCCACTCATATTCTCGTTGTCAGTCTCTCATTCTCTATCCTCTCCACCCCATCCCTCCATCTTATCTTCCCCCTCCCCCTCCCCCTCACTCGCCCTTCTAGTCAGTCTCTCATTCTCCACCCCATCCCTCCATCTCATCCCCCCCTCCACCTCATTCTGACACTCTCCTAGTCAGTCTCTCATTCTCCATCCTCTCCACCCCATCCCTCCATCTCATCCCCCTTCCACCTCACTCTGACACTCTCCTTGTCAGTCTCTCATTCTCCATCCTCTCCACCCCATCCCTCCATCTCATCCTCGGTCTTCCCCTCCACCTCACTCTCCTAGTCAGTCTCTTTCTCCATCCTCTCAACATGTCCATATAAAGGGAGAAACCTGTACTGTACACAGGAAAAATCATCTGGTAAATTACCAATATGCTGGGAATCGAACCAGGGACTCTCAGATGAGAGCCAGGCAGCATAGTTCAACGTAAAGCAATTCTTACTTTAACAGGCACAGGAAGCCCCCTAACACTTTTTCCTAAGCGATTTATTTGGCCTATTACACCTTAGTATTATCATCTTGTTACACTATTGGCAGCCTGACTCACTCACTCATGTACAGGCCTTTGGTGTAATATGGATGAGTCGGTCAGGGAATGGCATCACGGCTGAGATGTTTTGTGAATACGGCTGAAACCTGTTGTAGCGATGAGTAATACGTCTCTCTCTCTCTCTCTCTCTCTCTCCACACACACACACACACACACACACACACACACACACTGAGAGTCCTCTTTCTCTCCACACACAGCACATATTGGTAATTTACCAGATGTCCTTATAAGTTAAACGTAAAGCAATTCTTATTTTAACAGACACAGGAAGCCCCCTAACACTTTTTCCTAAGCGATTTATTTGGCCTATTACACCTTAGGGAAGGAGAAAATAGACATCTTGATTACACTATATGGAGAAGCATCAGCCTGCAAAAAACTCATAAGAAGAGAGGTGATACAGGCCTTTCCCAAACAGAGCAATTGATCAATATGGAATGCACTACCGAATGAATGGCATCACGGATATGTACGATAAATATGGTTTAAGAATACGGGACAGTAAAGCTTGACTCATTCCTGTAAAGATACAATTAGGTAAGAACAATTAGGAGTACACACTCTCTCTCTCTCTCTCTCTCTCCACACACACACACACACACACACACACACACGCACACACAGCACTATTAACCACTGCCGCCACTCCCACGTGGTACAGTAATGGATTTGGATAATCTTATTTACTATACATGAAGGTATGAAGTTGTAAAAGTAAAATAAACCACTCAGGAAGGGATGTTAGGTAATTTTTAGGCGCCAGGAATGTCTGTCTATCTATCTATCTATTGACAGACGCCTTAAACCCGTAAGAGGTGGCCAGAAACAAATCGCCTCCATGTCACCCTGTCCCTCTCCATTTCACTGCCCTGCTCCCAGTTCACACCCCCCTCTCTCATATACCTCTCCACTTCATCCCTCCACCTCATCCTCGGCCTCCCCCTCCTTCTTCCCCCTTCCACCTCACTCACATACACTCTCCTCGTCAGTCTCTCACTCTCCAGGAATGCTGAAATTTAATTATAACTTTTTTTATGCGCCTGTAACAG